>NC_089822.1:114660093-114963124 GCF_035046505.1 Tiliqua scincoides
CCTCCATGCACTCTGGAGAGACTGGACTCTTTTTACCCTCCCTTTCAACCTCCTTCTAACCAGCCTCCTCATTTGAGGGAAGTCCGCCCGTCGGAAGTCAAGGGTTTTTGTTAGAGATTTGCCTGGTATTTTTCCCCCAACGTGCACGTCAAAACGGATTGCAGCATGATCACTGTTCCCCAATGGCTCAGTAACGTTTACATCTCTAACCAGGTCCTGCGTACCGCACAAAATTAAATCCAGAGTCACCTGTCCTCTGGTGGGCTCCGTGACTAGCTGATCTAAGCCACAGTCATTTAGCACGTCAAGAAATCCGGTTTCCTTATCGTGACCAGAACACAAATTGACCCAGTCAATATGAGGATAATTGAAGTCCCCCATGATTACAACCCTGTCTTTCCTTGTCACCAGTGCAAAGACATGCCATGCAAAGACATGCAATACTAATGTCTCTGACATGAGAAAATGTGGGCAGGCACTTAGGGCCCAATTCTAAAGTTGTCCAGTGCTAGTGTTGTAAATATGCTGCAAAGCACGTTTATGGTACTTGGCAAGAAGGGATGGGAACTTGTCAGGTGACTCGAGTGCAAGTTGTGAAAATCAGTGTTTTTTCCTGACTTGTGGAGACTTGAGTCACCTGTGGCAGTCACTCAGGCACTGACTCCCAGTCATCCCACAGGTGTTTACTGTAGAAAACACTGTCCCAGTGTTTCCAAAAGAGCCTGGTTTGGTTGTTTAGGGGAATTAGCACACCTGCTCTATTGGAACACTGGGACCTTAAGACTGGATGTAGCATTCTGCAGAAGACCTTTACTTAAAGAAGAGACTGAGAGAAATATTAGAACATAAGAACAGCCCCACTGGATCAGGCCATAGGCCCATCTAGTCCAGCTTCCTGTATCTCACAGTGGCCCATCAAAAGACCACACCTGATAACAAGACACAACCTGCATCCTGGTGCCCTCCCTTGCATCTGACATAGCCCATTTCTAAAATCAGGAGGTTGCACATACACATCATGTCTTGTAACCCATAATGGATTTTTCCTCCAGAAATTTGTCCAATCCCCTTTTAAAGGCATCTAGGCCTGATGCCATCACCACATCCTGTGGAAAGGAGTTCCACAGACCAATCATACGCTGAGTAAAGAAATATTTTCTTTTGTCTGTCCTAACTCTCCCAACACTCAATTTTAGTGGATGTCCCCTGGTTCTGGTGTTATGTAAGAGGGAAAAGAGCATCTCTCTATCCACTCTGTCCTTCCCACGCATAATTTTGTATGTCTCAATCATGTCCCCCCTCAGGCATCTCTTTTCTAGGCTGAAGAGGCCCAAACACCGTAGCCTTTCCTCATAAGAAAGGTGCCCCAGCCCAGTAAACATCTTAGTTGCTCTCTGCTGCTGCTGCCCATTTTGCTGCCCATTCTGCCCTTCTGGAGCTCCTCACAATCACTCTGGCCTTCACCACTCGGAAAAGTTTGGGGTCGTCTGCAAACTTTGCCACCTCACTGCTCACCCAGGTCATTTATGAAGAGGTTGAAGAGCACCGGTCCCAGGACAGATCCTTGGGGCACACCGCTTTTCACTTCTCCCCATTGTGAAAATTGCCCGTTGACACCCATTCTCTGTTTCCTGGTCTTCAACCAGTTCTCAATCCAGGAGAGGACCTGCCCTCTAATTCCCTGACTGTGGAATTTTTTCAGTAGCCTCTGGTGAGGGACCGTGTCGAACGCCTTCTGAAAGGTGTTCCAATAAGTGATTCCAATAAGTGATTATAGCTTTATTAGAAGGAACACAAAATAGATATTCAAAAGAATCAATAAAGGACTATTGTAATGCCCTAGCCAGAATGTCCTATAGTGGTGAGTGCAGAGTCGTGTCGTGTGAGTGTATTTGGTGCATCCGAAGAAATCAGAAAGAGGGGAACGGTAGGGAAGGATTTCAGGGATCCCTGCTCTGCCAGCCCCAGTTGCTAGCTAAAGATAGAGAGAGAAGGAAAAAGGGGGGGGTGAAGGAAGAGAAAGAGTTCAAAGCGCATGAAATAGCTACCTGTCTGGGTGTCTGGTCTATGAGCAGCAGTTTCTGTGAGCAGCATGTTTGGACACCCTGGAGAGTGACCATTGTTTGGACACTCAGGGAGTGACCCCGTGTTAGGGCATTCAGAAGAGTGAGCATTTGCTAGTCAAACCCCCTTAGCATTTAAGGATATTGAAAAGTTGCTTAGGTGTAAGCAGAACGTTTGGGGGATAAATGTGTAACTTGGGGGTGTTTGCTTTTAATGTATCAGTAGGTAACTTGGGTATGAATGAAGGGAATTCCTCTTAATCAACCAGGATGCAGGTAAACAGGGCTAGCAGGGTCAGCTAAAATACAGATTAGCACTTTGGTGCCAGGGGATGTCTGGCAACTTAAAATGAGGTTTACCTAAGTTAATGCAAAATACAGGTATAATTCAAGGTTTTGGTACAAAATACAGAAGTTACTGGAATTGCATTCAGGAAGGCAAACACAAACTGTAGATACAATGGAGAACTGACAGAATTAGTGAGTTTCATTCAGCTAGAGCAGGGGTGCCCAAACCCCGGCCCTGGGGCCACTTGCGGCCCTCAAGGCCTCTCTATGTGGCCCTCAGGGAGCCCCTAGTTTCCAATGAGCTTCTGGCCCTCGGGAGATTTGTTGGAGCCCACACTGGCCCAACGCAACTGCTCTCAGTGTGAGGGCAACTGTTTGGCCTCTCAAGTGAGCTGTGGTATGAAGGCTTCCTCCACTGCTTGTTGTTTCACCTCTGTGATACAGTAGCGGCAGCAAAGAAAAGGCCAGGCTTGCTTTGTGCAAGGCTTTTTATAGGCCTTGAGCTATTGCAAAACCTTCATTCATTCATATAAGTTCATCTTTAATATATTCATTTATGTAAATTTATTCAAATTTGAAATGTAAATTAATTCGGCCCCCAACACGGTGTAAGAGAGATGATGTGGCCCTCCTGCCAAAAACTTTGGACACCCCTGAGCTAGAGATACAAAGTAGGATTATCAGTTTCCTTCCAGGATGTGATTGTGAGGTGAGGAGAAGGAATACAAACAACCAAGAGTCTGAGCTTGACCAAAGTGGAAATGTGGCCTATAGGCCAGTGTTTTCTGGGAGAACAGTTCATTTTGCATGCTGGCATCCATATATGAAAATCTGTAAAATGTTTCTTGATGTCAAAGTAGCATAACCAGAAATACAATAAAAAGGGGGGGGGGGGTTTTCTCAGAACTCCAGTTGCAGGTGGCCTGCCCATAAGGCAGAATTAAACTGACACTTCACGTGACAGATTGGAAAGGCAGCAAGTGCCTCCATTCTAGCTGCCATGAGAGCAACTCTCATGGAGAGATCCTCCATCTCTCACCATGCAAAACTACGTAGTAAGAGTTGGGCTGGGAGTTATTCATGTGCCTTTGGCAGGTTTTGCTAGGAGCGCAGGGCCAGTGAAGAAGCTGCCCACATTCCTTTGAAAGGTGAAAGCGGTAGTTTAGGGAGCTCCCAATCTGCCCCATGTTTGCTTCAAATAGAATGTTTGCTTCAAAGGAGCTGCTAGCAGCCTCCCTTCTTTGGCTGGTGCCCCATCAACTTTTGTCGGGGACATCAGTGCACAATGTTCATACCAGAACATTTGTTGATGCAGTTTTGGTGACTGACCCAGGTTCAGAATTATAATTTTCTTTCCTAGGAAACCCCTTAAAGTCTAAGCTTTGTCAAATGTTTTGTCAGGACCAAGCCAGATCCAGGCTCGTCAGAGGCGGAGGAGTCTGCTCCTGAAGACCATTGGACCCCAATACCCAGTTGGGATAAGCCTCGCCTGTACAGCAAGAATGACAGACAAGCTTATTGAGGAGGCTGAACTACTTCACTCTCCAAACAACTGTGTAGCCTCAATTGTCAAATACCATCATCAATCTGGAGCTCAGGCCAGCATGTCACCTGGCTCTCTGTGTGAACAGCAGAAACACCCAAAATCTCATACAGCTGTGGCACTTTGCAGAAGAAACACACAACTAGCAACCCTTCTCCACTGGAATTCTGACCTGCGGAAAGAACCAAAGCCAGGTAAGTCCAAGGCTAAGTGCCTCCTCAATTTGATGTGCAAATTCCATCTCCACCCAAAAAGCTCATGCATTGGTTAGTGCATGCCCCACCTGTCACTGCCACCTACTCCCAAGCAATCAGGTTAGGGCAAGGAGAGTGATGGTGATCCACTCCATTATCTGGAGTGTCACCTCCTGCCTCTATGCCTGTTCTGTTTAAGATAATTAGGAAGAGCAGGCGCTCCATTCTTCCAATATATTTTAAACAGGACAGGCAGGCAAGAAGTGATAATCTGGAACTCCAGGAAAGTGTGCAGGCTCCAGATCTCCATGCCCCTGCCTTTCCTTTTCCATTTGTCTGCTTTTCTAAGCAGCCATGAGGGTGAGAAGAGTGAGGAAGTGGTGGTGGTGGCACCTTCCCACCTCCAATTCCTCTAGCAGCACTGGAAAACAAAGTCAGCTGCCACTGGCCCAGTCCTCTTCCCACATGCTCTCAGTGAGAGGAAAGAGCACTGGGTAAAGTGGTCCCATTGGCCGCTGGCCACAGAGCAGTGGTAGGCAGAGAGTGATGTGGCATCCCTCATCAGTTCATCGCTCACCCATGACTTGACACAAGCCTTTCAGTTGTCATCATGGGCGAGCCAGACCTTGGTAAGTTCCAGGAATGCTTCAATAGCCAGGAATGGGTTTTCCTGGCCAAGCAACTCAAGCTTTCAGCTCAAGCTGGGCAACTGTGCTGCAATTTCTACAATATGCTGGGCTAACCTTATCCCCTGGCCCAGCTCAGGGCCAGCTTTAGCTCTGACGAGCCCCTTGTCTGGTGAGTCTCCTCCTACCTAGGCAGGCCACCCTCACCTTGGCAGTGGACAAAACTTTTTTTCATTTTCTCTGGGCCAGCAGCAGCAACAAAGTGCTCTAGCTGGCAGTTACTGCCTGTTCTAACATCTCCTTCACAAAATCCCACGTGGTACTGTAACACTGCACACCAGGGGTAGCTAAACGTGCTTAACGTAAGAGCCACATGTGATAAATTTCAGATGTTTAAGAGCAACAATATGTCAGAAGCATTTAAATTTTTAAATTTTCTCACCATGAACATTAAAATTACATTTTAATCCAGTGGACTGTCAGTTTATACCTGGTAAATAATTATAAAGCTTGAAAATTTCCAATTTACCTTTTATATTAATTGTGATCCAAAAAAGGAGCTCAGTCAACATATTGCCCAAGAGCCACACAATGCTCATAATTCATAGTTTGGCCACCCCTGCTACACACTGTGCATAGTGTTTTTCTTATACTGTGGGGGAATAATATGGCAGGCAGCCTTGAGACTTGGGGTTAGGGACTTGAATACATCACTGAAAAAATCTAGGATTTTAGCATAGCTGTGATAGGGCAACAGCATGTTCACCCACAAACAAATGGAACTAGCAAAGGCAAGAATTCATGCTCTTTTCAACTCAAGTTTATTTCATCCTAAAATGTTGTTCTATTCTTTAGCCTTTTAAATGTTTGAAAAAGAAACTTCCCTGTCAGTTCTAACTCAGACACAAGTTCATAATACAGTACTCATATTTATTTATTTAAGAAGTTTTCTATACCGCCTTTTCCAGGGATGCACCGAAGCCACTTCCTTGAGTCCCAAGTCTCCGCCCCCTTGATTTGAGTTGCAAACAAGTCATAATGGGGGACCGTCACAACTTGTCCAGAGGCATGAGTCAGTTTGACTCAAGTCCAAATGTTTTTGAGAAATAAGTTGAGTCGCAAAAGGCCAAAAAAAAAAAAAAAAAGCAAGCAAGCAAGCATACACACAGAACAGAGTCACAAGCACACACAAAAGTGAATGTTGACTTGAGTCTGTCTGAGTCTTTTCATTTTTTAGGGTAAAAACCCAGAGTCTCCAGCCAGTGTCCAAGTTTTTTGACAAACCTGACTCAAGTTTGTACAAGTTGCAAAAAACATGTGTTTTTGCGACTTGAGACCAAGTCATCCGAGTCACAGCCCATCCCTGGTCATTCCTCAGGCTAAGAGCCTGATGCTCATATTATACTTTTGGGGAGGGGGCTGTGACTGGGATTCATAAAAGGTTTACAGCATAGCAGTCCATTGTTAATACTGCAGGTTAGAGGTGAGGCTGGCTGGTTTCGATTTCCAGTGTAAAAATCTCCCATAAATCTGAAATGCTCCCTCTCAGACCAAACTCATTGCTCAGTTACATTGCATAGTGCTGAGATATGCTCTTACAGTTTGAAAATTCAAATATAGGCACCTCTTGCTTTGCCTTGGGGTTATGTTCTTGAAAATTCAGCATATATCTCAAAAACACATACATTATGTTTACATTCTTATAGTAAGAATATTTCTAACTTCAATCTAAATATTTTCCTATAGTCCAGAGAGCAAATTTTCACATTTAAGTGTTATAAATATGTAGGTTTTCTTATTGCCTCACAGCAGGCACTTTTTCAAAAAATCTCCAATTCGTAGCACACAATGAAAGTTAGACTCAGAATGCTACCTTATACACACTTACATGGAAATAAGTCCCATTAAAATCAGAAGGACTTACTTCTAAGTAAATATGCATCAAGCAGTCACGCTCTTGACAAAGTGTTATGACCCAGCCAAAGTTTAAAATCCCATCCATCATAGTGGCTGAAAAACGTTAGTATGCAAACATATTTACAGCACACACCTATGCATGTCTACTCAGTAGTAAGTCCCATTGTGTTGAATAGGAAAGTCCCATTGTGTTACTCCTAAGAAAGTGAGTATAGAATTGTAGCTTCTGTCTTATTACTGTGCATTTCTATTCCCACATGTACTTAAAAGTGCTTAAATTTTTTTCCAGCACAACAACCCTGTGTGGTAGTGATCTCATAAGACTTTCTATGTTTGTTGGATAGCAGAAATGGCCAACACATCTGAAACTGGGTCTGCCACCACTAAACCCATCCCTTTTACTTTATGAGCACACTACACACATTCAGTATATGCCAACAACAGTCACACACAGAGAGAAATGAAGCATGGCACTTATTGAAAAGCTACACTTGATGTGCTTCCACAGACTCCTTTTCCTTTTCCACTCCCCCCAAGTCATTAAAGAGGACTTCCATTCCTTAATTCTGCTCTCAAAATCACTAACGCAGTGGTTCTCAAACTTTTAGAGGGGGGGGAACACCCACTTTTTAGAATGAGAATCTGTCAGGACCCACTGGAAGAGATGTCATGACCAGAAGTGACATCATCAAGCAGGAACATTTTTAACAATTCTAAGCTCCAATCCTACTCATGCTTACCCATGAGTAAGTTTCATTTACTGTCAGAAACATCTACATAGTAGTCTGTTAAAAGTACATATCTGTCCCATTTCCCCAAATGCAGTCACATACCATAGTAGTACCTATATATATAGTCTACCATATTAAAATAAAAATATTGAACGAGGACACACCTGAAATTGGCTCGCGACCCACAGTTTGAGAAACACTCATGAATCCATTCCCATAAGCGCGCAAAGAAAAGCGCCCTTTTTACCCCCAGTGGCTGTCCTGCGTCCCCCCGACCTCGATGGCATTTGCTTCCCAGTGTCGGGGAAGGTGAGGCTGTTCCAGTGCACGGGCTTCGCAGCAAACCCGCCCTGAAGTCGGCGTGGGGCTGGCTCCGGACCGGGCGAAAGTCTCGCTGCGCCTGAGCACGGTCTGGGGCACTTGCAGGGGTTGGGGCGCGAAAGACGCGGGCCCCAAGTTCTCGGCGCGCGGAGCCGGGAGTTGGCGCCCCCGCCTGCAGCCTCTCTTGCAGGACTGCCGGGTGTTGAGAACGTGGGCTGGAGACAAACGGCCCAGAAGGGAAGGAGGCACGCCCCGAAGTCGGGCGGGTTCCCAGCAGCAGGGCGTGCAGTAGATCGCGGGCCCCAAAGCCCAGCCCAGGCTAGCCCCTCCCCGCAGCCTGACTCACTTCCCTTCGGGTGCTGCCCTCCCCGCAGCCCAGCCCAGCCCAGCCCGCGCGCTCGGAGTCGCAGGTACGGAATGGGTCCCTTCTTCCCCGGCCCGATTGTCCTCCACGCCGCCTGGGCCACCCTCCCCGCGCTTGCTTGAGCGGCTTCCCCGCTCTGCGCGGCCCCTTCTCCGACGCTCCTTTCGCTTCGCCGCAGCAGCTGGCGCGGCGAGGCTGGCATGCTCCGGCGAGGAAGGTGCCCGCGAGATCCGGAGCAGCGCCGGTGTTTTGCTGCGCGCGTAGTTGGGGTCGCTCGGCCGAGCCACATGGCTGGTGCACTAGGAGAGGGTCAGCGTTGCGAGGCCCTACGGAGAGGTGGGATGGGAGACCCCACCCGAGTAGGTGCCAGCCTGCGGGCAGAAGCGCTGAGTTGTAGGCTGAGGGGGGCGGAGGAGCTGCTAGCCTGGCGCGTCTTGGCGCAGCGGCGCTCCCAGGAGTACAGTCCTGCCCAAAGCCGGAGTCGGGCGGGCATTCGTGGCCTGCAGCAGGGGAGCCGAGCGGGGTTTCTGTTTGGCCAGTGTGAGGCTGGAAGCGCAGCTCCACGGCTTGGTCTGCCTGCCCTGCGTTCGAAAACTTGGCATCTGTCAACCTCACGCTCCTCCCCGCCAGTCTCCCTGGCGCATTTGCATTCCTCCGGTTGGTGCGATAGGATCAGGGACCTTTCGGGAACTGGAGGCCTGCCAGGGCGCTCTTTTGCGGGAGGAGAACTACGGTGTCAGTTTCCCCAGCCCCTTCCCCGGATTTGCCCGTCATGTGACCCTGAGCCCCTCCATACACCCTGGTAGGGTATTTTGCATGAGCTGCTTCCCCTATTTCTGGGTTCCGCCCATTCAGTTAAACTGCAATTGGGTGCAAACGTGAAGTATAGGACAAGTTTTTCAAGGGTTGGATATTGAAATGTACTTGGATAGTGTTGATTCCTGAAACCAGCACCATCTCAAATATATGCAACTGTGGCCATTTTTTATAAGCAGTGTCATATAAAAATGCTACCCCCTGCATAGCGCTGTTACCCACTCCTATCTCCAATGGTTTGCTGTATTTAAGCAATTATTAAGCAATGTATTTAAGAGGTAGATATTTTCAGTATTTAATATTTTTTTGCTGTTTCCTGAAGAAATACGCAGTTGCAACAAATGAGTACTGCACATTTCCACAATTATGCAAGAAACTCACATCAAACATACCCCCATCCCAGGCTACCAGATAGAAAAAGTGTTCATCTGTGTACACTATCACCTTCTGTGCCTGGTGGAATAGGCAAGAGCAGAAGAAGGACTCACCAGCTCAGCCAGGAAAAGACAACTATGGCAGTTGATCCCAAACCTTTATTAGCTTCAACTTTCAACCCTTTAAATTTAGCAGAAGCTTCTGCCCTCTTCAAAGAGGTATAACCTGAACGCAAATACAGTCTCAGGCACACACAGGTGGTGCCATAATTTAGAGTCCTAGGGGACACTGGTTTAGTTCATCAAATCCATGTGGCATATTCAGGGAGGGTGTTTCATGTGAGACTGGTCTCCTTCTTGTCCACATAGTTGAGACAAGGGGCAGTAATGAGACAAGTTGAGACAAGACATAGTTGAGACAAGGGTCCCCCTTGGCACCCTGAGGTGCAGGTCCATGGCATGCCACCCCCCTGCATCATGCCGCCCACCCAAGGGGCTACTTACCAGGTGTAACAGTCTCGTGTGATGCTTGTGTGATGCACGTGAAAAGCCTTCCAATGCTTCTAGTGTGCTGTTCAAGATTTCTTCTGGTTTCCTGATGAAACCAGAATTACTCTTTAACAGCACGCTAGAAGGCTTTTTGTGCACTGCACAGCCCCACAGAGGACTTTGCCAGCCTGTGGGATGGCGTGGTGTGTGGAGGCGGCAGCAGCTCCAACTAGGGGATCAGTGTATGCTTTGCAGTTCACTTAGCTGGCCTCTCATGAATACAAGGTATGCCAGTTGTAGTACCCTTCTGGTGTTCCTGGCTGTGTGCTGATGGAAGCATCAAACGGGGCAGTAGCAGCGCTGGAAGGGGGACATTATAAAGGCAAAGTATTTCTAAGAAGGGCACTGCCTGGGAGCCATAAAACAAAGAGCCTTGTCACACCTTAAAGACCACATTTACACAGCTCCAGAGACTCAGGTCAGGCAGATACTCCCGGTAAATAACGAGGCACACGGCAGTGCTCCACCACCAGATGTCCTTTACTTGAAGAATGTACAATATTGACAGAGCAAAGGCAGCTCAGCAAGCAATCAGCAAAGATAGCACTTTTCTCAATTCTGTTCACCAACTCCACATAGCTTCCCGCAGACATTCCACATAACATCTCCAACACAGCAGCTTGCACAAGTTGCAATATATATTGGCACTGGCCAATGAGAAGCGGGCTATGATCTGGTGATCGCATGACTAATTGTCTGGTGAGATGTCTGGTGACTTGGTATTGCAGGGTATCCCATCATCCCTGCTGTGCCCTGTTGCATCAGCCAATCCCATGATGCATCAGTGCTACACTGCGTGTATGCAGGCCAAGACGTCAGGGCCTAGCCTTGCTCTATCCAACCTGTAAATTGACTATAGGCCTGGGGCATATATCATAACAGTTTTCATGGATTTGAGCCCACTACAACATCTCATGAAAGTGTGGACTTCAGTGGGAGATGCAAAGCAGGTCAAGGGAAGAACAAAGGCAAATTTCAGACACAACAAGAAGTAAAATTTATAGTTAGTTTGGTTCATTAGGATCATATTTTATTAGACCTGATATTGGACTATAATTAATGTGTGTTTTTTCATTCTCCAGAGCTCATATTCAGACTAGATGTCTTTGGCAGGTGTCAGGGATAGACCTTTCTCAGTGGTGAATTCTCAGTTTTGGAACATTCCTTGGGATATCCCAATATCCTTGGGATATTTCTTGGGAGAACATAAGAACATAAGACCCTACCAGAGAAGGTAGGGGAGACCCTACCTTCTCTGGTTTTAAGCCTGCTGTTGAGACCCTCCTGTTGCTCTGACTTGCTATTGTTTGATATTTTATCATTTTATGTCTTGTTGTTTTCACTGTCCCAGGAGGACTTGGTTCTGGGTAGGATATAAATATGTAAAAAACCCAAATGCATAAAGTAAGCACACAAAAAAAAAAGTGGTGGGAAGAGAAAGTTGGATATGATAGAAAAGCCCTAAAGCCAGTAATCTGTCAGGGTCAAATTACATGTGATGTTAAGCCCTAGTGATAAACAAACTGAACTTAGAAGTGGTTCTTTAATATAAAAATTAAGCTATAGCAGGAATACGATTTTGGCCTGGGACTAAGATATGTGGCAAGGTGTTGGTTTGTTTTTTCAAACTTACCCCTTGTAGTATTTTTGTGGTGTACAACTCCCCCTCCAAGTTGTTAACAAATAACCATGTGGGATGATTTTTGGCATAAAAAAACATGGGGGCAAGTATTAACTTCCTCTTTCCTATGCATAAGTGTCCCAAGCTGAACTACCCATCCCTTCAATGTAGCTGATTTGGGGTGGGTGGGTAAATACATTGAAGATCCATTTCCAGTCCACTTCCTAATTAAGTCTATTTTTGGTAGATGGTTTCAATGCAGTGGCATACCTGAGGGGAGCAAGGGGTGCAAATGCCCCAGGCGCCAGGCTTGGGGGTTGGTGCTGAACTGCCATCCACTCCCCCTGGCAGCTTGCCACCCCCTGTGGCACTCAGTTGGCATGCCAATATCAATATCAGCATGCCGATCTAAGGGCTGACCCCCACAGGTGTTCTTATGGCCAGGGAAGCCATACATACCTTCCCAGCCCTTGTAAGACTTTCTGGAGGCTGAAAACCAACACTTCTGGTTCTCAGCCAATAACCGAAAGTGACAATTTTCAGCCTCCAGAAGGCTGTACAAAGCATTTTGAGGTCCTGGGAAGCTGCGTGCAACCTCCCAAGCCCATAGAATGACTGGGGGGAGGCAGCAGCCACAAGGGGGGCACTCCTGGGGGTGTGCCCTGGGCGGGGCACTGGCCAGGAATGCCACTGGTTCATTGTCATGTGTATTAAGAGTCAAAATGGAATGAAGGAAGTTTTATGCGGAGTTGAACAGAATAATCTCTTGTTATAAGGTTAATAATCAAGATAGCTTTCAGGTTATATGAAGGGCTGCTGTGACAAAGAAACAAAAATGGTTGCTCCCCCTTACCCACTATTGTGGCAGCCCCTGTGCCTCCAACTCTCCACTGCTGTAGCCCAGGGCTCTCCAGACTCCGGCCCATGGGCCAGATCCATTGCCCTTCCTAAGCCCTTCCTGCATGAACAGCGCTTACCATTCCATGGAGGAGCCTCCACAAAGCGCCTCCATGCGTCCACAATCTTCATCACATTCAGTCACTTCAGGCCTCCGATGCCCCAGCAGGCTTTGCATCCAGATTTTCAAGCAAAAGCAGCTGGACGTGGTGAAGCATGGGAGCACACAGAGGCGCTTTGCAGAGGCTCCCTGGCAGAACAGGAAGCACCATCCACGCCGAGGCAGCCTTTGGAGACTGCTGCTGTAGCCCAGCACTCTATTTCACATTTTCTCTTCCTCTGTTTCTCCATCTTCCTTTTCCAAATAGTGAGTAGATTTTTTTTCTTTAACTGAGGTAAAGCAGGAGGAGGAACCCAAGGGGATTCTTGCCTTGAAATTGGCTGTAGAAGCCTAGGGAGGGAGAGGTTCATAAAGATCATGCTTTCCAACCACATGGCTCCAGTAGTATAGCTAGAGGGGGTGCAAAGCAATAAGTTTTGCAGGGTGCCTCACCTTGGCTAGCAAAGCGCTACATGTTGCATGGAGCCTCACAGCAGGTGTGCAAGTGGCTCCTTCCCCTTCAGAATAGGGGCATGCCATGTAGGGGCAGCAGAGGAGGCAGAACTGCCCTGTCGTTATTCTTGGAAAAACACCACAGCTGTCCTGCCCTGCCAACTTTCTCAGGTGTAAAGAGAGCCTCCTCAGACATAAGCAGGCAGGGTAAACCTTGCAGCTGCTGCACATGACTCTCCTCCCTCTTGCTACCTCTGTCCCTGCTCTCACTCAGTCTGTCTCAACCCCTCCTGCCTTGTTTACAGATGAGGACATCAGGGGAGTGGTTAAAGAGAACCCTGACACACACTCACTTACTCACTCACTCTCACACAGTAGCAACCCTGTTTTTTTCATGGCTGGGTTTTTTAAAGGGCAGGAGGGTAGAGCCTCCATCTGCCTGAAGATAACATCCATAAGGTCGCCAGTTCGAGGCCACCAGCACTGTGCTACCTTGAAGCAGCTGACAAGCTGAAGCCGAGCTATTCCATCTGCTCTGAGCGTGGGAGGATAGAGGCCAGAATGTGAAGCCAGATCGGAATGAAACACCTTGAATGTAGTGGTTCTTGAAAGAAAGAACCTTCTTTCAAATTGTAAAAATCCCTATTTAATAAGGGATTTAAATAAAGCCTGCCTATGTAAACCACCTTGAATAAAGTCTTGAATAAAGACCAAGAAAGGCGGTATATAAATACCTGTTATTATTATTAAAGGGAATGACTCGAGTTTTTTCAAACTCTCTGGGTGACTTGGAAAGTGCCCCCATTAGGACTCATTTTCAAGTCAAGTTACCAGGATGGAGACTCGTGACTTGACTCAAGTCAAGCCACTCTGGACTTGCCCATCCCTGCATTCTACCCTTGGCAAAGTGATCTTAAGAACATAAGAACAGCTCCACTGGATCAGGCCATAGGCCACAATCTAGTCCAGCTTCCTGTATCTCACAGTGGCCCACCAAATGCCCCCAATTTTTCTTCTAGAAAAATTACATGTTGAATTGGGATTATAGGACAAGTTTGGTTAGACATAGTTTTTAAAAGTTCAGTAATGGTCTATTAATGTCTTTTCTAATCCCCAAATGAAAAATACAGGAGTGCAACAGACCCCATCTTTCACAATAGTCTGATACCATTAACCCAATAGTCTGATACCCAGTAACCCAATAGTCTCTCTGTATTGCCATTTTTCTGCAAAGAGGTTAAGAAACTGGTCTCAGAACAACTTTTCAAGTGGTTATACAGATTTTCTTTTATAAAAAAAATCCAGAAAGTTAGTCCTCTTTCCCAACATGTGGCAGATACTGTAGGAATTTACAAGCTCCTCCTATAGACTTGAGCAATCTGTGTCTAACTGCTATGTGTCAATAAATTGATTCAAGTTGAATTGTATGCACCACCCTTCCCAGCCCACTCCTAATCGCTTGCCAGTAAGTGTGAACTATATAAGCTCTTGGTGAGTCAGTGATGCCTCTGGAGGCCCAGATATTCTTCTTGTGACAGGTTGTCTCTCTCTCTCTCTCAATAAAGTGTAAGTACAACAGAAAATAGGGAATGGTTGGTTGGCAACCTTCAGTCTCGAAAGACTATGGTATAAGCCTACAGCACCCGGTATTCCCAGGTGGTCTCCCATCCAAGTACTAACCAGGCCTGACCCTGCTTAGCTTCTAAGATCAGATGAGATCCAGTATGTGCAAGGCTAATAGTCCTTTTTTGCACATTTCCTGCACAATCACATTTCTTGGTTATGGGATCCAGACTTCCTGTTTGTTGTCCCACCTGAGTTCCACCTTTAATATGTGGCTGTTTTGGTGAGAACCTGACATTTTTTGCCTGCTTCACCAGGGCAAGATCACCCCCTAGTAGAGTGATTCTTGGCAAGGAACCTGTTTTGGTTGGTAGTAGCCCATCTTTGGTTTGATCTCTTAAAATTAGTTTTATTTTATTTGTTCATATATTTATTTACTTGCTATTAAGATCATGGCAGCAAGAGCAATTAACTGTTTATTTTTTTCTCCTGCATGTTTTAGGTAGCACTATGGATGAGTATAAAGGTCTGACAGATAAAGAGCTCATTGCCCGCTTGAAGAAATACAGAATCCCACACGGGCCCATTGTTGGTATGGACTAAGAAGGCATTGCATCTGGCTGTATTGGGGGAAGCAAATAAGCATGTGCTTAGCAATGCCAAAGAGGGGAAGGCTCAGTGAGGACTCTTGAGAGCCAAGTGAGATTTGTTGTTTACATCTGTCCCATTCACAGCAGTGTAGAAGTGAGTGTAGAAGTGAGTCCACCATTTACACCAAAGTGTAGAAGTGAGTCCACCATTTACACCAAATGGGACTAGAAGGTGAGAGGCGCTGAGCTCTTCCTCATTCCATGCCTTACCTCCCCATGCTTTGATACATCAGGCAAATTTTTCTCAGTCTGGCATTGATCCTGGAAGCAAGGCAGGCTGGAAAGAAAATTACCTGAAGAGGGAAGGCAGAGTGCATCTCCCTTCACCACATGTATCTTTTCAAAGTAAGACCCAACCCTTTGAACATATGAGGCAGACACAGAAGTAAAGAATGGCTGCTGCCATCATTTTTAGTTTGCCTCAGTTTTCTTTCTGTGAGTGCCAGACTGGAGAGCTGCGCTTAGCCAGGAGCAACAGAAGTGATGAACTGCATTTTGATATGAAATACCAGCCCCATCTTGGGCCTGGTTGGAGCTTAATAATGAATTGTTTGGTATGCTTTTGTCAAAAGTATTTATGACCTTAGGGCAGCAGAGGGTGGAGAAGGAAGGTTGTGAGATGAGCAGGGAAGGGGGGGTAAGCATTTGAATGAGCATGATCAAGATTAATAAGAGAGGGGTCTCTGTAACTATTAAAAGGGTGACCAGTTTATGGAAACAGCTGGCAACTTTTGCTAGCCTGGATGTAACCACCCACTTGGATTCAATTCTTCAGGATCAACCCGGAAACTGTATGAAAAGAAAATCTATGAACATGAGACTGAGCGGACACAGCGCACCTCACCTGGAGGATCAGTGTCCTACATAGGTAAGAAAAATCTAGCAGCAGTGGAGAAAGGCACACCCCTGCCAGGACTGAATACCTCATGTTTGCATTCATTTCTGCCCCTATAGAACCAAGCATTAGTGAAAGCTATACACAAGAGTCCTTTGTGAGTCCTTGGAGCAGGGACAACCCCAGTTATGGGCGAGAAGGTGAGAACCGTTTTGGATTAAACTGCAGAATTGACAAGGCTGGGTGGTAGAGACAATGCAGAAAGTTGGGGTGAAGAGATATTTTCAGGGAGGATATTGGAGGTTTTTTGGGAAGAGCAGCTGTATCTGGCTGGAACAGAGGAGCACCTCAAGGGGGAAACCAGAGCAGCATGGTATTGTATGCATTGTTTATCTTGTAGTGAGTATTTTTGGAGAAGGAAAATTAGTCTCCAGCATCTAACCATATTGTCTCCTATACGTTTTGCTCACCCAGCTCTTGGCTCTACAAGGACTTACGTAAGGGAAACCTATGACTCCCCCAGAAAAGAGGAATACTCTACATATGAAAATGAAGGTAAGAACCATTTAAGTGGTCTGTGGCAGAAGGAGAGTGGATTGCAGAACACAGGACAACTGGTGTTGGGACACTGACAGCCCAATCCTATGGGCTGTGAGCACTGGAAGAATGTGTGGTCTGTCAGCGCTTGCTGCCAAAAAATGGCCATAAAGGCCTTCTGAAAGTTGTCCCATCCGAAAAATGTTCCATTTCCCAATGCCCACTTTTTGGCTAATTAACATGCCCTTATCTCTAGAAACAACAGCTGTGGTATGCAAAGGAATGTACACAGAACTCCTTATCTATAGCAATTAACAATATTTGCTACAAACACATTCCCTGCAATTCCTCTTGTCCAGAGGCTTTCCCTCCCCAAAACCCCACTTAACTTAGTGGGTAAAGGTCCAAAGCCTCCAGTCCAAGTCCAATCCAGTCTCCAAAGCACAGTCCAGTCTTCCCAGTTCAGTTTTCTGCAGCAGAATCCCTCCTCTCTAGCAGAGTATCTCCTCCAGCAGGGTCCTGGTAGTCCTCTCTTCTGTGTCCTCCAGCAGAGTCCTGGTAGTCCCCCTCTCCCATAGGTCTGGGTCAGGTTACCTCTTGGTCAGGTAGCATCTCCCTCTGGGTCAGGATAGCCCTATCTGGGCTTTGCTCCTTCTGAAGCTGCCTTTTATTCCTATATGTCCCATTATCCAAATGCAGCTCAGCTGTGAGCTATCTCGGCAGCTCATTCAAAGTCCCATCAAGGTCAAATGAAGCCCAGGTGTCCATCCATGTCTCCATTGGCCTTGATTGATTACAGCTGTGGAGCCAGCCCTTCCCTTCCCAGAGCTGTCAACCAGCTGTCAAAACATGGGAACACTGTCAACATCACATCATCCACCTGATGATCTTCTGATCTTCCATTACAGAAGTGCACTGAGTGGTGCGCTGCCGGGGCACTGGTAGGAAGGCCTGAGCCTTCCTGTGCATGTCACTGGACTTGCAGAGGCCCGCAAAGGCATATAAGATGGTGGGAAAAGCATGAGGGCAGAACAGGGCGGGGAGGCTGTGGACGGGGATGGATCCAGAGGTAATGGGTCATGCCAGATCCGATGCCTCTTTTTTGCATCCTCCCCTCTCTCTTCTCTCCTTCTCCCTTTCTCTCCTTGGATGTGCACTAGCAAAATTGCTAGCATAGGTCTGTGGAGACCTATTGTGGAGTGAGAGGCATATGCAGGGGTGATTTAAACCCCTTTCACTGCTGAAGCCTCCCAATTCTCTCCCCCCCCCCCCCCGCTGGATTCAGCATGCTCTTTGGTGTGGCTGCACCAGCAGGGGGAGGAGGAATAGGACTGAGCTGACATTAGGCTTACATGGGCAGGAGATTCTCTTTTGGGGAAAAAGGATGATTCATGGAGTGTTTTTGTGCAGTAAGACACACCAGATGCTAAATTTCTGTTCTCACACTACATTAACAGAAATGTATACAAAGTATACGAATTGGCATATTGTTTTAGACAACTTTGCTCATTTTCACTTCACCAACAATCCTCAAAACCTAGAGAAAGTTTAGTTAGTGCTGGGCAGCCCATTCCTGAGATGCCTGGAGTGTGGCACAGTTTAGCTGTGGCGCCAAAAATGGCTGCCCCAATATCCTGCGTGTCCTGGGCAGCCGCTGTTGCCTCCTCGGGAGACAGGGACTTCATCCCCTTCCCCCGGGAAAGGGAAATAGTCCTGCTACTCAGTGGGGCTACTTGATTCTGCAGCGGCTGTGGAGCTGGCACAGAATCAAAGATTCCCATGTCAGGCTGCATGGCCAGATATGGTGCTCCGGATCCAGTGGAGCTGGCTAAGCCAGTCCTGCGCCCCCTCCCGCCCCGCTCACTCCCTTCCACCCTGCTCCCTCCCTCTGCCACGACTCCTCCCCACCCTCTCCTGCCTCAGAATGCCTCCCCTCCATGCCCCAACTCACCTCTCTGAGTGACTGCTGGGCAGCGGAACATGGGCCCAGAGCCAGAGTTGGCCCAGCGTGGGCTTGCACTGGGCTTGCGCTAGTGCTGGGCCTGCAGTAAGGGGTTGCAGGGCTCTGTCTCAGGCCCTAAGATCCCACTGATACATGGGGCTGTTAGGGCCACCTTGTCACATTAGCAGAAATGAAACTACCACAGATACACACCTATAAGTTGATCTCACAGATAAGTTGAGGGCAGGATCTGAGCCAAAAATCATGGAATTTTCTATGACGCTCGTGGCACAATCCTAACCAGGTCTACTCAGAAGTAAGTCCTATTTTGTTCAGTGGGGCTTACTCTCAGGTAAGTGTGGTTAGGATTGCAGCCTTGGATAAGTTGGGGAGTGTTAAACTTAGGAGGGTGTCTTCACTATTGTCTGATTTTACCTGAGGCCAGATCCTGAAAAATAACCTACCAGTAATTGTTCCCTAAGAACTGTGCAGTCTCTAATTTATTAAAAATATAGTTAGTAAAAGACCATAAGGCACATTTTTATTCTTTAATTTTTTAAGTTCTGGTCTTCAGAACCAGAGTAAACACTATCAGAGTAAGTTCATTTACACAGACATTATCACTATCAGAGTAAGTGCCTGTATACAACATACCATTAATTTTCTCTAAGGTGCCTGGCTTGTTAAGCCAGAGGCACTACATATAAACATTCAACACGTAGCTGGGTGTGTGCACAACAGAAGGACAAGCAACAAGGAATGATTGTGATCAAGTGCCCATAGTTGCAACCCTATTTACTCAGAAGTAGACCCATTGCTTTCCATGGGTGTTCTTAAGTAATGGTGCGCTGAATTGTAGCCTGGGACTTTGTTTCAAATGTAAATAAAGATTACATCCTGGTGTTCAAAAAAACAGAGCTCTGCCAAGCATTTGCAAAATGGAACAAGGCTTGCTTGATTTCAGTGGAAGCTGGAACCCTGGCAGGCTTTTTACCAGGATGGGGGTTAACTTAGGGGTGTGTGAAATGCTTTGAAAATGATTTACCAGGAATGTTCTGAGGCATCAGCAAAAAACAAAAGGAAAAAGGAGGTGTTTTAGCTTCTTCTCCAAACAGGAAGGGAGATAAAGGGGCTTCTGGGAGTTGTAGGCTTTGTGAGGAATACTGTGCTGTACTTCCATGGCAGCAACCCTCATGCAGACTACAGTTCCAGTAAGTGTCTTCTCTTCCTGTTTAGAGAAGAAGCTAAAATAGCTGTATCCGAATATTGCAATTAATAGTAAAATTTCAACTTTTTTCTCCACCTCCTGTGTCCTGCTTCTCAGCCCAGTTCCCCCCCCCCCACTTCACCAGACAGCTGCTAAGTTTCCCAGAAGCTCCTGCTTTATTTGCTGTATTGATCCATATATATTGACCTGGGTTTTCAGGCTCAAATTTTAGGCATAATTTTTTTTACTTATATGCAAGTATATACTGTAACCTTCTCTGGATCAGAGCCAGTATTTAATTTTGCTGCATTTGGTCAGTCTTGGGTATGGGTGGAGGTACAGACTGCTGGGTTAACAAAATCATCTGTACACCAACAGATTTTGTAATTTTATAATGACATGCTAATTCAAAATATTTGCATAACTGATAATTTTGTACAACTTCTTCTGCTTGGGAAAAGAGGCAGAGGTGTGCAAATTGAAGCCCATTCACCTGAAAATCCTGCTCTGCATTCTGAGACCTCACCAGGTGTTGCCTGACTTACATTCAAACATACTTGTTTCAGATCATAAAGGCTAGAAACTTGAATTTTATTTGGATAAAAGTTGGGATTTCTAGAACTCTGACTTCTTCACAGTATAATACTCTGTCCTTGCCCTATGTATAAATCTTGTCATAAATAAGCCAGGTGGAATAGGAAAACATGTCAATTTTTCTCACTACCAGATAAGTTGGCATAAAAATTAGAGCTTTTTGCAGGCACTGCCTGTCTCTCCCCTCCCCCCAAACCTGTTCCCACTGCCACATGGCCTAAAAATCCACTTCTTTTAAAACACTGGAAGCTAAAATGATCAAAAAGGTAAAAACCATTTGCTAGTGTACTTTTTTCCTCCTTTGCTTCTCCAGATCCCAGTCCCTCCAAGTCCCTCCAAGACTATAACCTGAGTTATAGTCACAGTTTGCCTCGCCGTGAAAGACGAGCCATATATTCAACAAAAGGTAAAGCAGAATGAAGTCTGTTTGAGGGCTGGTATCGTTAGAATGGGCTGTTCAGTGACCCTATTTGTGACAAGAATGGGGTCACTGCAAGATCAAAGCTACAGCACTGTGCTTTGCTGTATTCCAACCTTAATAGCAATGTGTTTGCATGTGTCTTTTACCCCAGACTGGGATGTCAATTCTTCTGAAGATTCCACATCTTCCTACAGTCAGTATTTGTCATCAGCAGGCAGTGGCACACCTCTAGGGGCAGTGAGTGCTCGCCAACCAGTAAGTTGTTTCCCATGTTCGTAAAGAGAAGAAAGCTGGCCGTGCTGGGTTACCTCCGAGGCATCCAGAACTCCCCTCATCCCAACCCTGTGCTGAAGGGCACCTATTTTTCCTTTCAGATTACAGAGCCATATCCATACAATTCTGACCAGAAGGATGTACCAACTGAGAGGTGAGTGGAGACAATGCAAAGACATCAGCGTCAAAGGCGGAGTGGGCTGCCAGTTCAGAAAGTAGATGTGGGTGCCACACCTCTGGGCTGATTTAGACAATACTTGAAGTGTGATCCGTAATTGCGAAGGGCTGGTTCTGGACTTTGAAAGAAACAGATACAGCTTTTCAGTCAGGAGATGACCTTCCTAAGCACTGGAGCTCAGGGTTGCCAGAGGCTCCCAAAGAGATTTCCTTGTTGAAACAAGGGATGGTAACAGAGTTGATCCAGCCAATGAATATGATTGGTCCAGGACTGCCAGAGAACACCCAATCAGGTTCAAGGAAAGGCCATAAATTTTGAACATCTGTAACAACACCAGACATTTGTATGGTGCTTTTGAGTGTTCAAAGCACTTCATGCACATTTTCTTATTCTTATGAATAAATAACAATATTGTAGTCCTTACATCAACACTGTCAGTGCTACCACCTCCATATTGCATATGGGGAATTGAAGAGAGAGAGAGAATGGCTTGCCAAGGGCCACCTAGTGAGTTCATGCAGGGGTGAGATTTGAACCAGACACTTCCTGATTCATACCTCATGCTCAGCCTTTATGCTACCCCAGAGCTCACTAACAGCTCTTTTCCTTGGGGCACAGTTTGCCAGGGAAGTTCTCTTGCACAAGCAGATCTGGAGGTAATCAAGAGCAGTACTTTGTAACTCCTGTTCATTTCATTTACTCTTGAAGAGAACTTTCAGTGGGTTTTTACCTAGTGGGAACATGGGATATTTTGGTTATGATTTTTGTCCTGTTGCATGCACTGCTGCCTGCTGCTTAGAGCTGGCTTCAGCTTCCAGGATTCTTTTTTGCCAGTTCCAAAATTGAAGTACAGGAGAAATTGAAGCCATTTGTGGTTATCTTCATATCCTCTGCCAGAATGTTCCTGGGGCTGCATCTTGAAGTTGCTATAGAAGACTTTCCATTAGGATGGGTGAGGGGAAGGAAAGATGGGTTCAAAGGAGCAAAGAAGAGAGAAATGACTAGCCGGTCAGCCCCTAACAATTGCTATGATCTTCATGTTAAAAGACGGGATAGTGTTATCTGCAGGAGCTTAACCAATTGGGCAAACAGTTGGGGTTCACTGGAGTTTGGAGAATTGACTTTTGTGGAGATCATGACACTTGCAGAGCCCTTCGTCCAGCAAACGGTACACAGGCACCAATGAGGTCTGGGTTGAAATGGAGACTATGTTAGGGAGGCTACAATTTATGCAGTACAGTACTTCGGGCACAGGATGAGTGAAACTCCCACTGTCCCCTAGTAGAAGATCATTACACCTGGAATTAACCTTTTCATTCTGAAATTGCTTTTGCAGGGACAGCAGTTTCTACCAAAGCATTTTCCATCGGAAATCACCTGTCGTGTCCTCTCTTGGGGTGGAGCCACGCCGTGCCATTCGTCCTGAGCGTCAGGCCCAAGCGACAGAAAGAGCTTCTGACAGCAGCAGGGGAACCAAGCATTACCTACCCCTCTGGCCCCAGCTTCTGCTGTTTGTCCTGCTGGCTGGCTTCCTGGCCTTCATCTACTTCTTCCTGCAGGGTGGTGGTGATGATAACCCCTTTGTGCAGTATCTTCAGCACTGAGGCCTCAATCCTGGGCATAATCTATTGCTAGGCTGTCTTCCAAGAGCCTCGAATACTTATACAGGGCCTCCACTAAGTGCCTTTGTGTTTGTAACCTAAAGTAAACTGGAGTAGTGGGGACAGGGATGGGGTGTTTCTACCAGCCTCCCTGAATCATGGCAGCTTCCCACTCCTCTCCCAAAACCTCTATCCACCCACCTCTTAAATCAGCTAATATGAGGCATTTATATCTTCTATTTTTGTAGCTTGTGCTTTATAAACTGGGCAGCTGGTGGCTTTTTCTCTTGAGGGGGAAAGGAAGGAGATTGATGTAGCTCATAAACAGCCTTTTTTTTTTTAATGAATACAGATGTATGAAATCTCTAGTAAATCCCTCCAAACATTTTTTTAAAGTCTGTTTCATCATTTAACCTTAAGCAGAGATCATCATTATTTCACTACTGTTACCCCTAGTGCTTATTCTTCCTCTCTTCTGCTGAAACAGCAGAAGTCTCTCCGATCATCTGTGGCTGATAAAAAGCCAGAAGCAGATATTGTTGGCTAGTGCAGGTGTTTATTTTCTGAAAGGCTAGTGAGGAGGAGAAATGGGGCTTGCCCCCTAAGGATGTTATTCTAGTTCCCGGGGGAGAATGAACCTAATAGGTTAGAACAGGGGTGTCAAACATAAGGCCTGTGGGCTAGTTATGGCTCATGGAAGCTCTATCTGGCTTGCATGATAACTGGCCCTCCCAGCACCACCATCAGCTGCTCTCAGCCACTGGACACTGGGAGAGCCCAGTTATCATGGGAGCCACCCTTTCAGCAGAGCCACTTCTGACAAGGGCCAGAGAGGGAGGCTGAGAGAGACCTCAGAAGGTGAGGGAACAGTATGGGGGAAGATGCATAGATCTTCATTTGAAGAATGAAGTTGCAGACCTCTTGACTAAGGTATGCAACTTGTCCCTCAAAACGGCCACGGTGCCAGAAGATTGGAGGATAGCAAATGTCACACCTATTTTTAAAAAGGGAAAGAGGGGGGACCCGGGAAATTATAGGCCGGTCAGCCTAACATCCATACCGGGTAATATGGTGGAATGCCTCATCAAAGATAGGATCTCAAAACACATAGACGAACAGGCCTTGCTGAGGGAGAGTCAGCATGGCTTCTGTAAGGGTAAGTCTTGCCTCACGAACCTTATAGAATTCTTTGAAAAGGTCAACAGGCATGTGGATGCGGGAGAACCCGTGGACATCATATATCTGGACTTTCAGAAGGCGTTTGACACGGTCCCTCACCAAAGACTACTGAAAAAACTCCACAGTCAGGGAATTAGAGGACAGGTCCTCTCGTGGATTGAGAACTGGTTGGAGGCCAGGAAGCAGAGAGTGGGCGTCAATGGGCAATTTTCACAATGGAGAGAGGTGAAAAGCTGTGTGCCCCAAGGATCTGTCCTGGGACTGGTGCTTTTCAACCTCTTCATAAATGACCTGGAGACAGGGTTGAGCAGTGAAGTGGCTAAGTTTGCAGATGACACCAAACTTTTCCGAGTGGTGAAGACCAGAAGTGATTGTGAGGAGCTCCAGAAGGATCTCTCCAGACTGGCAGAATGGGCAGCAAAATGGCAGATGCGCTTCAATGTCAGTAAGTGTAAAGTCATGCACATTGGGGCAAAAAATCAAAACTTTAGATATAGGCTGATGGGTTCTGAGCTGTCTGTGACAGATCAGGAGAAAGATCTTGGGGTGGTGGTGGACAGGTCGATGAAAGTGTAGACCCAATGTGCGGTGGCAGTGAAGAAGGCCAATTCTATGTTTGGGATCATTAGGAAGGGTATTGAGAACAAAACGGCTAGTATTATAATGCCGTTGTACAAATCGATGGTAAGGCCACACCTGGAGTATTGTGTCCAGTTCTGGTCGCCGCATCTCAAAAAAGACATAGTGGAAATGGAAAAGGTGCAAAAGAGAGCGACTAAGATGATTACGGGGCTGGGGCACCTTCCTTATGAGGAAAGGCTACGGCGTTTGGGCCTCTTCAGCCTAGAAAAGAGACGCTTGAGGGGGGACATGATTGAGACATACAAAATTATGCAGGGGATGGACAGAGTGGATAGGGAGATGCTCTTTACACTCTCACATAATACCAGAACCAGGGGACATCCACTAAAATTGAGTGTTGGGTGGGTTAGGACAGACAAAAGAAAATATTTCTTTACTCAGCGTGTGGTCGGTCTGTGGAACTCCTTGCCACAGGATGTGGTGATGGCGTCTAGCCTGGATGCCTTTAAAAGGGGATTGGACAAGTTTCTGGAGGAAAAATCCATTGTGGGGTACAAGCCATGATGTGTATGCGCAACCTCCTGATTTTAGAAATGGGTTATGTCAGAAGGCCAGATGCAAGGGAGGGCACCAGGATGAGGTCTCTTGTTATCTGGTGTGCTCCCTGGGGCATTTGGTGGGCCGCTGTGAGATACAGGAAGCTGGACTAGATGGGCCTATGGCCTGATCCAGTGGGGCTGTTCTTATGTTCTTATGCAGACCAAGAGGGATAAAACAGAGAAGCTGCCGAGGTGCCAGGAAAGCCCAATTATCATGCAGGCTGCCTTTTCAGCAGTGCTGTTTCTGCTGAGACATCACTATGCAGAGCATCTCCCTGCTGTTGAGTTGCAAAGTGACACCTCAGCAGAAGCAGTGCTGCTGAAAGGGTGGTCTGCATGATTTTTGAGGTCTCCCATATCTTGAAAATACGATCAAGATTTGTACTTTTTCTCTTCTGTTATTTGGAGCTATTGAGTTCCTAAGTGAGAAAAAAGTGCTTCTTTCTACTCATCACCTGCCTAATGATATCACTTCCAACCCTCAGCAGACACCATTTGACCTGCTGTATAAGAGGAATTTGACAGCCCTGGGTTAGAGGAAGCAATAGTGGGAGCTCAGACTCCTTCTGGGTTCTTTCCCAGATCTGGAATAGGAGGGAGCCATGGTGTGGCTGTGACTGAGCTGGGGTGTGAGAAGGTCATGAATTGGAAAGGGTACATTGGGAGGAGGCTGAGGAGAGACTGGAGGCTTCTAGGGAACTGTGAAGCTGTGGGGCTTCAGCTGGAGGGGAGAGTGTGCCTGGGATGCTGGTAGGCAGTCTGTCGGTAAGTTGAGAGCGCAGGGAGGGGCTGGATATTGCTGAAGGAGTCACACGTTGGGGAAGTGGATCCCATGAGCACTGTGTCCTCCGCAGATTTTCCCGAACCCGAATGAATTCTGGCTGATCCCCAACTGTATCAGCTGCTGCTTCCTGCTGTTGACGCTGGAGACAAAAAAAAGGGGTGTCTGCAAATGAGTTCCTGTGCCAGGAGGATTGGGGTGGGAAGAGTGACATCACTAGAGCCACAGCAGGTATCTCAGCCTTACCTGTTCCCGTCTCTGCTGCCAGCGCAGAAGCTCCCTCTCCAGTGGAGATTGTTCCATGCAGCTCTCTGTCCCATCTTGGCGTCGGTTCCGAAGCTCTAGAACCTGCAGTAACTCCGGCTTAGAACGAAGGCTCAAGCCTCTAAGGGGAGGGAGATGATAAAAGCACAGCAGTCATTTCCTTTTCCCACCATCACTATGCTGATTTGCAGATGTCTGTGGCAAATGACCACCCATCCCACCTTTACTGAGTCAAATGACTGAGGCTTGCCTATGAAACACATCTAAGATGGTATAAGTATCAGCTCACTGGAAATTAAGGGTGGCTAAGGGTGTAAAAACCGTTCTCTACCCCACAGCACTCATGAAGATTATGTGTCACTCTGAGCCCTTGGAGCAGAAAGGCAAGATATAGATGTTACCAGAACTCTGGTGAGGCAGAAAATCTAAAGTAGCAAGTACTGTACTCCACACGGTTGAGCTATAATATTTAATTATAGAATGAAAATCTGATGCCTTTTAGTGGTACCCAACTTCTTTCTAAAGCTGCCTACTACGTCTAATAGTAGGTCATAAAGCATACAAAATAAACATACTTCAAACTGTATGCTCCTCCAGGCAGTGACCTGATTTACTCAATAAAGGACTATGTACACTGCTGTTGATATATAATTGGTGTTTGTATATATTTATATATCCTGCTGTGTGTCTACAACAGGGAATGCTTTCCCATTCTTTTAAAATTATTGTGCAAATGTGGTTTAAAAGTACCATTCTGAAAAAGCTTGAGGAAATATGTGATTTTGGCTTCTTACAAACACAAATGCAAAGTGTGCTGAAAGGGTGGTCTGCATGATATTTGAGGTCTCCCATATCTTGAAAATATATGATCAAGATTTGTATTTTTTCTCTTCTGTTATTTGGACCTAATGAGTTCCTAAGTGAGAAAAAGGTTTCTGGTTAAATGGATTTAGGTTTGGGATGTATGAGTGTGTTTAAGGAACAATAGATCTTCCTTAAGGAATAGTTCTTTCATCCCCCACTTGCACAAGTAAACTAGACAGGAAATCTCAAGTACAGCCTAGAGCAGTGTTTCTCAAACTGTGGATCAGGACCCACAGGTGATTTAGGTGGAGCCCCATTCATTTCAATATTTTATTTTTAATATTACAAAATTATAATTGATGCTACCATGCTATGTGACTGCAATTGGGAAAATGTTACAGATCTGTACTCTTAACAGGCTACTATGTATATGCTTTTAACAATAATAGTCAATGGGGCTTACTCCTGGGTACGTGCGGTAGGATTGCAGCTTAGGATTGTTAAAAATTTTCCTGCTTGATAATGTCACTTCTGGTCATATCACTTCCGGTGGGTCCTGACAGATTCTCATTCTAAAAAGTGGGTCCCAATGCAGTGGTGTGAGAACCACTGGCCTAGAGGGAAGGGGGGGGGGCTCACTGAGAAGCAACCAGTCTGTCCATATACTGGGCAAAGCTAGGCATGAAAGGACAACGAGCCTGCTCCATTCACATACATAAGGGGTGGTGGGAGCTACTCTTTCAATTAAATGGAGCACATGGAAGAAAAAAGCAAAGCCTGTCTCTCCCCTACCTTATCTTGCTGCATTGCACTGCTTTTATGCAATTGTCTCACTGCCTGACTTGATTCCAGTATGGGAGCCAGGTTTGTGGTGGGGGAGAAATACTTTAAGAAGCAGAGTGCAGTGAGATTAAGATAGGGAATGGTGGGTTTTTCTTCTCTTACTTGCATGGTCCTTTTTTGTGTAAAAAATTCTACCACCACTACCACCACCCACTCCCCTACTGATTATGTACACAGGGTTTGACACATGGACAGCTTCCCTGTTATCTCTAGTTTAGCCCTTAGAAGTAGGCCAGTGAACAAGCCCTGAAAAACCAGCTCTCTGATCAAGCCTAGCCTGGCTGGAAGCCGAGAGAGGAAAGAAAGGCGACACCCGCCCTGTCTCATGGGCTGGGGATGCGAATCAAGTTACTGAAAGAACCCTGACCAGTAGGATGGAGTTTATTCAAAACCTTAAGCCAAAGGAGGTGGGTGAGAGAGAAGTGAATGTCAGTCTGAGGAGTGAGTACAAATTGTACAGCAAGGATGGAACTGCAAGCAGAGCCGGATGTCTTACAAGAAGACAGACACATGTGATATTAGTGCCATACTATTTCCAAGGACAGAATGGTGTAAATTTGTGCATGTGTGAGAGTGCACACATGTTATCTCACATGCTCCCTCACTCATGAATGCAATACACACACACTCTCTCTCACACACACACATGCACACACACACACACTTGACCAACATTTCAACCGTGCTGTTGACAACTTTTTCTGCTGAATGCCTCCCCCTTCTCATCTGAACTGAACAAGAAAAGAAGAAGAAAAATGTTGGGGAAAGACCTAATTTAAAAAACTAATAGAAAAACTGAACTTCACAGACATATAGGCATCAGTAGCATTACAGTGATCATATACATGACGCTCTCCATACTGCTCTGGCTACTTATTTTTCCCATGCTACCAAACAAGAATTCCACATATGATCAAATATTGTTTTTGAAAACTATACATGTAGGTTATGCAACCCAAGCATAGCTTACATTCCATGCAGTTACGCATCGCTAGATGCGCCATAGAAGAATTTTTTCCAAGATTGGTAGGCATATTTCTAAACTGCACAGCACACTTGAGCAAAATCTATTCTGCTGCACGGCACAAGAGAGCTGTCACAAAGGGGGTTAAATGTACTGCAAAGCCCAGGGCTACAGTCATAATTTGAATGACCTCCAACATGTATAATCTGACTCCATCCATCCCTAGGCCCACCACATATGGAAAACCATCTGCCCACAGTGTACTGCACTTCCAACATAAGCTTTGACTACAAAGAAATATAAATAATCTGCCTGCTAGTAGAATATTTTAATTTAAAACGGCAATAAAGAAATTATATCCACAGGAGCACTCATCCCCTTCTTTCCTAAATGCTTCCTGCCTTTGGTGGTGCAATGTGAGGGAGCAAGTGGTCTCCAAACAACAAATTCATGAGCTCTCTTGAAATGCATTGGCCAAGACACAAGGAAAACCCCCCCCCCCATTACTACAAAAGTCTGTGGTGTGTAAGTTCTTCCCTCAGGCTGGGGAAATGAGTGAAGTACAGTATGTGCACTCTATGAGGGAAACGCTAGTTAACTGTTACCATTAGTTCCCAATAACTTTACCTCATGAATGGTAAGCTAACAGAGCAATCCTATTTATATCTACTCAGACACAAGTTCCATTGTGTTCAATAGGACTTATTTCCAGGGAATTGTGTTATGGGAGTCAGTAGTACCTGGTAGAAAGTACTGGAAATTATCTCTGAGTAGACATGCAGATAATTGTACTGTTAAGTATTTTCACATCATCATCATCATCATCAGATGTGGAAAAAAACAACAAAATACAAAGATTTACAAGCAGAAACTGAAAGGCTGTGGCAGAAGAAGAACAAAGTGATTCCAGTGGTGATTGGCGCCCTTGGTGCTATTCCAAAACACCTTGAAGAGCACCTGACCAGCATAGGGGCCACAGAAATTACCATCAATCAACTGCAAAAAGCAGCATTATCGGGAACAGCTTACATTTTGCGATAGTATTTATAATATCAGAATAGGATAAAAACCAGGCATCCCAGGGAAGGACTTGATGACTGGATAAAGAAAACCAGTCAATAACATCTACCTGACTGTGCAAAAATCTCAATAATATATTACAGTTTAACCAAAAAGTTATCAAGGAGGTTTACGTAGCAAAAAGGATAAGACAACAGTTCCCTAAATCTTAACAAACACTACAGCCACCAAAAGGAACGCCATGCTGCATGAAAGGGAACAGTTGCTCTCCCCTCTTAAATATAAAAGAGACCTCACTTGAACAAATGCCTCTTTGCTCATTTAGCAAAGGGGCATTAGCAAGGGCAGGAGAGACCCTACCATGAGGTAGGGAGAAGCAAACTGGTGGCAAGTTGTAGGTGAGTTCTCAGGGGCAGCATGGAGGGCTGCACAACATCCAACCCTGAGAGGGACTGTCAACTGAAACAGCCTAACCGTTCATCTCACAAGTTTTCCTCCTGCCTTAATTGTAATGGGGGCCAGCACTTCAACCCAGAGTAAACTGACTGTGCAGTCCTAGGCATATCTCCTCAGTAGTAAACTCCACTGAGTTCAAAAGAACTAACCTGGTACTTCCATGGAAGTGGGTATAAGACTGCAGCCTTTATTGGTTCCTAGAACCAGCCAGGTACATGTAGCTATGCTCAAAATACTGGTTGAATTCACCAACATTTATTTTTAAAGTAATTAAATGGTGGGGGAGTTGCATTGCTCATTGCCAGCACTGTCACAGTGACACCTACACACTATCAGTCTAAACTGTAAAAACTATTGCAATTGGCACATGAGTGAGGAAGAGTCCGTGCATGCATGTGTGATTCTCTGAGGAACAAAATATTGCACTTTGAGTGCTGGGAAAATGGATATTCTCAAGAAAGCGTATCTGGATTCCTCGCAACAAACTGCACATTTACTATAAGTGGAGACAGAAAGAAGCCCAATCGCTTGGAAAGGGAAAACTCAACAGAGAACCCAGAGACGGCCCAAGAGATGTTTTATACAACATCCAGCACACATGGTTTTGACACTCGAGATATATTAAACGACAATAGCAGGCTGGAGCTTCTGCCCATACTTGCGATGTGTAAACAATAACTCTCTGTGCAGCTGCTGCTGGTTCCGGGGGCCTGTGACGAGGTTTGTGACCCATGAAGCGGTGGTACGCTGGGCATCTGGGCCCCTGGACCTGGCTTCTGAGCGTGCAGCTGTGGAGAGGAAGGAAAAGGGGCTTTGAGGATACCAGGTTTGTAGCAGTGGGAGGCAAGTCCTTTTGGCTCTTCTTGGAAAGTGGCATCCTTCCTCCCCCCCCCTTCAAAGAGCACTCACCATAGGAACTGAATCCCATGCCATGGGGTGGGGGATGCAAAGCCAGGACCTGAGCCTTGGCCCAAAGCCAGAGCTCATGTGAAAGCCTAATGAGGGAGAGGAAATGGGGGTCAGTGTTCATGGGTGGGAAATGAATTGGGATGGGTGGATATTAGGGGAACTTCTTCCTGCAATCAGGCTGGACTACTCCACATTCCTTTTCCCACCTTGGGCCACAGCAGGGCTGTTAAGCAAATCAAGATGGTTGTAGTTGCTTATTTATCTATCTTTTCAGTGGTTACTTGAGAGATTGCATTTCAATAGTTGTGCATATTACAGACACCTTCTTTTGGGCATCCTCCTGAGATACGCTTCCTTCAGGAAGACAGTTACACCTCCATAAAACAAAAAAAGGACTCATGGTTGAAATGGAAGGTCACCTTTAACATTTTCTTGTACATTTCCAACTGCAGTCACAATTACGTATGAAATTCTTCTTTTTAAAATCTGTTTCTTTCTCAGCAATAACAACTGAAATTGGCTCCCAAACATTTCTCAACTAAGAATGGAGACAATTATAAGTTTGCTGGGGTTTTTCTCCCTGGAGTTGAAGGCAATTTAAAAGAAGAATTGCTACTTGGGGCAAAACACTCATCGCACTTGCACTCTGATTAACACGTTTTTGTACTTTTTAAAAAAAACAAAAACCTGCATATCCTGTTTGAACAGAGATGATAGTGGGGGAAAAATTGTGTGCTCACAACATCATGAGAAATGAAGCCTCTCTTAAGATGTTGTGGCTCTTAAAAATTCTCTCTCTCTCTCTCTCTCCAATCTATAATGTCATGTAAGTAATTTACTAGGTGTAGTTTGAAGCTACACTTTTGCTCTCCCCACCAGCTTGGCTCAGTCCCTTCCCTGCATCAAAATCAGCAGCCCACAGCAGGTTACTCTCACCTGCCGCTTCGAGCCTCCGTATCCAGTTGCCGGCTGTGTCCTGCTGCCATGTCACACCGCCTCTCCGTGTCAAGCTAGGCCCAGACAAATGGAGCTTCAGAAGTTCCTTAGCTCCCATCTCTCCCACAAAGCGATCGTGTGGCCCAGAAGTTGCCATCCCAATCCCATGAAACAATTACAAGCAGCTAATTGCCTCTGCTGTCACATCTTCCTAACCTGCCACCCCCCAGCATGCACCACAAGGAGTGTGCAGACAGCAGGAGGGAAACTGGATCCCATTCTTCAGGCTGCAGAGCTGAGAGAGCCAAGAATCTTGGGGAGGAGTCAGTCCTACAAACCTGCATGGAGAACTTGGCTTAGAGTGAAAATCCATCCAGAAATTTTGTTCTCTGTTAGTTCTAAGCATATTTGTGTATCCACAAATACATGCTCATTGTTCAATGCCTGTGACATCAACTCATAGCTTGCAGGTACAAAAGCAGATCAAATAAATCTCATTCAGCATTCATTCAGTTCAGTGTTGCACACGTATGCAACAACAGCGCTATCAGGTAGGTCAGTATTGTCTTATTCCACAGATGGAGGGGGTGTGTGAGACTGAGAGCAGCTTTCCCCAAGGCTACCTAGTTAGCTCATGGCTGGGGCAAGATTTCAGCTGAGAACTCCCTGCACACACCTCAGCAGTTTCAATCACTGCATTAAACCAGCTCTCAAAACAACATAGATGACCCATATCAGCTTTTGAGTCACTTGCTTGTTTTGTTTGGCAACCTTCAGTCTCGAAAGACTATGGTATAAGCCCACAGCTCCTGGTATTCCTGGGCAGTCTCCCATCCAAGTTTTACCCAGGCCTTGCTTAGCTTCCAAGATCAGACAAGAATAAACATGTGCAAGGTCACTTGCTTACATGGTGGTAGTAGGGCAAATTTTGGATGTAAAGCATTGGAGACAAATTACTATTCCAAGCATTGAAGAATAGATGAAAAAGCTGTGGGGTTGGACTGTAACTGCCAAATTGGTGTGAAAGAATGCAAAAATAGAAATCTATGTATGCTAAAAAAGGAACCTTTTATTCATATTTGTACTATTAATTCATGTCTTTTTGTTGCTTTAATTAAAGAGATTCATGTACAGAAAAGTGGTGAATCAGGGCCCAATCCTATCCAATTTTCCCGCACTGATGCAACCATGCCAATGGGGTGTGTGCTACATTCCGTGGTAGGGGAACAGTTGTGGAGGCCTCCACAAAGTAAGGGAACATTTGTTCCCTTACCTTGGGGCTGCATGGTGGCTACATCAATGCTGGAAAGTTGGATAGGATTGGGCCCTCAGTCCTCTTGAATCTTAGGCACTGTGGAGCAAAATGCTGACCCAATATTGGGGGAGGGGGCAGAGCTGAAGCTGGCCACTGAAACTGGAAAAAGTTATGGGCAATGTTCATAATCATGATTGCTTCTCCATGAAGGTAAACCATGTCTTCACTAGCTGTATATCTCATGGTCAGCTCCACTCCATATCTCAAAATTATTTCTAGTTTACAATGCATCAGCCAGATAATGTAGGGTCTGTTGGGTGCTTGACAATCCTACTGGATTTATAGTCCCAAGTAAGCAACAGAACTAAGTTCCGTATGTCGCTGCTCTGCTGTACATAATGAATTGCCTGCATTTGGCTAGATAGATCAGGATTTGCTGAAGTCTGTTCAAGAGAAGCACTTCTCGAAGTATCCATTCTGGCAGTCTGGCTTTTTTTTTTTTTTAAATGTGCCATGGACCTGCACTATATAGTGGCAAGCTGCAAGAGATGCTGAGAAGACAGAAGCCCCAGGAGATGTGCTAGGACCAGCAGCAATGGCAACTCGGCCACCAACCACACTAAGTAGCACTGTTCTGGGGTTTCATTGAAAATGGCTCAGAAGAGGTATAAAGGCTTCCCTAGTTTATTTCTGGAGTCAAACTTCAGTTTGTCTGCCTGTAACTTTTGGTGCAGGGATGCAGTGGTGCGGTGGGTTAAATTGCTGAGCTGATAAGCCTTCGAATCCATGTGCTGGGGTGAGCTCCTGTTGGCCAGCTCCTTGTCCCAGCTCCTGCCAACCTAGCAGTTTGAAAGCATGAAAAAATGCAAGTAGATAAATAGGTACCTCCTTGGTGGGAAGGTACTAGCATTCCTCTTGCTTAGGCATCTAGTCATGCCAGCCACATGACCACAGAAACTGTCTATGGACAAATGCTGGCTCTTCGGCTTAGAAACGTAGATGAGCCCCCCCCCCCCCCGAATCGGACACAACTAGGCTTAACGCCGGGTTGGGGGGAGCCTTTACCTTTAACCTAACTTTAGGTGCAGGGGAGAGTTGGAGTGAGGCAGAAATGGGTGGTGCTTATCTAGTGTGAGCTTATCTAGGGGTACAAATTAGGTACATTTTGTATCCTTAGTTGAATTTTTCCCCTGCCATTTGTTATGGTCCTTATCTCATCTAGTTGCATGCTACTTTCTGTAGAAATGGAATTAATAATTTTGTGAGCCATTTGGCTTCTTTGAGGGCAAGATTGTTATATCAAGTGCTTTCCTAACTCAATCAGTAGTTTGAAAGGATGAGCAGCTGAAGGCCCCAGTGCCAAATTCAGCCCCCTCGTCTCCAGTTTCTCTTCCTCACCCATTGCAAATATGTTGCTTGGAAAGACAGAATCTGTGGCAAGTGGATGTGCCAGCAGAGAGGCATGACCTGCCACCTTCTCAAGGCAGCCTTCTCATAAAACTGACCAGGGCTCTAGCTTTATATTATACCAAAAATAAAGTTGTAGCAAAAGATTAATGTACTACATTTCTGAGAATGGAAACATATGAAAATAATGTTCCAAAACCACTCTAAACTGAACATGTGAACTTCCTACAAACTGAAGATGTGGCCACCAGGGGGTAGCAAAACTACACAGAACTTTACATATGCCCCAACTACACAGAAAAGCTGCTTTCATGTAAAACAGTGGTTCCCAACCTTTAGGAGCCTGTGGACCACTGAATTGGCAAGGCCCACATGCAACTAGGGCCTCCAAGAAGAATTTTATTAGGAAGTGCATTTCTTTTGGGCCCCTTTCTATAAGGGGAGGGGGTGAAACGGTTGGGGAGGGATGAAAACAGGGCAGGGGGAGGGTTGCAACAGCAAGACAAGTCTTTGGAGTCCTGGTCTACTGTGCTTCCCAATGTGGAGCCCAGATCTACCTGCCCACACAGTGTCAGCAGCTTGGTTCAGTAATACTGATAACAAAATTAGATCATATTTAGATTCACACTAGAATGGAAAGTGTCCTGTGTGTACCAAAACATACTTCTGCAGCAGCTGTAGTTCCACAGCAGTGTCCTTGATACACTCCTTCATGGTAAGCAGATCCACAAGCCAAAGAGCTACTGCGGCAGGCCAGTTTCCTCCCAAATTTGGCAGTGTTCAGGAGTGTCATGTATGCATTTTTTGTCCCAGCTCATATGGCTTGCAGCAGCCACCGTGCACCCAGCATCCCATGCCAGCAGCAAGTCTGGGTGAGATTGGAAAATATAAGAGCCCAGGAAATTTCTGGTGGGCCCCCTTTGGTTCCTGGGCTCCCTTTTTGACCCTGGACCTGGGTATAAATGGGTCTGCATGCAACCCCCACCCCATCACACAAAAAATAAATTAAATTTGTAATAGTTAGAGATTTATTAGATGTATTATTTACAGTGAATATTTGTGGGTTGCTGCTTTTGTAGCTGGCTGTGGGCAATTTATTCTCCACCCTCTCTGGTCATCTATGGGGGAGTACGCTGGAAGTTATCAAAGGTAAATCTTTTTTTTCCTGAGACTTTGCAGACCACTTCTCAGGATCTCATGGACCACAAGTTAGGAACCAGTGACGTAAAAGAAACTGCAAACTTCTAGCCCAGACATTTTCAATTATAGTGCCATGGCACATTAGTGTGCCACAAATGGTCCCCAGGTGTGCTGTGGGGAGGTCATTAGTAGGGCCAGTGAGGGAGGTGAGCCCCCCCCCAGGCACAGTGTGCCTTGTCAATTGTCAAAAAACAGATGGTGTGCCTTGACCATTTAGTGCCTTGCCAGTGTACTGTGAGATGAAAAACGTTGAAAATCACTGTTCTAGGCCCTTTGGTTGCAAAGATATGCTTGCATATGGGTGGGCAAAGTCTAAGAGGATCTCAGAAATCAGGGGCTGCATAAAAAAATGTCCAACAGGCAGGGTTTGATGTCTTATTTTGACCCTCCTTGTAACAAGAGTTTCTGATATTGCTGGGGTTCCCCTCCTCCCACAGGTCCCCAACTTACCCAAGGAGAGGACTTCTGGGTCAGAGGATCAGGGAGGAAGCCAATGGAGCATGGAGCATGGGGGCCTCCCCATATGCTGCCTGGGCACTCCTGATGGCGGCAAGGCATGGCAGAGGAACACTGCGTGCCGAACCCCCCGCTTCACCCTCCGCCTTGGAGGAGGGAGGGGGGAGACAGGCCATTCGGCTGCTGGGCAGCCACCCCTCCCCCGCCTTGGGGGGGAAGGGGAGCACTCCCTTGTCCAACCAGCCGGGGCCTGCCTTGCCGGGCAGGGCACCTGGCTGTGACATCAGGAGCCCACAGCTGGACCTCCCGGCGTCGTCTGCAGAACTACAGGACCCAGGTGGGCAGGGCCAGCCCACCCCCCAAAGGCAGAGACCAGAGCAGAGGCAGCAGCCTTCCCAGCCATCTCAGGAGCAACCCTGGCAGCTCCAGCTGAGAGGAGGTGGGAGGGAAACAGAGAGAAGGGGAGGAGTGCTGGTAATCCCAGGGGAGGACAGTCCCAGAGACAGGCCCTTTTTGTACCATCCCTGTGAGGGAAGGGGAGGGGCCTGCCCTACCTAAACCTGGAGGCCAGGGATGACAAGGCAGTTGGGAGTTAGAAGAGCAAGCAGGAGGATCTGCTGACAGCAGCCCCTGCTCCTGACTCTGGCAAATGCTGCCAACCCAAAGAGGGGGAGCTGGGTGATACAAACCCCCTCTCTTCTGAACTAGTCTGAGGCCTCCACAAGGGGGCCCCCCTCGGAAAGGCCAGGCGGGCCCTCCCCTTCCCCCACAGGGAGGCCTCACAGATATATTATGCAAAAAAAAAAAAAAAAAAATCATGCAAATTTGCATGTTACCCATGCCACAACATATGCAAGTCATTTAGCTTGGCAACATGATATAAAAGGTTTGTCAAGTACAGTACACACTTGCACTAGCCCTGTGTAGTACAACAAAGGAAAAAAATAATGAAATGGCTTAGGAAAGAGTAGAAGTCGAAAATGGTGGCAGGCAAAATACCCAGTGCCTGACCCACCTCTATGAACACATCCAAAACAAGTTTCACACTGATCTTTATTAAAAATTTTAAAATTCTAGTTAACAGCTAAGAGCATCCTCCCATAGCACCTCCTGTCCTTCCCTTTTCACTGGGAAACAGGCTCTTCCCTCCCACTGCCACAGTACCCTGTACCCATCCCAGTTGCATGCAAAACAAAAGACAAAAAAGAAAAAAACCCTACCCAACTATGTTGGGGGATGTAAACTTCAAGCACTGCAGCAACTCACATTGGCCTGTAGAGTCCCAAAGAAGAAGGCTGAGATGCTTGTATGTTGGATCAACAAAAACAAAAACCCTCCCCCCCCTCCCATAGCAGATGCCAAGCACATTTGCATGGTTGGAACATCCACTGCAACACAAAACAGTTAACACAAGCCCAGCCCAAGGGGCCTGCTTATTGACAAGGAAGTAAACACACATGGAGTAAACAGAATTCCAAACTGCCTGGGTAGAAGGCTGACCACAGACTACACTGGTCAACTTCACAGCGAGACCACCTTATGCCTGCTGGTTGCCAGGATTCTTGCAAAGAGTGCTGAACTAGTTGGGCCTTGGTCTGGTCCGACGAGGCACTTCTTAATATTCTTCAGCAAGAGGGCATCATCAGGGTCACTCAACACAGATTACCTATGCCTTAAAGCAACTGAGAAATTTCTAATACGCACTCTTGCTTTGTGAATTTAAGAACACACATTGGTGGACCTTGGGGAATCCAATGAAAGACCATAAAGTCGGAAGTAAGCCACTGCTGAAGTTGACGGCATGAAACGAAGGGATATGAGCCTCTGGCTCTGTGCCATGGTCCCTAGCGGATGTGCGCCATCTCTTCCAAGAAGGGTGTCTTCATGCAGCCTGTGCAAAGCTGATCCATCCAGAGGGGAGCCTCATGCTGCAATGGGGTGCGCCTTGGGTAAAAGGTATAGTTGAGGTCATAGTTCAGCAAACAGCTGAGGGAGGCCATGTAGACGTCTGAGAAGCGGCACAAGCGGCGTGAGAAGTATGTAGGGTTGTGGCACGTGCGAAAGATGCTGCCAAACTGAGGATTGAAGAGGTTCTTGGTGAGAGCTCTGCAACAGGGTTGGGAAGAGAAGGAAAGAGTAGTCAGATGATTTCTACAAAATCAATGTTTGGAAAGAGCGCTGCTGATTCCTTCCCTGGGTTCCATGCTCAGCAGATGATCGAATTGGCTATGGCAAGCCAGTGCATCTCCACAAAAGCTGCAGAATGCAGTGCTGGCTGAAGAATACAGCTATCTTAAAACCTCACCTTTAATTAAAAACAGGTGGCCACATACCTATGGCCACAAAAATATGCTGCAAAGGGCAGTTGCAGACCTGGCCCCTGTGACGCCCAGGCGTACATGACCGCAACGTGCTGCCCCCTGCAACACACTGTCCCCAGAGGATACTTACCCTGCCTAAGGATGTTCCTAGGCACTTCAAAAGCAATCCGAGGCCTCCAGAGTGCCATTAGGCAGCACTTCCAGTTTTCCAACGTAAACCGGAAGTACTGTTTAAGGGCACTCCAAAGGCTTTCAGAGAGCTCGTGGATGCAGCGTGGGGCTTCGCCTGCCCATGGAACAGTTCCAGAGGGCAGATGGAGGCACCAGCCGCGGCATGGCAGGTGGAGGCAGTGAGGGCGCCTGGGGCTTTTGCCCCCCCTTGAGTCCCCCCAGGACTGCCACTGTCAAAGGGTGTGGGTTATTGTCTAACATCTTGTTCAGCCACCACCACTGTTCCCTCTGAGGTGTGTGGCTGGATGACTGTGCACCTCCCTGCCGAACTCCACATAGCATTGAGCTTGGCCACCTAGAAGTTCAGCAATGACATCATTGCCAAATGTCTGGAGGTGGCACTGCAACAAGCCACAATGTCGTGCAGCTGCCTGCGAGTTCCGTACACCAGTGCAGACCCCTTATAGGGAATGCTGGCTACCACTCTGGCTTCTGAGTTTTCTAGATGTCAGAAGATTAGAGTTTCTATGCCCTTTATAGTTTATCTCCACCAGTGACATGCAGTAAGGACAGGTAGAGCCTCACCTGACCCAGCAAATAAAAATAAAAAGGACATATCAAGCAATGGAGGGAACAATGAGAGCTGCCAATCAGCTCAATTGCTATAGTGGCTTGCAAGGGACAACATAGGCAGGTATGCCTTTGCAGACAGGGAGAGCTACATTTGTTTCCCCAGTAAGAAAAAAGACATTTCTGGAGAGGCAGCTGGAAGAGTTGCTTCCCTTCTGTTTAGAGAAAAAAAAAAAAAAAAAGCAAGGAGCCTGCACAATGGACCAGCTCTCCAAAGCACCAGGAGTGGCCATTTTATAGTTGCTTCAGGAGGCCTATGCTGAGCTCTCCCCAGCTCCGAGTAGGGGAAAAAGAGGTGAGTTTTTAAAAAAAAAATTATTGAGGGGTAGGAGAGAGAGGGTGTTCCAGAGACTGAGCTTAAGGGGGGAGGGAGGGGGAAAAAGAGTGAATGTGTGTTGTCGCCTCTAGCCTGAATCTCACTGCATGTCACTGATCACCACAACTAGTAGAATTAATTATACAAAGTTGTGGAAATGTACTCCATTGGAATCTTTTATATAGGTCACAGAATCTAGCTTCTGTCACCATAGAATTTGGGTGACTTAAGTGCTTTGGGTTTTGGGGGCTGTTTTTGTTTTTAAATGCAGAATATACAAAGCCCTGGAACACAGGCTTCCATTCCCATCTGTTGCAATACCATTGGCTGGTTTGAGGCAAGGCTTGCTGGAGTCTTAGCATAGGTAAGGTAGTATAGTGTAGTAGGCAGGGAAACCTGTGCCAGCTCCACAATCTATGGCAGCTCATGTGTGGAGTATCACTGCAAGCAGGGGGCCACCCTTAACTGCTATCCAATTGCACACTCTAGCCCACTGTTTTCTATGGTTGGGAAATCCAATCCTACCACATGAGACATGACCCAAATCAGTAAAACCTTCAACTGTAATTCTCTGTGTGCACTCATGCAAAAGCAAGCTTTGCTCAGGCTACTGTATACCCTATACTGTACAAGAATAACTATCAGTTTTGCAGGTCAGGGCCATTAAAGCAGCCAATCAGTCCCTAAAGATCCTATGTGGAGTCAATTGGTCAACCAGTCAAATAATTAAGTCTCTAACAAAGAGCAAATAAAACCCAGAAAGCAGACCAAGGTTCTCATGCAGAGACATAGCAGCTGCTGCCTTCAGAACTCCACCTCCTCTTCCATAAAAACTCAGCGGTTCCCAAACTTTTTAGTACCAGGACCCACTTTTTAAAACACTCTGTTGAGACCCATCTAGGTTTACTAGAAAGAAATAATAATTTGTTTATTCATTCATACAAGCTTGCAAACTGCAGGAGCTCAACACCTTGCAGGGCAGGTAGCAGCTATCTTGCAAACTGCAGGAGCTGAGCTCTTTGAAGGGTAATCAGCAGCTACAGAAGCTGATTTTTCAATACCCTCAGGGCTTAAGGCAATTAGTTTTCTGATCTTTCCATCGCTCTTTGGCAACCTACCAAAAATCAGGTTGCGATCCACCAGTGGGTCTCAACCCACTGTTTGGCAACCACTGCTCTAACCCACAATTACAATACACTACTGGTTTTCATTATAACTAGCTCTTGCCAAATCCCTGCTAAGAAATGGTTGTGAAATCCTGTCCAAACTCAACAAAAGAAGAATGGGGCCTGGAAGGAGGAGGGGGAAAAAAGAGACAGAGAAAAATGTTTCCAACAGACTCCAACCTGGAGACCTAAAGTCCCAACCCTACTTACCAGTCAATGGTAAAGAAATAAAAAATGTTCATTGTTTAGAGAGAAATGAAAAAGTTGACTCTTGAAAGGTAGCATACACCTTCATGTAGGCTTTGCCACAAAGAGACCTTGGGCAGGGAGGATGGCTCCATCTTGCTTTGGGAATGCTTTCCAGTCACATTTGCATCAATAGTTACTTCTCTTTAGTCAAACTGGATTTAGTGTTTGTTTAATCTTCTGAGCAAAAGCTGCTCCATCCTGCATACGGCAGGGTCTGCACAAGAGTCAACTCACAGGATATGTAGAAGGGGTTTTGGTTTAATGGATTGGTGCAGCAACTGCTAGCACTACACACACTAGTTTTGAGCAGTTCCCACTTGAACTGTCCCTTAGAGGGAAAAAGCTGAAGTGAGGAGGGGAGTGACAGGACAGATTCCTATGTAACATTATTTGCCACCTTCAGAGGACAAGGGAAATTTTGATTTACATGAGGCTATCAGTGTTCATTGCACGTTACATAAACCAGAGAGAGAGGTCCCTGCCCCAAAGCGTTTACAATTCAAACATTTACGTGGTGGTGAGGGAAGGGAAGACTGAGAAAGGGAAGAAAAGACTGTACAGACAAAGGAAGAATGCAAACAAAAGCTCTCATGCATACTTTAGTTTCATTCCAGAGGCGCTGCAGCAGAATGGAGAGAGAAGCGAATATGTGTCTTTAAGAAGCATGGGAGTCAGGACTCTAGGACAGAGATAAGTCAAGACCTAGAATGGGGATATCTGAAAAAGGCAGCAGTGGAGAATTATAGAGAGGAACTAGAATCCAGGAAGCAGCTATGATTGGGTCAGTTAAGTCAGCAAATCCATTACTTGAGAAACAAGAGACAAGTACCAGGAGCTGTCTGCTCAAAACACTTACAGCATACTGATCAATGGAAAGCCAAAGAATTGCATACAGTTGTGTCCCATTATCTATGGGAGTTCCATTCCGGAACCCCCTGTGGATACCTGAAACCATGGATATGGGTGAATTCCCCTCCTCGCAGTCTCCTGGAGGGGAGGGGAGCTCTGCTCGCCTCCAAAGGGGCTTCCGAGTTCAGTAGAGGTCATGGACATCTGTCCACAGCCTCTACTGGGCTCAGAGTGACCTACAAAGCTCAAATCATGTGTCTTCTGGCCTTATAAGAAATTAAAGAGTCACTTCCAGTTTCTCAGTGAAATCAGAAATCATGTGATTTGAGCTCCAAAGCTTAGTCTGAGCCTGGTAATGGCCGTGGATGGATGTCCATGGCTTCTGCAGAGCTCAGAAGCCTCTCTGGAGGCAAGGGGAGTGGAGTTCCCATTGCCTCTAGAGGGGGTCATGTGGGGGGGCATGGGAGGGTCCCAGACCCAATCCACAGATAACTGAATCCGTGGATACAGGATTTGTGGATATGGGGGCTCCCATATGCATATTTCATGCTCACAAAAGCTTCTCTGCCTTCAGTCTATTTACAACCCATCAGGCCGAGAAAAGGAACAGAAAGTAGGCACTACCTGAGCTCCTGTCGCTCCTTCATCCAGTCCTGCAGCACTTCCTGGGATTCCAAGTCCTGGAACATCTTTAAAGAAACAAGCCCAAATGGGTAAACAGTTGTGCCTAGTAATCCCTTTCCCCCATTCTTTCCCTGTAGAATCACAACACAATTCCATCCCCTCTGCACTAATTGACAGTCTCATTGGGACACCTTCTGAAGTATCCATTGTCCTACAATTCTCATGCACCACCAACTGTGAAGAATTCTGTGTCATCATCCCCATTCTACTCATAAGAACCAAGCTGCCTCCTTCTGCCTTCTTGCTTACCTGCATGCGTTCCAACAATCCAGTCAAGGCCTGTAACCAGGTGAGTGCCTGTGAGTACTGCTCAGTATTCACCATTTTTGTCTCTGTCTCCAGCTCAGGAACTATGGCCCCTGTCCGCCAGCCATGGCGCAGCATCAAGTCCTGGGGGGTAGGTGGGAGCATAAAAGCTTAAGATCTAGCTCACAGAGCCCACCTGTCAACTAATTCCCCTTCAAGAGTTGGGGGAAAATAAAGATACCCAGGATCTTAGGCTCCACCCCAACATTCTGTCCAAAACTTTGTTAATAAACCAGATATAGAAGCCAAGAGATCTCACCGCCAGGTCACTGTAGAGGTGATCTCCAAAGTAGAGAACCTTGGATCCACGCCAGCCTGTAAGCCGGAGGAAGTCAAAGAGGTTGCCCTAGGGAGAGAAGGAGTGTGCATGTGTGTCAATGAAACAGGGAGCATTACAAAAGGACAAAAGTGATATAGGTTATTAAGAGCTCTGTGGATACAGAAAAAAAATGACAAGACAGTTTGTATATTAACAAAGGAAAAAGAAGAGAAAGCCTCCTCTCAAATTTATGAAATTTCTTGCTCTCTCAAAGCAAGAGAAAACAAACCCACGCCAGGCTGCATTCCCATCACCATGCAAAGAGAGACACAGACAACAGTGTTTCTCCCCATTCCTGCCATCACTCCCTCTTTCCCTCTGGACCAAAGAGAGCGGGAAGGTCAGCAGGTCTGGTAGTAGCAGCAGCAGGTCTAGGTTTTGAGCCCCACCAGGTACCCAAAGACGCCAACCCCCAACAGTGGCTCTCAGCTACTGAGGCAGAGTGCTATTCGCCTTTGACTCTGCAGACACAGGGCAGCTCTGGATGAAGTCTTCGATTGAAGGTCCAGTCCTCCTCCTCCACTCCTCAAGAGTGGCCCTGCTAGCAGCTAGCACACACCAACCTTCTCTCCCTGGTGACCTGAAAAGGTAAGGCGAGGGCATTTCTCGCCCTCAGAGCTTCCCTCCAGCGTGGTCTCAAGAACCATAAAGAGGATTTTATGAGAGGCAGTAACAGAGTTTCAGCCCAAGGCACCATCAGTGGCCAAGCCCAATGATCTTGCCCAATGAAATGTTTTTAATGTGAAACTGTCACAAGAGATAGACTAATTTGGATCTTCCAAAACAGACCCACCACCATAAAAACATTCTTCTCCAGCCAGTTTCCTAACCTGCTTATACACCTGCCCCTTCTCCAGCTTGTTTATTTTGTCCCATTGCAGGTCCCCATTGCTGTCCAGTCGTCGAAAAGGTCTAAGAAGAAAAAAAAATTGGGAGAAAAAGCAATTAACAAGGTTTTCTATCCTCCCAGAGTTGCAAAGGAGAAGGACATGGGAGTTCCCAGTACTTGGCTTCCAAATCCACAAAACTCCAGATCATTTTCAGGACTCCCTCCTCCTTGCTCAAGCCTCCCCCACCATTTGTCTGCGGAAAAACTGTATGTTGCATATAACAATAAAATAATTTATACACCACTTTTCAACAAAAACAAACAAAAACTCCCAAAGCAGCATTCATGTGCTTTCTTCAAATTCCTGCATTATTGGCTTTAGAGTGTTTAAATAAAGCAAAATCCATATACAGAAGTTCCTTCTTGGAGGCTTTTAGTTTAAATCCCAACAAGACACAAGAGGGAAAATGAGGGAAGGACAAGAAGTGATATTAGACCACACATGGGTCCTACTATGTCATTGATAAAACACCAATATCTTCATAGGAGTGGACAATTATGGATTACAAGCAAATTCAAGTTTCTTGTTTTATTCACACACATACACACACAAAACATCTTGAGAGGTTTTTTTAGGAAAAGGAAAAAGGGAAAGAAGTCTACAGACAGCACAATTTCAAGGGTATGGAGAAGTACAAAACACTGAACAGGAAGCCAGATAAGTGAACTGTCTGGCCTCTCTGAAGCATTTCACCCAAGGGACCCATTTGATTACCTTAGATATTTGACACACACACCCCCTTAAGGTTTACAACTGGTGTATTTTTGTTTGCTCTCAGCTAGATCTGTTTTGCATACCATACCCCACATAAGCCACATACAAATACTTGGTAGTAGGCTGGTTTGTTAGCTGTATATACACATAAGCTGAACAAAAGGTCACAAAATTTGGGGGGGGGGGATATCAGCTTTGCTTCTCACTCTGCCAGTTATGTGCTAAACCCCCCCCCCCACAAATCGAGAATGCACAAAGCACACATATGAACATGCTCAAGCTCATCCTCCTTCACTGATGGACCAGAACATACCACTGCATTTTCATACTGGACCATACTTACTTGACACAATCATTGAAGAAATGAGGCTTGTCAGCTTGAACTATGACCACATCAAAGAAGTCCCGCCAGTCTTTACCCACCATGTACCGCATACCTTTGTCACTGGAAGGGAGAGGGGGAAAACAGGAAAGAAGATGTTATTAAAAGCCAACAGTAGGAGGCATTGTACCTCAAAAACATGGCTCACCTAGTATCAGGGGTTGGCCAGGTTAGGCACTGGCTGAGGGCCCATGCCAATGAGAGGGCCCACCTACTCAGGCCAACCCCTACACCTTTGAAACAAATGATAGTGGTGGTACCCAACACAATCAGAGCATAATCAGAGCATAAGTAGGCTTACTTGAAAGGCTTTGCATTAGGCTAGTGGAGGAATTTGCACAAGCGCTTGAGGAATCTCTTCCAGGCCCGGCCGACGCAAACGCATCCAACAGATGGGAACATTTCAAGAATACCGTTTACAACACCGCCTTGTCCATATTCGGCAAGAAGACCAACAAGGCGGCAGACTGGTTTGAAGCCCACTCTGAGGAGTTGACACCAGTCATTGAGAAAAAGAGGAGAGCTCAAGCAGCATACAAGGCCTGTCCCAGTGAGCGCAACCTGCAGGTCCTCCGAACTGCTCGCAGCAAAGTCCAACAGACTGCCAGGAGATGTGCTAACGACTACTGGCTCCAGCTCTGTTCCAAGATACAGATAGCAGCTGACACGGGCAACATCAAGGGGATGTATGACGGTATCAAGCAGGCCCTAAGTCCAACACAGAGGAAAATTGCCCCTCTGAAGTCTGCCACAGGCGAGGTCATCCAGGATCGGGCGCAGCAGATGGAACGCTGGGTGCAGCACTACTCTGAGCTATATTCCAGAGAAAATGTAGTCACCGAAGAAGCACTGAACAACATTGAGTGCCTGCCTGTGCTGGAAGAGCTTGACAGTGAACCAACCCTAGAAGAACTTCACGTGGCCCTGGACTCCCTTGCCTTTGGCAAGGCACCTGGAAAAGGCAGCATCCCTGCTGAAGTCCTAAAATGCTGCAAAGAGATCATCGTCACTGAGCTGCATGAAATCCTCTGTCTCTGCTGGAGAGAAGGTGGAGTACCTCAAGACATGAGGGATGCAAACATCATCACGCTGTACAAGAACAAAGGTGACAGGGGTGACTGCAACAACTACCGCGGCATCTCTCTCCTTAGTGTTGTAGGAAAGCTGTTTGCCCGAGTTGCACTAAAGAGGCTCCAGGTACTTGCAGAGAGCGTCTATCCAGAATCGCAGTGTGGATTCCGAGCCAACAGGTCCACCACTGATATGGTATTCTCCCTTAGACAACTGCAGGAGAAATGCAGGGAACAACGACAGCCACTCTTTATAGCCTTCATTGATCTCACAAAGGCTTTCGACCTGGTCAGCAGAGACGGCCTCTTCAAGATTCTCCCCAAGATTGGATGTCCACCCAGGCTCCTCAGCATCATCAGATCTTTCCACAAGGACATGAAGGGCACTGTTGTCTTCGATGGCTCCACATCAGACCCTTTTGACATCCGAAGCGGAGTGAAGCAGGGCTGTGTTCTTGCACCAACCTTGTTTGGGATTTTCTTCGCTGTCCTGCTGAAGCAGGCCTTTGGAACTGCAACAGAAGGCATCTATCTCTGGACCAGATCAGACGGAAAGCTCTTCAACCTCTCCAGACTGAGAGCAAAATCCAAAGTCCAGCTGAAATGTCTGCGTGACTTCCTCTTTGCAGACGATGCACCTGTCACTACCCACTTTGCCAAAGATCTCCAGCAGCTCATGGATCGTTTTAGCAAGGCCTGCCAAGATTTTGGACTGACAATCAGCCTGAAGAAAACACAGGTCATGGTTCAGGATGTGGACTCACCTCCCTGCATTACAATCTCTGAGCATGAACTGGAGGTTGTCCATGACTTTGTGTACCTTGGCTCAACGATCTCCGACACTCTTTCTCTCGATACCGAGCTAAACAAGCGCATCGGTAAAGCAGCTACCATGTTTTCCAGACTCACAAAGAGAGTCTGGTCCAACAAGAAGCTGACGGAACATACCAAGATCCAGGTCTACAGAGCTTGCGTCCTGAGTACACTTCTGTACTGCAGCGAGTCATGGACTCTTCGCTCACAACAGGAGAGGAAACTGAGCGCTTTCCACATGCGCTGCCTCCGACGCATCCTCGGCATCACCTGGCAGGACAAAGTTCCAAACAACACAGTCCTGGAACGTGCTGGAATCCCTAGCATGTATTCACTGCTGAAACAGAGACGCCTGCGTTGGCTTGGTCATGTCGTGAGAATGGATGATGGCCGGATCCCAAAGGATTTCCTCTATGGAGAACTCGTGCAAGGAAAGCGCCCTACAGGTAGACCACAGCTGCGATACAAGGACATCTGCAAGAGGGATCTGAAGGCCTTAGGGATGGACCTCAACAAGTGGGAAACCCTGGCCTCTGAGCAGCCCGCTTGGAGGCAGGCTGTGCAGCATGGCCTTTCCCAGTTTGAAGAGACACTTTGCCAACAGTCTGAGGCAAAGAGGCAAAGAAGGAAGGCCCATAGCCAGGGAGACAGACCAGGGACAGACTGCACTTGCTCCCGGTGTGGAAGGGATTGTCACTCCCGGATTGGCCTTTTCAGCCACACTAGACGCTGTGCCAGAACCACCTTTCAGAGCGCGATACCATAGTCTTTCGAGACGGAAGGTTGCCAATACTAGTCCCTTGCAACTTGGCACTAACACTGTATCTTACCTACTTCTAATGAGCTCTAGCAATAGAGGCTGTGGACACATGAGAATGCTAGAGATAATAGCAGAAGAGTGAGCAGAATGCAAGAGTTATACTCCACTCTTTTCTCACTGCTGAAAATGAATGTCACCCAGCTGTTTATGAGACTGTACATAGGGGCCTCTGTATCTGCAGATTCTGTATCTGTGGTTTTGCTTATCTGAGGATCTGCTGATGCAGCCACCCGTGCACCCTCTGGAAGTGGGGAACTGCGCTTCCCATGCCTGGAGGTGCTGAGCCCTGCAGAGGCCATGCTGCATCTGCCCATGGCCTCTGTGGGCCTCAAAATAGGCTGAAAACATTTCTGTAAAACCAGAAATGACATTTTAAGCCTTTAAAGCCATTATGAGGGCCAGGGAAGCCCTCAGTACAGCCTCTGGAGTGTTGGGAGGTGGTGTCCCCAAGATCCATGGTTTCAGATATCTGTGGCATGTTCCAGAATGGAACTCCCACGGGTACCGGGGCACGCCTGTATTTATTTATATCCTACCTCTCTTCCATTGTGGAACTCAAATTAGCTTATATAGGGTTCTAAGGCAGTTTTCCATCCCATCACTGATCAAACCTAGATCTGCTCAACTTTAGCATGTGCCTTCAGACCATCTCCTGGTTTACCATTATCCTCTATATGTGCCATTCTACCTGAGACATTTCAAGTAGTAAATGCTATCCTAAGCATCCAAGCAAGGATTAGCAATTTCTTGATGCAATCATAAAGCTTCAGTGCTTGAAGATAATAGCAGGAAAGAAACAGACAACAATAACGAAATTGCTCTTATTGGCGAATAGGAGATTTTCAAAGTTGGCATTTTTGCAATGTTCTTCTATACATAGGGCTTAAGGGCCTTTCACAGCCACACAAATACAGCTAGATGTAATGGCAGGGTTATTTTTCTACTGAGCTCATCTACAAATGTGACACAGAGCACAGAATATAGAACCCTGACAGAATGGGAATTCCTGATACAAAGCTATTTTTAAAATTCCAGAAAGGCAGTTACGCTACTCTGTTGTAGCAAGAAAAAAGGAATTCTGTCGACTGTTCAAGATTGGCCCATGTATTGTGGTATAAGCTTTGGTGAACTAGAGCTCACTGCTAAAAGTCTTATCTCTACAACAAGTGTCTAGTCCTCAAGGGTGGCAGGTAGAGGTAGGAAGATGCAGACAGCAGCAGATTAAAACTCAGAGACCAATAAGAGCCTTAGCAATTTCAACAGACAACTGTATGTTCATGCAACTGTGCAAAATGACACAAGATTGACATTTAAGCAGAACTGTTCTGTACATAAAATCTTCAGATTGCCACATCAAACTCACACAAAGCTGAAGGGGCTGTTGGTGATGAGGAAAAGCTTCTTTCCACTTTTGGCCAGGCGGTGCAGCACAGCATATGTCTCATCACCACGCAGAATGTACTTCTCTGCAGAGAGACAATAGCCAGGTGGGCGTTAAGAGCTGGACATACTAGGAAGTAAATTAGAACTACAAAACCATTTGGGAATTTTAAGCTTTCCCTTCTACTCCATTACAGTCTGAAAGACCCTCCTTCCTTGGAGACCAACACATCTAGAGATAGGTGGGGGTGGAATGGTGCTTGGGGTCATATTGGTTTTGCTTCAAGACTTAGGCTGGGCTCCATGCCACAATTTCACAAGTATGCAGAAAAACTGGAGAATGCAGTGCTACAGAATTAAATTTCTCAAGAAGCTCCACTTCCATTAAAACACACAGAGAGAGGGAGAGAGAGCCCTAATGTTTGAAAATGAGTGATAAACATCTGCTAAAGTCTCAGAAAGAGAGGTGATTTTTAGTAGATAATCTGACTTTTTCCACAACTAGCAAAACCCAAATTAAACGAAATATAAGGAATTATGCATCTTTGTACAGTCTATGCAGATTGCATAATTTGGTTTTCGTGGCACAGAATTTGGACTGGAACAGGGCCAGAACAGAGGGATGGCTTATGCTGTAGCACTCCAGTTCAGTGGTTCTCCTACTTTTAGCCTATTGGCAGATAAATACTCACCCAAATCCTGCATTATCCACTTGTACATAAAACCTTTAATATGGACATCCCGAATGGCATCCTGTTGAAGAGATGACAAGAATCAGGAAAAGAATCATTTGCAATACTCCTTTCTCACCTCCACTCAGAAGGTGGTGTTGGGAAAAGGGGAAATCACACACTTCTGTCATATGGCATCCTCCCCAAAGCCAGTTTTTCTCTTTCAACTACACTCTTTCCAGAGGCAACAGAGCAGAGATTTTCAACATTTTTCATCTCACAAGTCACTAAAAATTGTTGAGGCACACCATCAGTTTTTTAAGGATATATTTTATCATTAAAAAATATTAAGATTGTGTTTAAAGTTCAATAGCTAAACTTTTAATCAATAATGCTTCATTAAATAAAATTTTAAATAAACTTTTGATCAAAAATTTTAAAAAAATTGATGAGAAATCTGTGCTTTGTGATGGAAAGCCACCACCACATGTGTTGTTTTCACAGCAGAGTGAAAAGAGATAGGAGCAATGAAAGGGTCTCACAACAGGGAGTTGGATGGAAGGGGCTGTTTAGAAGAGGCTTCCTTGAATTACACACAGAAGTATTGTTCAGGACACGCAAAGGACGATGATCTCATAACGAGCTTCTTCGCTATCTGCCCACATGAGGCATGAAGCCCATGCTTGGGGCTTCTGCTCCACTACATCTTTGCACTCTGCAGCTGAACAATGCAAAACGCTGCAGTTTTCAGTCCCTGCTCCACCACGTCTTTGCTTTGCCAGCCGCACAAAGCAAAACATTGCTGTCTTTGGTCCCTGCTCAGACACTTCCTGGCTTTGCACATCCACACAAGGCTAAACGCTGTTATCGGCTGAGCAGGGGCTGAAAGCAGCAGCGTCTGGCCTTGTGCGAAAACCAGGAAGCGCCTGAGGATGGACTGAAGACAGCAGTGTTTTGCCTCATGCAGCTGCATAAAGTAAAGAAATGGCTGAGCAGTCACATAAGGCAAAATACTGCTGTTTTCGGTCCCTGCTTAGCCGCTTCCTGGCTTTGTGCACTGTTGCTCTCAGTCCCTTTAGTCACACAAGGTAAAACATAGCTGCGCGCAGGGAACAAAAAGGCTGCTTCCCCCCAGCATGTGTTTCCTCCTCCCCCCACCACTGTCGCACGGCACACCCAATATGAAGCTGCGGCACACCTATTGAAAACAGCTGCAACAGAGGGCCATACAACTTTATACAAGTATCACCAACAATAACTGCCATCCTTGTGTTCCACCCTCACAGTCCCCAACATTACTTGAATCCATGCTTGAAAAACTAGTGCTGCATGTCTTTTGGCAGTAAATGGGGGGCCCTGTATCTGTGGATCCAGTATCCGCAGTTTCACTTACCCATGGATCCAAGGATGCAGGACCCCCTTGTGCACCCCCTGACCCCCTGGAAGCTCCTCTGAGTCCTGCAGCGGCCTCTGCAGGCCTCAAAATGGCCATTTGAAAAAAAACACAACTTTCGTTTTTTTCAGAAAACCGAAAGTGACATTTTTATGCCTTTAAAAGGCAGTATGAGGGCCGGGGAGAGACACTTTTGAAGAGACACTTTGCCAACAGTCTGAGGCTAAGAGGCAAAGAAGGAAGGCCCATAGCCAGGGAGACAGACCAGGGACAGACTGCACTTGCTCCCGGTGTGGAAGGGATTGTCACTCCCGGATTGGCCTTTTCAGCCACACTAGACGCTGTGCCAGAACCACCTTTCAGAGCGCGATACCATAGTCTTTCGAGCCTGAAGGTTGCCAATACAATGAGGGCCAGGGAAAAGAGTATGAGGGCCGGGGAACATCCATCTTTTTCTAATATTTCGTTCTCTTCTCAAAGAGTCCAAGAGCTGCACGTTCACGTAAAGAGCTGCACGTAGTCAGTTTCTCCCATATCAATTCACACACACCCCAGTTAAAAAGAGTAATCTACCCTGTTGAGGGATCTTCAGCAAGAACGGCCCCACCCTCACCCCTCAGCCACCCCCAAGACCCCAGTCCACTGCCAGAGCAATGCAAATAAGAAAGAAGGAAAATCTAGGAATGGAGCACTGCTATTTATGAGGATGCCAGCCTTGACCTCTTGCCCCAGATCAGAAAATTATCAGGCTCCAGAGAGCCCAAGAAGCAGAAAATACATTTTTAAAGCTTCCATAAATACAATGATGAAGGGAACCTGCCTCTCAGAGCTGGAGAGAGTGAGAGAAAGGGGCCTATTGCCTTCAGAGCAGCTGGTTTCCTAGATAAGCCTTCCTGGCAGCTAGTCAGGCAGCCCCTCCCAAATCCTCTCCCAGCTCAGGACGGCCTGTTCTGTTACCATGGGGGAAGGGACAGAGGAGAGACACGTATGTCATTCTCTCCCCACAACAAGGCAATAAAAAAAGACATCAACACAGCCTTCACCAAGCATTCACAGTCCCTCCGGCCAGAAAAACTGGAACCCCCTCACTTGGTCTGCAGGGCAGGCCACACAGAACACAAAGTTGTCGTCTCCCAGAAATCTCACTGCCTCCCCCTTCCTGAATTCCTGGGTAAATCTTTATATCCAGCAGCTGTTTTCCTGCCAACTCTCCAACCACAAGATATAATTTCATCATCTAGCCATAAGAACAGAACATCCAGAAGAGTGAAAAGAGACAAAACATACTGTAACATCTTTGTAGAGATGGATGGGGTCATAGTCAATGTCATTGCTGATGAAGAAGTCATTGGCTACAGCCAGGAGGGTCATTTCCGGCAGAGAGAAGATGTCCATGAACTGCTTTATAGCTGGGCCCTGAAACAGGAGAGAGACAATGAAGACAATGTCAGGTTTATCCTCTTTATTAAAGCAGCAGCTTTTAGTCAGTTGCTTGTAGTCTGAACCCAGCAATATTATATTATTATTATTATTATATAATATTATATTATATAATATATAATTATATTATATTATATAATATTATATTATGATTATTATATAATCATGTACTAAAAATAACATAAATGTATTACTCTGCAAAGTTTCTGTGAAAGGGACCACAAGAGGTCACCCAGTCCAATCCTTTGCCTCAAGAAAGGATCTTTCACACATCTGAGCACACCCCTCCCCAATTAATAAAGCATACATTTATAATAAAATACAGTAGTTAAATTAATAAAATTTAAAATCCATAATTAAGAAAATCAGACAACATGTTGCACATTCTTTCTTTTACTTCCAATATGCAGGCTATCAGATATCTGGATTTGAATAGGATGGGATTAGGCTGGCAGGAGGCACAGAGATCAGTTACAGTTAGTCAGAAGGAATACAGGGTCCCCCATGAGAACAAAACAAGGTTGTCCACTGAAGCTACACGGCCAAAACCTGGAAGCCCTTTCCCTATCCCCTCTGGTCACTAAGCCTTCATCAGACACTGCACATTCCCAAGCTGGTCTCTAGAAAAACAAGGACCATAAACTTAAACAAAGCCCATATTCTCAGAATAACAATTCCTGGGCTAGTTATCAGATTCCATATCTGTACATCAGGGCAGGAGGTCTGGCTCAGTTGGTAGAGCTGCCGCCTTGTATGCCTGAAGATCTGAGGCTGCCAGTTCGAAACAACCGGAAGTACCCGAGAACTGACGACACGCTGATATACTGATGAGCTGACCCTCAGTGGCAGAGAGGAGTTGCTGTCAAGTGGAGCGTGGGAGGCGAAGGGCCAGAGAGAGGCCAGACCGGGAAGGAATCCAGCTGGAACAAGGAGTTCTATGAAAGACTAGAACTATTCAATTGTAAAAATCCCTACAGGGGTTTAGAACAGCCTGCCTATGTAAACTGCCTTGGATTAAAAGTCTGAGGAGAAATCTGACGACCAAAGAAAGGCGGTATATAAATACCTGTATAAATAAATAAATACATCAAGCTGCTTTGCTCTTAAATTTCTTCAACACTAGGGACCACTTAGCCAATTAGTACTTACTACCAGTATTGCACTCAACCCATCAGTCAAAGAACAAATAAAAAAATGCAGACTACAATGTTTTGGCCATTTCTGCAGAATGAACACCGGTTGGCTGTCACACAAGCTCCTCTGGCAACAGCAACCTCCCTACTGGAAAATTCAATGGGCAGCACCAAAGAGAACATGGCTTAAAAACATCTAAGGATCCAGCAATTGACTATTGAGCCTAGAAATACTGCTGACAATTGCCAAGAGTGGAAGTATGTCATGAATGACACGTGGTTCCCAGATGCACCTACAGCAGCTTATTGGTTGAGAGGATGACCTGCTTCCCAAGCATCAACTAAGGACTAAGAAGATGACAAAGATTGCACTTAGAAGTGACATACAAACACAGGCATGTACTTCTTCAGATCAGTATTCTGTGCACTCCAAACATTATGTCAAGATTTCATCAATTTCCCATTCAATCATCATCATTCACAGGGAACTTCTTAGGTTCCTCCATGCCCCTCCTGCCCAATACTGCACCAGTCAGGTGGCAATCAAAGTGCAGCCCCAAACCATTAATCCCTGAAAGTCAGCCCACCACCCTCAGTTGACTGCACTGCCCAAAACCTCCAAGCCCACCTTGATCACAGCAACACCAGCCAATTCCACTGCCCTTTACAGCATCCACACTACCCATTCACAGCTAACAGGTCAGTGTGAGATCTTAAACAGCCACACCTGTTGATTTTCCTGCCTCCTGTTAATTGCAGAATACAGGTATAACCTAATTATCCACGGATTTTTCACCTTTGGTTTTATCTCAAAAGGGTCCTTTAAATTAAAGGGAAAATGTTGTTTAACAATAGCCTTGTTAACGTGAGAGAGAGTAGCCAGAGAGGGCAGCAGGCTGACAATCCATCAATCATTCTCTCTCCAGGCATCTAGAACAGCTTCACTCCAATGCAGGTGACCCCTCCCTTTCCCCTGAGCACATGAAAGAAAGATAATCACTTTGCATTGGTGAAGGGAGGGGTCTCTGGCTGGGAGTGAAGCCTCTCTAAGTGCCTGGGGAGAGACTGATTGATGGATTGTCTTCCTAATGACTCTGTCTTAAATCACAAAGGTCAGCAAGGCTGTTTTTAAATTGACTAACAGAGATATTGTTTTTTAAATGGATTTACCATCCATTTGAGTTCTGGGAAGGGAACCCACATGAATAAGAGACTCAACCTGTATATGGAACTGCCATATATGAAGTCAGACCAATGGTTCATCTGGCTCAGTGTTATCAATTAATAATAAATAATAATAATAAACTTTATTTGTATCCCGCCCTACTCCCTAAAAGGGACCCAGGGCAGCTATACCTGTTAGACTAGATATTCAGACTAGACAATTCAGACTAGATAGCCATTCATTAAGGTTTCAGGCAAAGCTCCTTCCTAGCACTTGTAATCTCCCTTTTTTAACTGCAGACGCCAGGAATGGACCTGTCTGTATGCATCTACCAGCAATGTGTGGTGAGGTCCAAGACTAGGGAAGCAAAGCACGCAGAGCTCTGGGACAGTGTCATGCTGCAAGGCATTCTGGGGGCTACCTGGAAGCCCCAGTGCCTGCACAATCACAACAGAGGCTGAGCTCTTGCTGCCACAGCTCTAGTGTTTCAGAAAGACTCAGTCTTGGAGAGTCTCTTGCAGAAACTAGAGCTTGTGGCAGCATGATTGTGCAACCACTCAGAAACTGGGTGCAGTGCACATGCAATCACAGAGGAGGACAGGGGAAGTTCTGCCTCCCCTGGCTGCGCACATACACTCTACCATGGAGTTATGCCCCTCCCCTGAGCAGAGGACTCAGGCAGCTTAGCTTGCTCTGCTTTGCACGGAGGGTCTGAAAATCCTACTCAAAAGCCACATTCTCACTGTGTCTCATATTTATTTATTTTTTATTTAAAAGATTTCTACACTGCATTTCCTCTGCTTAAAGCAGATGCCCAAGGCAGCTTACAACAGAGATTTAAAAAAAATACAATATACAGTAGAGCAGTGTTTCTCAAACTGTGGGTCGGGACCCATTAGGTGGGTCGCAAGCCAATTTCAGGTGGGTCCCCACTCATTTCAATATTTTATTTTTAATATATTTATCTTGGTACATGACTGCATTTGGGGAAATGTTACAGACCTGCACTTTTAATAAGCTACTATGCATATTCATATTCATAGTCAATGGGACAATCCTGGGTAGGATTGCAGCCTAGGGTTGTTAAAAATTTTCCTGCTTTATGTCACTTCCGATCATGACATCACTTCTGGTGGGCCCTGACAAATTCTCATTCTAAAAAGTGGGTCCCGGAACTGCTATAGAAGCACAGAAGGCAGAAAACCCAAAAGCAAAAAGAAACAAAAATGTTTTAAGCCCTCGCCAAAATGCCATGAGGGCGTAGATCTTAATTCCCCAAGTAGGGAGTTCCATAACTGTGGCGCCACTACTGAGAAGGTTTGCCTCCATGCCACCATCCCCGTAACTAAGGAGAAAGGCAGCACTTATAGAAAAGCCCCCTCAGATGACCCAAGAGGGTGGGCCGGAATATATGGGAGAAGGCGGTCCATCAGATAACCTGGCCCCAAACCGTGAAGGCATGGTTATATGTAAATATATGCATACTTATGCATATATGCATACATAAGTACTTTCCTCCTTCCATTCCGTAAGCTGCTGGGCAGAGAATAAAACAGCAGCTCCACTGCGCTTGAGTAATGAAGGTTTAACGTCAATATCCATGAGATGCCCTGCCAACACTTTAAAAACCTCTTCCAATCAGATGCACCCTTACACCCAAGACTACATCACCCCCACACCATCACCTCACTCTGTGCTATACCTTTCTCTCCTGCAATACTTCCTGCAAAAGGACTAAGACAATGCAACTTGCTCCCAATAAATAATGGAGAATTCACAAGATTGGAAGTCCAGCTCAGGAAGAAGGAGCAGATCATTATTGCAACTACTAATGCAAGCTTACAACTTAGGGGATCCTGAACAGCATAGGCAGGTAAATTGAGGCACCCAGTTCTCCATATCAACTGAACTAAGACTGGGGAATGGAACACTAGGTTATGACCTCCAAATGGGTTAGCAAGGGCCCCTACCTTGCCATAGAAGCCACTAGCCTGGTGCAGGGGGATGTGAAGGGTTCCATCATACATCTGCAGCACATCCTCATCTGGAACAGGCTTCAAGCCTCTGTAGAAGATTAAGGGGGTGAAAGAGTTAGGTGCTTGGTAGAGATTATAGCATTTTTTCACTGCTAGATCACTGCAGTGCACTATAGTCCAGATGATCACCTTAATGTTAGTCACACATCAAGCCCAGTTCAATGAAACTTGCTTTTAAGGTCCAGTGCAGACATAATGTTGGCTCTATGGTTCTAAATTGGAAGCCTGTAAAGGTAAGCCTTTACAGATGTAGACACCATCCCGCCTCCAGCATGAACACTTCCCTCTTTCCTTGTTTGTCTTAACCACAGTTTAGCATCATATGTGCACAATTGCTAACAGTAACTAAAAGACACCAAGGTTCCCCTCTGATCCAGGGCTTGCAAGGGGGAGAGAAGGAGCACACATTTCCTGAGGCTAGTTCCCAGTTTACATACTATGGTTTACTGGGAGCCAGTATTACAAGCACCCAGGGACCCAAGAAACCATGCTCAGGATTACAATTTAAGATGCAAATCAGGTCTAGCGAACAGACAGAAATCCCAACTTCCATCTTTTCCTTGTGGTTTCTGGTTGTCAAATTCTGCTCTATCTGAGCTATTTGGAGACCAATATGAGGGATATTTACCTGTATACAGTGCCCAGCTGAATGTAGTGAAAGGCATCTATCTTCATAAGCAAACCCTACAAGGAAGGAGGAGAAAGTCAGCACACAGGAGCCCTGGGATACTTGCCCCCAGTGCTCTAACATCACATCTTGCAAAGTTCATGAACATTATTATTCCATTAAAGAGTATCCCTAACCCACTTAGCTCACATATAGGTATCTCAGCCATTTGTGCTACACAGATGGCCTGAATGGGGAGGAAAAAATAAACCCTCTTTATTACAAACATTTCCCTGTCAGACTGCATGGAGGTGGGCCTTTATGCAGCACAAGTGACTAAACATGTTGCTACTTGATGATGATGATGATGATGCATTCATGTAATGTTCAAAGTGCTTCATATAAATTGTTTCTGTAGTTCTTACAAAGCCCTGTAAGGTAGGGCGACTTCATACTGCAGATGGAGGTGAGGTGAACAGCTTGGCCAAAGCTATCTGGAGAGGACATTTCTGAAGTGAGATTTGAACTCAGAATTTCTCAGCATAGACACTTAGCACAAGCCTGCCTTTCATCCAATTTATTTTTCTTAGATTCAGTGAATCAAGGAGGCCTTTCCTCCTTGATTCACTTTATTGACTTTCCTTCCAGAACCACAGATAGAACATGGGCCTCTCAGGGTTCACCTGGTCTTCTCTTACCTTGGCAATGTCATAGTGCAAGCCTCGGACAGCAAAGTTGGGCCAGTATTCATACTTCAAGATGCCCTTTGGATACTGATGGTACAGAACGAAACAGCATGAACAAAACAGAACGAAAATTAGCATGGTGACCACCATTTAAAACATTCAGAATATCTCAACATAAAGTAAAATTTTGAAAGTACTTAAGAGAGTAGCTTTTCTTGCCCAATTCCCTCCCAGCAGCAAACCCAGTGTTTAGACTAGTTTAGGCCCAGAACCTTAGGCTATTCTTGCCTTTACAGTCATGATTCCTCATTTCTCCAAAGCATTTTCGCCAAGCATGCTCCAATTTTGTCTAGCACTGAATCAGTGCTCTGCTGTTTCAGTTAATAGGTACTATTGATTTGTCCGATTCTAAGGGTACCTTGTACTGCTCCACAAGGATGTCCCGAGCAGTGTTGTAGATGCGGGAGTGGAGGGCAGGTGAGTACAGTGCCAGCGTGTAGTCGTAGTCAAAGCCATAGACCCCAATAGTACTCAGTGAAATTTCATTGTTGGAGTAGATGGTTGAAGGATTCAGAAGATTGCAGACCCCAGGAGGGAGCAAATCTGAAGCAAAAGGCAGAGACATGAGGGAACAAGCAATTACGGCACACTGCCCAAGTGGAAGGGTTCCCTCTTACTAGTACAGTGGCTCCCCCAGTTAGATGTCCAAGTGTTGGCAGCTGCATCTGCACTTTCTCTTTGTAGTGCTTGCACGCAGCCGCTATAGCACTGGGCTGGTAATAGTTTGACTGTTTCAATCTATGTACACTCCAGCTCCTGCATAGGCCTCTGGAATGGAACCAGTATCTACATAGGGGACTCAATGTCCTGCTTTCTACCTGACGCTTCCACAGTAAGTGCAAGGAAGGGGTAGAAATATTGATTGGTTGAAGGAAACACATGACCATTTTCATACTAGCTTCTCCAGAAGGTAAGAAGCTGAGAACAGGGATTCAGTGCTAGTTTCTCCTGGTGAGTGTGGTGTTTTTTTTTTAGATTAATCAGGGTCTCTTTTCCTATCATAAAGCAGAGAAAAATCAAGACCCAGTTCTCACTGAGGTAGTAACCCAATGTGTGGGCTATACCACTTCTAGTGGGGATCAACATGAATGAATGCCCGCTGAACATAAACATTCCTTGGGCATAGAAAACTTGCACATAACATGTTGGGGTGAAGACTCTAGCTTAGCCTTCTCCCTGACATGCCAATTTATTATGTGGCTGTGGGCGCAATCCTAACCCCTTATGTCAGTGCTTTCCCGTACTGACAAGGACAATGCAACTCTGAGGTAAGGGAACAAACATTCCCTTACTCTGAGGAGGCCTCCCTGAGTGAAACCCAACTGCAGGATGCAGCACATGTCCCATTGGCACCGCTATGCCAGTGCTGGAAAGCACTGACTTAGGGCCCAGTCCTATCCAATTTTCCAGTGCTGGTGCAGTAGTGCCAATGGGGCATGAATGGCTTCCTGTGGTGGGAAGGCAGTCATGGAGGCTTTGTCAAGGTAAGGGTTTGTTTGTTCCGTTATCTTGGGGCTGCATTGTGGTTGCACCGCTGCTCAAAAGTTGGATAGGATTGGGCCCTCAAGGGGTTAGGATTATGCCCTGTGAGAATCATTTTATGTGGCAGAGACTTCAATATGGGAATATAGAAATTCACGGAAAAAGTGGAAAAACAAGTGAAATGTAAGAGAGTTGCTCATAGTTGCATCTAAAGCTTTGAGGTTCTGACCCTCATTATGAGATGCTAGAACTTCTGAAACATTTCCATCATTGACTTTAACACTTCATTGATGCTGTATAAAGTTATTAAATGTTGCTTATTCTATTTTACTGGGTCACACAAGTGTTTCCTTATGCCAGTGGTTATCAAACTTTCCCAGCTCATGCCTCCCCTGATCCTTGTAGCCATTGGCCACAGCTCCCCATTACAACACCTCACCTCAGTTACCCCCAAAATGGGGATGAAGGTGTTATAATTATACACTAGAAACAAGGCTGCCAGCATTCTAAGGCTGCAATTCTAACCACACTTACCTGAGAGTAAGCCCCAGTGAACAAAATAGGACTTACTTCTGAGTAGACCTGGTTAGGATTGTGCCCTGAGTTTGTTAGCAGCACAGGTAGAGGGTTTTGGAAAGGGAGGGGGGAAGTGATGAATTTGCAGGAGGGGAAGACTTTATTTTGTGTGTATCTGCTAATTGCAAACTGATGCAAACTGAGACCTAGAGACTGTTTGGCTGGAATCCTAATCCCACTTTCCTGGGAGTAAGTCCCATTGAACACAATAGGACTTACTTCTGAGTAGACCGAGCTAGGATTGTGCCTTTTGTCTTACAATAGCAGCCAACAGAGTCGTTCCCCCCCCCCCCCAAAGGAGGCAGGAGGAAAAAGGGATGGCTAAAAAAGAATGGGGATTTTTATTTTTAATCAATTTTTGGAGACAAAGACATCAAGAGTGGCTTTTTTTTTTTTGAAGGGGGAGGAAAAAGAGAAAGGCGAGGATCCTGGGTTAAGCTGACATAGACCCCAAGCCTATGAAGGTCTACTCAGAAGTAAGCCCCATTTGAGTCAATGGGGCTTACTCCCAGGAAAGTGTGGAAAGGATTACAGCCACACCCAGCAAGATTACAACACACCCCAAAGTAGATGGGGGCTGCTCACACACACACACACCCCCAACATGCAGATGCCACCCCTGTTCCCCCCAGGCAAGACGGAGGGATGCAGGCTGGGGCATTTGGACACCCCCCCCCCACTAGGAGCAGGCTGGTTCCTTCCTTCCCAAGCAGCCTTGACCAATTCCAGGATGCCCAGGGCAAGGGGCACACTGGGAAATGTAGTTCTTGGGGCAAGCTTGCACATGGAGAGAACTCCATGATGAGATGCAGCACTTCTGCCTGCCCAGCCTACCTTCTCTCCCACCTGCCCCCACCATGTTTCACACGCCCTCCCAGCCTCATGCTGCCCCACCCAACTGCCAATATTATGATATTAAGTCATAATAAAAGGAAAACAAATGATATGCATTTCATCACCACCAAGTAAATTATTCAAGGCAAGTGGAATGGCTTCTAAAAAGGCACGAGCTATTACAATTTTTTTCTCCTGGACGTAGTTAGCAGCTTGGTTTCAGATATTACTGAATAGCACCTTTATACCTCCCTTGAGAATCATGGATCACACCAATTTAAGTAATATGCACCACTATCTTATAGAGTTCTAGGCTGACTGCAAGCTTGTTGGGGTTAAAAAATAGCTTAAAAAACCCACTTCCAGATTTCTTGCTCCTCCTCCTGATTTCTTGCTCCTCTATACTGATTCACTCCTCCAGAATGCATCAGTATAGATGCTATATGGGTGGACCCTCATTCCTAGACCCCTTGTGGATTACTGATTTCTGTGTGAAATCAAATTGCACAGATTTTGGGATCCTCAGAGTTCCAAATGCAACTGTAGCTGTTTGGGCCTCAGAATGGCTTCTGGATGTCCTAGAAGGGCACTTCCGGTTCTCAGCTGGGCCTCAGAACAGCCTCTGGAGGTTACTGGAGCACAGCTCCAGTCGCCTCTGGAGGTTTCAGGCTGGGCCAAATCTGGCTCAACAGAGGTACAGAGGACGCACATTGAGCCAAATCTGCAGATCAAAAATCTCATTCCATTTCATTCCATTAGATTGCATTATTCAACCCATCTAGTGGCTGAAAGTGGTACAGTGTCTATATCAATGCATTCTGGGGTGACAATGGAGGAGCAAGAAACCTGGAAGTCGGTCTTTAAAGCTATTTTTCTACTGATTTGGTATCCACTGATTTTGCTATCTACTGAGGATTCTGGAACAGAACCCCAGTGGATAACAAGGCACGACCTATATAGTGTGATCAAAGGTTTCGTGTTAGGGCTTTTTAGTTTAGAAACACACAAGAAAAGCAGGTCACAAGAAAGGATTAGAAAATTATAAACAAGGTGGAGAAGGCAAAACGCCTCCCTCACAATGCCAGAACTCAGGTCACTCAATTCAATTGCTGGGCAGTACATTCAGGAGTCACGCAACTCATAATTACCTAACAAATCTCACACACACACCCCCACAAGATGTGATGGTAGCCATAGTTTTTAAAAAAAGAATGAACAAATTCATGGAGAACAGGTCTGTTAATGGTTTCGGTGGAGCCTTCATGTACAGAAGCTGTATACCTCCAATAGATTACAGGCCACAACCATCATTTTCATGCCCTGCTGGGAAGTTCCCAGGGGCCCCTGGCTGGGTGCTGTGGGAAGCAAAGGGGTGGGGGGCTAGAGATGGACCTTTGACTGATCCAGTAAGGCAGGTCTTCCACTCTTCAGACATGAGCTTGAATGACTACACAACTCAGACACTTGTTTAGTTATAGTTTTTGCAGCAAGGCTTCTGTGCAACACTGAAGCATGAAAGCACGTGCTGCACAAGTGAAACACTTGCAGAGGCTTTGCTACTTCTACCAATATGCAGCATCTAAGCAACAGCCAGTCTGGATTACAGTAAACCCCTTCTGAACACAAACAGTCACACTAATGTAGAATCTGCCTTGCTTTGGATGATGAATCAGCAACTCTCGGAGTGCAGAGCTCATGCTGCCCCTCCCCCCAACTGGTTTAGCTGGAAATAAATCACTGTGTTCAGCGAAAACAGCATCCCATAGCTGCAATGAGCAATATCTCTGGCGGCAACAGAAGAAACTACTGGGCAAACCACAGTCAGGCAGCCTGGAGGGGTCTTGCAGGGGCTGCTGCTGCCATAGCTCGGCACAGAACCAGCAGCACCCAAAAAGGAAACAAATTGGGGTAAAACAGTTATTCTACATAGTTGTGGAGCTTGGGAAAAAAGAGTCAAAGGAATGACGTGGCATCTTTTGTAGCATTTGGAAAAAGTCTAGGATCAAGAGCAGGAGTTCAGTCTCTTTGTGCTTCTAAATGAATATTTTTTACTCTTAATGAGAGACTGGATTAAAGAAAAAGAAAACAAGGGTATATCACATACATAAGACTGCAACTCTTTAGCCTACATTCATTTGAAATGACCACGACTACTGCATGGACTCACATGCAAGAATGGGAATCCTCACGGCACAAGGGAATTCTCATTTGATTATTTCTACCACCCAACCCAGATTTAAGTAGCTGAGTTGTGCCCCGTGGGAACACATCTCTGGCAACATTTTTCTTATATACAATTTTTATATTTCTACAATTTTTCAATAAAAAGGTTTTTAAGAAGACCCCCTCATTCCACAGAAGAGCATGTATAATAATGGGGGGCGAGCCACCACACGTCTATTCTTTTTATCTATTGCAGCACCTCTTGGTGAAAACCAGAACTCATACTGTAATAAACTCATACTAAGAGATCTTAGCTCCAAACTCCAAAAAGGGCGAAATCCTGTATATTACATAGTTATTTGTATAGTGCCTTCAGTGTACAAACTGCTTCATACATAATGAGTGTATAGGAGCCTGCCCTGAGAAACTCACAATCTAGACAGACAAGTTTAGTTACTTGATGCTTACTACAGGAACACTCTAGCTGGGACCTCACAGACCCCTTTGGTCCATGCAGCTCACAAAGAAAATCCCAAATGTCAAAGAGTATGTCTGTATCTTACTTTTTGCACTCCTGGTAGTTGCCATGTTTAGTCAATTATGTTAGATTACATATACAGCTATTTGGAAGTGAAAATACAGCTATTTGGAAGTGAATCCCTTCAGATGAATAAAGCTTATTCTCAAGTACAATACAAAACCAGTCAATTAAAAAGGTGCTCACTTACATTATAAGTAAGTGTGTATTATAAGTAAGGACATTATAAGTATGCGTAATAATTACATTATTTTACACTGAATACGAATTCTAATAAAAATGGGGGGGGGGAGAAGGAACCAACTTTTGGCTGAAAAGAGGTGTAATAAAATAAATAATAATAAAGATTTTTCTCCCAATCCGAAGGGAATGTCACCTCCAGAATAGTGCCTTCTGCCAGGCACATGGGTGCATAATCAATTTCATTCAGAATTGTTTTTTCCCCTCATTTGCAGACCTTAAAAGTAATCAGCTATGATTTCTTGAAAGGGGTGCCAGCCTTGGCAGTGCAGTGCTAGTCCTCTAGGACTAGCCATGGTAGCCTGGTGCAGAAGAAAAAAACAGTGTCCCGTTTAATCTTGTAAGATTAGGTGGCGATAAAGATGTGTCTTTAATGTGCCACGGGAGTCTGCGCTGCTCTAGCCCTGCTTGAAGGAAGGAAACCCCATCACCAACGCATCAGGGATCTCCGAAGCCCTGCCCTGAAAACGAGACATAAAGCGTGTGTAGGGGGGAGGGGAAATCCCTCCAGCAAAACAAAGGGGCAGGGGCAGGGGAGCGCCTCGCTTGAACGGCCTCTGCAAGGAGCCAGGACTCTGGAGCACAGCGCAGGAGTGCAAGCGAAGAAAGAAGGGAAACGTCGAAATGAAGGCTAGAAAGGGATCGCAGAGAAGGAAGAGAATACCCAGCCAGTGTGTTGGGTCAAGGAGGCAGAGTTTGAAAAGCAGGCTGGCAAGGCGGGACCGGAGCGAATCTCTACGTGCGGGATCACACGTGCGCACACAGCCAGGAATGTGGGGAACTGCACCCAAGAACATCAGGCAGCCCAGCGCCCATGAGAAGCAGGGCTCGGGTGAGGGACCGGGGGGGGGGCAAGCAGAGGTGTCTCCCGAGGAGTCTTCAGATTTGCTGGTGGCGTAGCTGAAGGGGGCGGAGCACTCAGCCCGGCAGGGAGCCTCAGCAGGGTGGGCAAGCGGCGCCTCCCTTCGGAGCCATTCCCGGCGAGGGGAGCAAAACGGAGCCGTACGGGAATGGCTCCGAAGGGAAGGGCCGCTTGCCCACCCTGCTGAGGCTCCCTGCCGGGCTGAGTGCTCCGCTCCCCTCCAGCTACGCCACCGGGTGGAACCCCGAAGTCTGGGCGCTGTCTCGGTCTTGCCCAGCAGTCGGAGCGGGGGGGACGGGCCAGCTGGAGCAGCTGGGCACGGGCGAGCCTTTGTGCGCGGCATCTGAGAAGAGATGCACTGCCAGTCGCAGGGTCGGGAAAGCGGGAGAGGACCGCCCCCCCTTCGCTCACCCTGCACCAGCCGCTTCATCTCCCCGTAGCGCGCCCAGAGAAAGCTCTTATTGTCCGCTCCCGGGGCTGGAGCGCTGCTGGAAAAGGTTCGGGCGGCCGGATCTTCGTCAGCAGCCGCGGCTCCGGCGACCCGGCGTGCGTGCGGCTTCCCGCTCCCGTAGGGTGGCCTGGGTTGGGGGGCTTGAGCCGCCGCCGCGGGGCCCTCCGCTCCAAATCGGGTGCAGAAAGGGGCGGACGGGGCCGCCAGGCGCAGCAGCAGCCCGGCACGCGAGGCGGCCCCAGGCATGGCGCAGGAGGCGTCTGAGGGAGCAGTGGCAGGAGGAGGAGATGCCAGGCGAGGGGCGGGCGAGGGGGAGTGGCTCCGCCCCAGCAAGGGGTTTGGCAGCCCCCCCAAAGGCGTTCAGCGGGATCTCCCCCGCTCGGTCCTTGGCAAAAGCCCATTCATTTCAGCAGGATTTGCTTCCCGCAGCAGCGTGTTTAGAATGGAAGACGTTCTAGGGCTGGCGACACGAAGGTACAGATATTTGGAAGTGAACCCACTCCAGATGAGTACAGCTTACTCTCGAGTACAACACCAAAAATAGCAGCCCTGTAGGCTGCTCTCGACATCAAGCCCACTGAGTTTTAAAGGGCTTACTCCACCTTAGGACCTGCAGTCACCCTCCATGGGGCCTATCAAAATTAACCCTCATTTACTATAATGAGGCTTATTTCCTAGTAAGTGGGTTCAGGATTGCAGCCCAAGTGTCCGCAAAACTTGCTTTCCTGTATACTGTGCTGCATCTTGCTGTGCTTGGCTCTCTTGCTGTGGGTGGAAGGGCATTGCGGCACATCACCAGGATGTTTTAGCATAAGCTACAGCATAAAGCAAGCCACCAGGTTTGCCAGACTTTCCCATTTAGAACCTGTAACAAAGCATGCCTCCACCTTTGCTTAAAAAGTTCATATAAGTTTGCTGCACAAGTGGCTTAATGCATACTAAGGAATTATCTTTACAGTCCAATTCTAACCACATTTACTCAAACATTAAGTCCCACTGCTTTCATTTTAGATTTACATGGAAGCATGATTAAGAGTGCAGGCTCATCATTATCCTCAGCTGAAAAACCTGCTGCTAGCCCATGAAATTAGTTGTGCAAGTTCTCCCAATAATGCTAGGAATCTGTATGAAGACACCAGACATACATTTATTGCAGCATGGGAGGTGTATTATAAAGCAGACATTGCAAGTTCCAATAGCCCTTCACAGAGATGAAGAATGTGACAGGGTGAGTAGTGTCAGATGTAGAGGAGTATTAGCCAACAGCTGGAAGATTAACACAGGAGGGGGCTAGCAGTAGATTTGATAAGATTCATCCTATGTGCAGTTACTCCATCACCTTCTGTGATTGCATTTTGATCTTCCCTTCTAGCCTGCTCATCCTGATTATAGTGTAGCTTGTGAAAACTTTGTTACATGAACAACAGAGGGCACTATTCATCCTGCTCAATAGTGGTACATTCATATTTAATCCATTCATTCCTGGAGTGATTGCTTTAATCACATCTGGAGCTTCAGGTAGTAAGGGACAAACATCCAAGGAAACACATCAGTTGCTCCTCTCAGTGTGTATAATAAAACAATTTTAAGCATACTGCGATAACTACTTTAGGAACATGATCTTAAAACATTTTTCTAAACAGTTTCCTTCAGTTCTGAACTAAAACCCTTTCCTCATACAGGAAGTGTTTGCTGTTGTTGTTGATCATTTACTGCTCTTTAGGTTTGGGTTGTCAAACATAAATGGAGATAAATGGGCTGCCCTAGCACTGTCCTTCCAGTTGAGGTTCTGGGAGGGAGATGGAAGGAAGTATCAAAAGACAAGGAATACTACAGGGGAAGGGGCAGGCCAAGAGGGGCAAGACAGGGAGATACTGCCAAGGTGTCCCACTTCACAGACTACCTCTCAGCTGCTGACCTGCAAAGTGATGCTGTGGCAGAAGCAGCAATGCTGAAAGGGTGGCTCACCTGATAATTGGCTCACCCTTATTCCCCCCCCCATACACACTTTCTCTTCTATCATTTGCAGCTAATGAGTTTGTGAGAACAAAGTGCTTATTTCTAGCCATCATCTGCTTAATATCACTTATGGTTGTCAGCAGATGCCATAAATGCTCTTCAGCCCACTATATAAAATGAGTTTGACACCCCTACTTTGTTAGAACACAAGATAAAGAAGCAGCTCCTATTCCACTGCCCATCAATTCAAGGTTGTGGTATAACATCTGCATCATGTCAGAAGAAGTGAAGAGGAAGACCTTATGAGGAAAGGCTACGGCGTTTGGGCCTCTTCAGCCTAGAAAAGAGACGCTTGAGGGGGGACATGATTGAGACATACAAAATTATGCAGGGGATGGACAGAGTGGATAGGGAGATGCTCTTTACACTCTCACATAATACCAGAACCAGGGGACATCCACTAAAATTGAGTGTTGGGCGGGTTAGGACAGACAAAAGAAAATATTTCTTTACTCAGCGCGTGGTCGGTCTGTGGAACTCCTTGCCACAGGATGTGGTGCTGGCGTCTAGCCTAGACGCCTTTAAAAGGGGATTGGACGAGTTTCTGGAGGAAAAATCCATTATGGGATACAAGCCATGATGTGTATGCGCAACCTCCTGATTTTAGGAATGGGTTAAGTCAGAATGCCAGATGTAGGGGAGAGCACCAGGATGAGGTCTCTTGTTATCTGGTGTGCTCCCTGGGGCATTTGGTGGGCCGCTGTGAGATACAGGAAGCTGGACTAGATGGGCCTATGGCCTGATCCAGTGGGGCTGTTCTTATGTTCTTACCTACAGTTTAATTATATTTCAATAAAGCATTCTATCACATGTAGCAATTAAATTATGTAGATTACCCAATCACATGTGCCAACACAATATGACAACAATTATCTCTCCCTAGCCTAGATCAAAGCACAGCTTTCTCCTGTATGCTGAAAGAATGATATGGGTACTTTCCCAACAGCTGGCAGTATGCCTTAGCTTAGCAACTGCAACAGCTTTTGGTCTGAAAGTTCATTGCTGCTTGTAGCTGTTATCAATCTAGGGGCATCCAAAAGGGGCATCCATTCTAAATAGTCTGTTCTTCAGACTATTTAGAACAGGAGACTGAAAACCAAAAAAGCTTTTGGCAGATACAAGTGAACGTGAAATATCTCCCAGAGTCGTCATCTGTATACTGGACACAGAAAACTTAGTATAAGCGACAAGGGCAGATTGTTGCAGCTGTTATACAAAAAGGGGGAAGCCTGACACGTAAGAGATATGTAACTCCCATAATTACAGCCAAACACACATAGCAATGGGTGCGAGTTTTAACATCACAAAAGCAAGGAACAACACTCAGTCCCCCATCTTGTCTACTTGAACAGGCATGTTCAAAGTTGCTTGTTTATGGATTTTGTATGCAATAGGGACGTGAGGTGATAGCTACATTAAGATGGTTTGCAGCTTTTCCAGATGGGGGCAGTAGCTAGCCACAGCACAGGGGTACTGATAGCTCTAACAGCAAGTCTTCAGGCTCTCATGTTTGTTTGGCTTTTTTTTAAAACCCACACACAGAAGCTCAAACATCCTTCCTGTCCCTAGCAGTGCCTGGCACAATCTACTTAAAGCACATAAAGTGCTTTCAGAGCCATTCAGCCAAGCCAGACTAAGCACTGGCCTGGATAACAGACCAGATTTGCATCTTTTTCCTAGCATAAACAAACTCATTCAGAAACTAGATCTGCTCACAAATAATGCCTTCAAAGTTAGGATAAATAAGAAACAGCCTGCTAGCTGCTAAAAAGTCAGGGTATTTAAGGCATTTGTAATAAAAGATATTCAGAAAAATTTGGCTATACTTTGTTAAGTCAGAGAAAATGAGGAACATTCTACGCCACTGGTTTTCAACCGCTGTGCTGCGGCACACTAGTGTGCCGCAAGGCAGCCTCCAGTGTGCCGCAGGGCCATAGGAGGTAGGGAGCAGGCAGCAACCGCACGCGAGGGAGAAGCTGATGCTTTGACTCTCACAGGGCAGCATGAAAAAGGAGCAGCTGCGGCTGCTTTGCAGCATCTCCTGCTGTGAGCAAGAGGAAGGCTACAACCCCATCCTCCTTTACCTGGGAGTAAGCCCCGTTGACTATTATGGGGGTTACTTCTGAGTAGACACACCTAGGATTGGGTAAATTCCTTGTCTGCTCTGCCTGCTGATTGGGCAACCAGAAAAGCCTGGAGGAGGTCTGGGCAGAGTGAGGAAGAGGAAGCCATCGAGTCTGCTGAGGCCACCAGCCTAAGAATGGGCTGGCTGAGGGTCCATGAAAGTCCCTTCTCCTTGCCACAGTTGCCTGCAACTCCCCAAAGCGACCCTCCCTGCCTTGCCTTTCAGAGGAGGGGCATTAGGTCACAATCCTATCCACACTTTCCTGGGAATAAGCCCCATTGACTATAATGGGACTTACTTCTGAGTAGACATGGATTGGGCTTTTGGTCACACTTTCTGAAATACAGGAGCAGGCAATGGGGGGGAGAATGTGAGGCAAATGATTTTGGACCTTTGGAAGGTACAGACAAGAGGGGAGGGACAGTAGGAGAGGTGCTAACTGCAATTATGAGATGGGGGAATGTCCCTGTGGGAGGGGGTGGGGTGGCGGAGAGGAGGAGAGAGAAGTGCCAATTGCCTGCTCATGTATTTGAGAAAAAAGAGTGCAACCAAAAGCCCAATCCTAGGCATGTCTACTCAGAAGTAAGTCCCACAGGCACATTCTCCCCCAATGCCCCCCCAGTCTTTGGTTGCAATCCTAACCACACTTTCCTGAGAGTAAGCCCCATTGAACAAAATAGGACTTACTTCTGAGTAGACCTGGTTAGGATTGTGCTCTTTGTCATATAATGATTTAATTGTATTAATTAAAAATTAATTGTAATATAGTAATTTAAAGTAAGTAAAAAACTGGGAGTGTGCCTTGACAATTTTAGTGCCTTGACAGTGTGCCATGAGCTGAAAAAGGTTGAAAATGGCTGCTCAACACAGTCACCACAACTAGGATGTTATCTACTTGACTAAACAAATATATGGCAGATAGGAGAATGATTAGAATGAGATTATGTCAAAGATAAAATACTGTAAAAGATTTTAAAGGAGACAAATAAACTCCTTTTTACAAAGTTACATAATGAATACACAATCCATTCTTGCCTTTAAGAAATTTTTTACCACAGTCAAATTAAGTGTTAGTTATTCTATTACATCTTTTAATGTTTTTACAAGAATTACATTTTATGCCATGGATTCCAACTATTAAGGAAGCTAGAGATCCAGGAAAACCAATTTAAGGCAGACAGCCAGCCAGGAGCTCACTAGCACAGTTTTGTACCATTACAGTGCAAGGGGAGAAGAGAGAAGGTGACAACACTGCTCTAACCATCCCAAAACCATCCCTATGGCTTCATGGAGCTGGTTTTCCATCAGCTCTCAATGTGGCAGTGAGCAAACACTAGTTATGTGCAAAACCCCACAGGGAGGTAGGTGGAAGGAGGGGAGAGAAAAAGATACACATCCAGTATGTGCAGCAGGGCAAGGAGACTGATTGGTGGAGGGAAGGACATTTGCCTCCACAATCAGCCCTGGTCACAAAGGACAACATAAGTGTCACTTTTACATTAGAGGCAACAAAAGGCACAGCATAACAGATCCTTGAGGAAAAAGCTGCACCAGAGGCAAATCCAGTAAGATCTTCAAGTTATCTTAAAAGGCACAGAGGGGCAGGAAGAAAGATGTGACTGGCAGTTTTTCCCTAGATATAGGGTTCTTGACCAGCTGCAGCTCACAGAGGTTAACTCTTCTGTGCACATGGATTGTAGATCTATGGGCACATGGAGGACATCCAACATCCAAGTTAAAATTGTTTAGAATTTCTGCATTCGACAATGGGTCTCATCTCTGAAAGGAGAAAGACTAGGTTAGAAAAGACACAGAATAGCACTGTCTCCCTGTTGTACCCATGCCAACTCTGAAACAAACTTGTACTATTTCCCATTTATGTAGTATTTTAAACAAAGTACACCATATCAAGATTACTGAGATCATGTATAACAGCCATGAAAGTCAGGCAGTAATACTGGCCTGTCACAGACAAGAGGGGAGTCCCACGAGAATGCAGGCTGACCCAGGAAAATAGTAACTAGTATTTAGTGCATTTGTCTCCTTTCCTGCTCCCTACTTTCATATCTGCTGCCACCAGCCCACACTATAAGATCTGTCAGATAAGTGGCACAGGCAAAACCCCCTCCAAAGAGAATTCTAAACACCAGGGTTTCTTCTTATCTCACAGTAGCATCACGAGCAAGGAGATGTGACAATCCACTGACCCTCTACATAACCAGGCAGACCAACGGTTACAATAGAACAGTTTTATTTTAAGTGTAAACAGTATAAGAAAGGTGGGCAAAAAGTGATGGCGGGGGGACTTCACAAAAGACTGAAATGTAACAGAAAACCCATGTGTGCCAGACCTTTTCTCTATCTTTAGCTTTAAAGATGGGGGGGGGGGGGAGAATGACTACACCAAAAAGTGAAACAAGTATGCAGGAGTCAGTGGGGTATCTCCCAACTACCTAATCATACTGAGATAATTGGATAGTGCTGTATCTGCAACAGACCTGTAACTTCAGCTGCTCTCATTCCCTTTGTTGCCCCTACTAGTCTTACCGCACTGCCCTTGGCTGGTCTGTGTGCCCTCCTACTGCCTCGTGTCCCCTCCACTGGACTCTCCAAGGACTCTAGCCGCTGTGTGAGTGCCAGTTTCTGCTGGATGGCCATACGCAACAAGGAGCTCAGAGTCTTCTTCTCATCCTCTGCAGCTGCCAGCTGCCGTTGCATCTCATCTAGCTGACTCACATACTGATCACACCTGGAAACAAAGGCAGAAGGAAGGTTCAAGGTCAAATGTCAAAAGGGGGCACAGTCTTACAGAACTATCACTTTTAGTACTGTGCATATACACTTGCTTCCAAATTCCCCCGAAAGCATCAAACTTTGCTTCCTGATGGAGGTTTAGTCCTTTGCAACCATAAGAACAAACTGAAAATGCACAGGTAAAGCCTACTGAAGCTTTTTTATTCCTAGTTATATTGCTTGAAATAAATTGCTGTCCCAGCCTTTTTAATTTTTGTATGTTCTTACTTACATTTTTATTGTTATATAACATTTTGTAAGCTGGCTAGAAACTTTGGCAGGGGAAAGGTGGGATATATATATTTTTTAATTAGTGAAGTCTTAAAGTAGGCAAGCTGTCCATGAATAGAACTTCAGTGTTATGAATGGCCATCTCCTACAACTAGCAGAAGTAGCTATGTAAACAGAAATCTATACAACTTTGCATAATTATAGAGTTGCAAAATACAGCTTTTAATGCCTCAGATTACAGCTTACCCTGGGGCAGAAGTTTTTCAAGTACAGGGTACATAAATTACAGTAAGTTCTCACTTAAGGTGGTTTCATTCAACATTGTTCGACTTCCATGTCTTCCACAGCTGCACTTCGTAGGGTTACTGAAAGCCACAACCCACTTCTGTGGCCTTGTTATGCCCCAGAATGCCTTGTAGGTAGCCACAAGGTATTATGGCTGCAACAATGCTTTTCGGCATGACAGCAAGCCCTGCACTTGAGTGTTGAACCACCTACAGTAATATTGATTTTGTTATAAGTGGTTTCACATGATAGGTTCTTGGAAACTGCAACTTCAACAACTTTAAATGAGGTTGTACCTGGTTAGTCCCCCGGGCCCCCTTGGCTGCCTTCTTCTGTGCTACTTTCCAGACCTGTACCAGCCTCTTGCTTCCATTCTACAGCCATTTCAAGGAAACCTATTCAAGACAGTCTATGTAGTAAGTTTATGTGAGCGCTAGGGGCAGTCTAAAATGGTGAAAACGGAACACCGCTATAATGGAAAATTGGGCTTATAAAATGCAATATCCAGCTCAATTAATGAAATAACAGCAATATGTACCTATTAAAATGGCTGTGAAGTGTCTGTGGATCATCCTGAGTGCTTCTGCTTGTGTTTCTAAGCCCCTAACTTCCTGAGCTCTGTTGCTTTAACTGGCTGTAGAGTCTTCTGAGCACAATCAAGCCTGTCAAGGAAAATGCATGGAGCCCTATGGAAAGTGAAACCAAGCCACAGTGCATGTTTACTCATGTGTAGGCAATCATGCCTTGGTCCAATGGAAAAGGCAGGCCAAGAGGAATGCAGCACCACCAAAATTGTCCCAATTCAATGAACACAGGTGCCAAAAACATTTAAGGAAGTCCCTCCCTCCAAGCTGATAAATGTACTGAACCCTATGGAAAGCAAAACTGAACTACACAATTGTGTTACGCACAAGCAAACTAATGTTTAATTGTTCCTTGCTATGTTGGCGTATTTTTTTCCTGCACCTTAAAACCAAAACAATTCAATGCTGTGTTCAATTATGTGGGTTCAAGCTGCTGTCTTCTCAATGTTTTAATTTGTTTGTTTTGCAGCATTGGGTTTGTAACCAAGTACAAGTAGCATGCAAATAATAAATAGCTCCTGTAAGTTTAATTCAAGTAGTTGTACTCTTCAGGGTGTTGGTGTGTGTGTGTGTTATGCCTGTTTTATTGCTGTGGCTAAGTCTGCTGACAGCCATAGGTATAAAACACATACAGGTGAGACCTCAGTATCCACTGATTTGGTATCCACTAATTTGACTCAACACTGATACCAGGGTCCACCTTATAACAAAGCACCAAAATCCATTTCCCTATCTTCACACTGTTAGTTATAATTTCAATTAGATTCCATTATTCACCCCAACTAGTGGCAGAATGTGGTACAGCGTCTATACCAATGCATTCTGGGGTGACAGTGGAGGAGCAAGAAACCCAGAAGTGGTTCTAAAGTTATTTTTCCACTAATTTGGTATCCACTGATTTTTTTTATCCATGGATAACGTTACATGACCTGTATATTCCACCTATATGACAGTGATTACACTTTATCAACGTTTTAAAATTGATTAAAATATTAATTTGGAATAAAAACATGTAATACTGCTTTCAGCCCCCCCTTTTTAGAACACCACCACCATCCATGAAAAAATGAAACCATTTTAGACTGCCTGTAGTAAGAGCCTTTGTTATGATGCTGGCATGAAATACACTGAGCAGGAATGATAGATGCAAACTCCAGAAGAATTCACTATCCCTTCACTTCCTGTCCGTGGAGCAGGCTAACCTCCTGCCTCCATTCTTACTCCCCTTGTTGTACTGCAGCCACAACTCTTGGGAATCAAGTAGGCCATCCTCCTAACCTGCTGGCAAACATAGCACGCAGGGCACAGAAGGTAGCAGCATCCTCCTTCAAGGCTTTGAGCTCGTGACGCAGCTTGGCCATGGTCTCCGACACCAGCACCTTCTCACCTTCATACTGGCCTTTGAGGTTAGAGAGTGCCGCCTCTGCTGTCTACAGAGAAAGATTGCCAAGGTTCAGATATATACCAATATCCTCTCCACCATAGTGGGTATACAGAATGTGTAAAAAAGCTGCCAACAGCTACAGCTCTCTCCTTCTCTACACTTAGACAGTTTTGCATATGGGATTTTGAATATGGGATGCAGATGGAAATACAACATCCTACCCACCAACTTCGGACATAGCTTTAAACATGCTTATTAACAAGCAACACCTCAAGAAATGGTTTCATTTTCAGGTTAGCAACTGGTGGCATGTCAGCAGAAGGCCTTTTCCACCCCTGAGAGTTTGTACAACTTTCTAACAGGGTTGCAGCCTAAAATGCATGGGGTGTTAGTTTCTTATTTATCCCATTTTTTCAGGTTTAAAACATCAAGTTTCCATCCCTATACCCAAGGTCTAGAACTTAATAGAAGAAAGTCTAGTACATCATCCTGCTAAGACGGAAAAAAGAGAAAGGCCAGAGGGAGAGCTAATGAGATGAATGTGTCAAGCAGCAGTACTATGAATAAAACCAAACAGTGTTCATGGTAGTAGAAAGGGAAGAGCTCTGAATAATTGAGTTCAGGAGAGGAATGGAATGCAATCCAACTGCAGCTGATGGGGAACACAGGCCAGTAGCCTAATTCAGTATTTCTCAAACCTTTTAGAGGCTCTAGAGCCCGCCGCCCAATTTATAAATGCCATGGGGTTTGGCGGCAGTGCTCCCTCGCCAGTAGCAGCTTGTTTAACACCCTTGATGTACATAGTTTAATCTGCTCTGTCAGTTTCACGCCCAGTTCAAAATTGGGTCACAACCCCTGCTGGGTCCCAGTTTGAGAACCCTTGGCCTAGTAGATAGGTACCAATTGCTCTTCACGTTTCACTGGTCAGATGCTGGAAGTTGCCCCATAATTTTCTGCGTGTGCTGTACTTTCTGAGAGTCCAGGTACATAGATGAATTGGCATGTCAGTCTTTGGAGCTATGCAATGACCTAGGTTCCCCCATATCAGACCCAGGCCCCACCCCCACACACAAAACCTGATTTTGGTGCAAAATTCAAGTTCCCGAGAACTTGTCTCAAGATATTACTACAAAAATACATGCAAAATATCTTTTGAAGTCTTAAAAGCCTAGGATAAGGAGCGTTTCTGGTGGCTATGCAGGCTGGGCTTTAGTATCCTGGGCAATTCCTTAACTGTCCCTGTGACTAGCAAAATCAGAGTAAGCTATAAGCTCATCACTATGCACGTTACATGGACAAAGAATGTTACTTTGCTATAAGAATTTGCATTCCCTTAGGAGTGCCAAGTACAGCCTTGGATCACTAAAGTCACTATTCACTGACATCTCCAAATCTACAGATTACAGCTAACACAAAAGTACAGTATAAGAAATTCCTATAACGAGAAGAATCCCACTGATGGATTACGAAGTTTGGGAAGCAGTGTGGCATGGAGGAAAAAAGCTTGCACATGTGTTTAGTGCATGAACCAGTACACTCTCGAAATATGGCAATAAGATCACACTACCATCTAAAGGAAACACAGTGTGTTGCTGCCCACTGCAACCATGCTTCCCTGTACTCACCTGCTTGTTGGCCTTGAGTACTGTGCGCAATGTGGCAATCTGCTCACGTTTTGTGCTTAGCAAGGACTTCAACTTCAACACTTCCTCCACCAGCACCTCCTTGTCACGTTCTAGTTCAGCACCATGTCCCATTGGGCTGTTCTGATGGACCAAGGACAGTGCCACTTGCAGGTGTCCCAGTTGCTCTCGCAAAACAGCTATCAGGTTGGCCGCACTAAGGGGCTCCAAGCCGCAAGGTGAACCAGGACTGCTGACTGGGGATTGGTCACCACTGCTGCTCGTCTCCATTTCTGTAACAAGAAGCTTCCTGGAGGACCGCCTCCTGCCCAGACTTCGGGCTCCATGACCCTCTCGGTAATAGTCCAGCACTACACGCTGAGGAGTTACACCATGGCAAGCACAAATGTGATTATACAGAGCTGCCATTTCTTCAGAAAAACCTAGAAGCTCCTCCTGAGCGTGGGCCAGCCGTGACTGGCACTCTCGTGCCATCCTTCTGGCCACTCGCAACTCTGTTTCTAGCTGGACAGCCATCTCCCTCTCCCTCCGTACTGCCATCTGGGCCTTCTCCAACTCTTGACAGCGTTCCTTCTCACCAGGTGTTGGACTAGCTCTGTTGCCACTAGATCCAGTGTCCAAGGCACGACGGCGCTCTACCTCACGTCTGCTGTGTAACTGCTGCTGGGCCAGAGCATCCTTGGTATTAGTCAGCTGTTTCTTGAGGTCCTGTAGATCCGAGGCCAGCGAGGCCTTCTCATTTTCCACCTAAGGATACAATACCAGTGCTTAGCCTCCTAAACATAAGCATAATCCTGCCTTCCCAGGTCCACCACAGAAATAAAGAAGGTTTAATTCCATTCCTAGCTCTGCCTAGGACAAGCCCTATCCAAAGTAGGAACAGGCTCCCCCTTGGCAGAACCTACCACTGTCAGATTCCACACTCCTGCCCATGTATTAAAGAGTTACACGTACAGGAGCAGAGTTTCAGCACTTTGATTTGAAACCAAGGGATTTGCAACCAAAGGATTTACTTCTACCAAGTATAGTCAGAGTAGAGCTAGTTGGAGGTGACCCAAAAGCAGATATTAGAGCATGGACCTTAATAACACAGCAAACTCCCTAAACTGAGTGCTCTGCATAAAGCATATTCTTAAAGGCCCTGGGGTAGTGGTGGTGAGATGACATTGTCTAGATCAGGGGTGGGCAAACCCCATTTGCCTCAAGGATCCCCAGTCTGGCTCACAGGGAGCCCCCAGTCTCCAATGAGTCTCTGGCCCATTGGAGACTTTTGGGGCCAGTGCTGGCCTGCAGCTGCTGCTAGTGACTGTCAGACACAAGCTGGGGGCCAAGTTTGAGCAAGGCCTTTTATAGTTTCCATTTTTTTGCTTATTTTAACCCCCCACTCCATTGCCTCTGAACAACTTATGTCTCCATGTGTTTCTAGCTTGGTCTGTATGTTTTCACTGTGCAAGAGGTGTGTGGCAAACAGTTCATAGTTCTCATGTGGTTCTACATGCCTGTATTACTGTTCTCATGAATATTATAAGTAAGCTCAGCAAAATTTTCATATAAGTTGTCTCTAATATATTCATTTAGGTAAATTTAATCAAATTTGAAATGTAAATTAATTCTTTTTTCCCCAACCCCAACACAGTGTCAGAGAGATGATGTGGCCCTCCTGCCAAAATGTTTGCCTACCCCTGGAGATAACTTGGGAATGAGACTACCCTGTTTTTCCAGTGGTTTACAAGAGCAGCAGAGACCCCGAACCTGTCTCTCTAAGAAAACTGGCTCAACAGGAGGCAGCGCTCTTCTGCTCAGCAGATAAGGAGCCTGTGGGTGAGGGGAGAGAGTGGGGTCAGGCTAGAGCATGACGCCAGTCCAGCAGGATGTGCAGCTGCTCAAAATAACTTCAGTGATTTCCTGCTATTAGCACTGCATACAGCAGACACTCCCTGCTTGACAGGAGCACAAGCACACACACCAAACTGTGCTGTCAGACTAGAGAGCAACAGCTCTGGCATCCCAGCAACTCAACCAAAATAGCTTTCACTTTGGCTTCATTGGGGATCACTACCATGTCACAATTCTCTTCTTTCAGTCGCTGTTTAAGATTGCTTCCCATTCAGTCTCTCTAATCAAAGGCAATGTGTCTTGCAACACTTTAAAGGCAAACAATTTCATTATGGTATAAAGCGTGGTTGTTCTAAAACCTTCATCTTGAGAAGCTGCGGGACCGCTGTCATGGCAATATGCTGTTATTTGCACATGTGTTGTCTTTGAGGTACACTACACAGCCAGCAGTTCCAAGTGATGTTTGTCCAACACTAGACTGCAGCCTCTCCATATACAAATGAGAGAATTACAATGTGGTTTCATGTGGCAGCCATTCCTACCTAACATCAAGATTTCCTCCCCCAGTTTGCTGTGTATAGAACATAACTTCCGAGAGGAGGGGAGCTTCCTGCTGTGCACCTCCAAGTCTGAAAGTAGAAAACTTAAAGAGGAAAGATATTTGGTTTGTTCAACTGCTTGTTCCTACTTCAAAGGAAGACATGAAGGACTCTCCTCCTCCCCAGCCCCAAAGGGGTAGACGAGATGTCATCACACCAAGCTGCTTCTGCCTCTGAAGCCTACTGCAAAGAAACCAATTATGACCCACTCCCAAATTCCATGTGTGCATGCCAGAGGACTCCAAAAGACAGATATGGATTACTTGAGTGGACCGAGGGAAAAGAACCTAGAGACCCCTGGTACGACAAACATCCCTGCACATTCTAAACAATGATATGATGGAGTTGTCCAAGCTAGAATCTCCTCCCTAATTTTGAGTTGGAGTTTTGTTTTTATACAAGAGAATGTTTGAATCCCTCCCATGGAGGGGAACAGTCAAGTGACAGATCCAATATCATGTTGGACCCACTTGTCTTAACTAGACTGGCCACCCCTTTAGGGTAGGAAGCTTTTTAGATTTTCATATGATCAGCCCTATACTACAGCTAACTGCAAACCCCTACCCTAGCCAACGCAAGTACTGTTTTTAATTGCCCCATCATTTGGTTGGTCCAAAAGAGCTTGCTCTTTCAGTGAATGATGTAGTCCTACAAAAGGAACATGCCCTTCTGAAACCCAACCTCTCCTTGCTACCCAGAACATTCTTCCCATACAGAAGGCCACCCTCCTCCAGTCAACTCACCTGTAGCAACTGCTGCTGCAGTTTGTGGATCTCTGCCAAACTGAGCTCACTAAAAAGGTCAGCAACAAGACCAGGTGCAGGTTGGACACCGTGGGGGGTGGAAGCTATGCCCCCAACACTGCTGCCATTGGCAAAGCCACTGTCTTGTTCCTCACACTCTGCATGGCTATTGTTGAGCTCCTCCAGGTTGGCCTGCAAGCTGCTGAGTGAGTCGTGGCGTCCTGCTGTGTAGATGGCCAGCTCCCGTCGCAGCTCCTGCTTTTGCTCACGCTCCGCCTGCAGAGCTTCTAGTGTCTCCTGAAGCTGGTGCTCTGCTAGGTCCCGGAGACGACCCAATTCCAGTAGCTGAGTCCCAGCCAGCACCAGCTCCTCCTCACGGCAGCTCAATGCACGCTTGACACTCTCAAACTCCACCTGGAAATGAGACAGGAGCTTGGAGCTGGCACAAAGATTTTTCCTCACAAGCACTGCTTCCCCCAATACTGCACCTGAAGCTGGGAGCCCAGTAGCTATTCTAACTTCAACATCATTTAGACCAGGGGTGCCCAAACCCCAGCCCAGAGGCCATTTGTGGCCCACAGGGGCTCCCAGTCTGGCCCACAGGGAGTCTCCAATGAGCCTCTGGTCCTCCAAAGACTTGCTGGAGCCCATGCTGGTCTGATGCAACTGCTCTCAGCGTGAGGATGACTGTTCGACCTCTCACCTGAGCCGTGGGACAAGAGCTCCTTCCACTACTTGCTGCTTCACATCTGTGATGCAGCAGTGGCAGCGAAGGAAAGGCTGGTTTCGCTTTGTGCATGACCTTTCATAAGCCTTGAGCTACTGCAAGACCTTCATTCATTCATATAAGTTCCATCTCTAAAAAATTCATTTATGTAAATTTATTCAAATTTGAAATATAAATTATTTTTCCTGGTCCCTGACACAGCATCAGAGAGATGTGGCCCCACTGCCAAAATGTTTGGACACCCCTGATTTAGACTGTTCTTCAGCATGGTACTAGGTCTCATTTAGGTGCAGAAGGAAAAGCAGTATAGAATGATAGGGTTGCTGCTGGTTAACATTGGTCAAAGAGACCTAGCTCACCAGTAGAAGACTGAAGCAAAGCCTTTTCTGTGAAGGCATGAACATTCTGAAACTGCCTTCTCAGGCAGATCTGTCAGGCTCATACTTCACAGAAGACAAGACAGTTCCATTTCACTAAGCTTTTAAAAAAAATCAAAGCATGAGTTAAGTGGGTTTAATACAAGAATATAGATAGCCGCCTTGAGTCCCTCCAGGGAGAAAATAAAGTTAATAATAATAATATTGTTGATTTTAAGTTTTTTTAGCTTGCACATTGATTTGAAGTACAAAGTCACAAAAAGACAACATATGCAAATTGTAAAATTCAGGGCCCTGTACATATCAGTACGACACTGAAACTGGACATTCCAAACAAAGTAAGGGTTTCCTCCTAGCCTATTCCAACTCAGTTGCAATGGTGCCAGAGCCTTAAACACACAGTACCCTAAAATGTGGGGAAAAAGATAGGATTGAAGTGTGCATGCATTCACTGACCCCAGTTCCCTAGCATAACTGCACTATCATGTGGTGAGGTGGTAGGTAAAAACACACATCTTCTTATGCTGTGCTGCTCAGGTTTGGAACTAGATATGCAGCTTCCCCCAAGACCAGGGGTGCCCAAACCCCAGCCCAGGGGCCACTTGCAGCCCTCAAGGACTCCCAATCAGGCCCGTAGAGAGCCCCCAGTCTCCAATGAGCCTTGGGCCCTCCAGACACATGCTGGAGCTCGTGCTGGCCCGATGCAACTGCTCTCAGTGTGAGGGTGACTGTTTGACCTCTTGCGTGAGCTGTGAGACAAGGGCTCCCTTCACTGCTTGCTGTTTCATGTTTGTAATGCTGCAGCAGCAGTGAAGGAAAGGCCTGTCTTGCTTTGTATAAGGCCTTTTATAAGCCTTGAGCTATTGCAAAACATTCATTCACTCATTCATATAAGTGCCATCCCCAATATATTCATTTATGTAAATGTATTCAAATTTGAAATGTAAATTAATTCTTTTATTCCCGGCCCCAGACACAGTGTCAGAGAGATGTGGCGCTCCTGCCAAAATGTTTGGACACCCCTGCCCTAGACCAACGCCAGACTTCAGTGCTCTAAGGCAGTGTTTTGCAAACTGCGGGTCAGGACCCACTAGGTGGGTCACAAGCCAAATTCAGGTGGGTCCCCAATCATTTCAAAATTTTATTTTTAGTATATCAGACTTGATGCTACCATGGTATGTGACTGCATCTGGGGAAATGTTACAGACCTGCATTTTTAACAGGCTACTCTGAATATGCTTTTAACAATGCTAGTCAATGGGGCTTACTCCTGTTTAAGTATGGGAAAGACTGCAGCCTAGGACTATTAAAACTCTTCCTGCTTGATGGTCACTTCTGGTGGGTCCTGGCAGATTCTCATTCTAAAAAGTGGATCCCAGTGCTAAAACCACTGCTCTAAGGAAAGATGGGGCATAGTTATCAGACTCTCAAGGTTCAGGGACAGAGAACAGAAAATTAAAGTGGGCCCATGGCATCTGCAGGGATTCTGCTCCTGGCCGTGCCCCCCCACAGATGGTCAAGTATACTTTGACAACATTTTTAAAAGTAAAAGCATGTTCCCTACCTTAGTACTGCAAACAGCGCCAGCTGCAAGGCAGTCTGATGCTTTCTAAAGCCACTTCCAGGTTGCATCAAAGCATGCGACCCTCTCCTTTTGCCCTAGCTTCCCTGAGAATGCATTACAGAAATGTTCCCAAATGCTTCTGCTGGGTGCAGCAGGGCCAAGGAAGGGGGTTATGGGCCTCAGCACAATCCAGAAGTGACTTCTGGGAGTGCCAGAGACTGTCTCGTAGCCCACAATCTCAGGATCTGTGGATACCAAGACCACAGATGAGGGATTACTGTACTCATTTAGACCAAAAGCTTAGCCTTGTGCAATCACACATGTGGAGGAACTTTTGAGTTCTTTATTCCTGCACACACTATTCCTTGCAGGGCTCAAACATTTTATACAAGTTTCAGTGAGGAAGTTCTTGGACATTCGCACAAATACGGGGGCCCCTATAGCTACAGATCCCGTATTCATGGTTTGCGTCTACAGGGCCTCCCCACACACACTCCCGTCGCCTCCAGTGGGTCTTCTGAGCCCAGCAGAGGCCATGTGTGTCCACCTGTGGCCTCAGACCAACTCTTAGAGCAAAAAAGCAACCTCTGGTTTTTCAAAGAACCACCAAGGGCTTCCCCGGGCCTCCTAGTGCCTTAATCAACTGGCATCCTTCAGTCTTGGAAGACTATGGTATTGCACTCTGAAAACAGTGGTTCTGGAACAGTGGCTGAAAAGGCCAATTCAGGAGTGACCATCCCTTCCACACTGGGAGCAAATGTAGTCTGTCCCTGGTGTGACTCCCTGGTTACAGGCCTTCCTTCTTTGCCTCAGTCTGTTGGGCAAGTGTCTCTTCAAACTGGGAGAGGCCATGCTGCACAGCCTGCCTCCAAGCTGGACGCTCAGAGGCCAAGGTTTCCCATCTGTTAAGGTCCATTCCTAAGGCCTTCAGATCCCTCTTGCAGATGTCCTTGTATCACAGCTGTGGTCTAGCTGTAGGGCGCTTTACCTGCACAAGTTCTCCATAGAGGAGATCCTTTGAGATCTGGCCATCGCCCATTCTCACGACATGACCGAGCCAACACAGGCGTCTTTGTTTCAGCAGTGCAAACATGCTAGGGATTGCAGCTTATTCCAGGACTATGTTGTTTGGAACTTTGTCCTGCCAGGTGATGCCGAGGATGCGTCGGAGGCAGCGCATGTGGAAAGCGTTCAGTTTCCTCTCCTGTTGTGAGCGAAGAGTCCATGACTCGCTGCAGTACAGAAGTGTACTCAAGATGCAAGCTCTGTAGACCTGGATCTTGGTATCCGTCAGCTTCTTGTTGGACCAGACTCTTTGTGAGTCTGGAAAACATGGTAGCCGCTTTACCAATGCGTTTGTTTAGCTCGGTATCGAGAGAAAGTGTGTTGGAGATCGTTGAGCCAAGGTACACAAAGTTATGGACAACCTCCAGTTCATGCGCAGAGATTGTAATGCAGGGAGGTGAGTCCACATCCTGAACCATGACCTGTGTTTTCTTCAGGCTGACTGTCAGTCCAAAGTCTTGGCAGGGTGCTAAAAATGTCACTTCCAGTTTTTCAAAAAACTAGAAGTCGCTTTTTTTGCTCTCATAGTCAGTCTGAGCCTGGCAGAGGCAGTGGGTGATGTGCATGGCCTCTGCTGGGTTCAGAAGGCTCTGGAGGGTGAGGGGCGATCCCTGTATCCATGGTTTTTCACTTAACCACAGGGTTTTTCAGGATAGATATCGGGGCTCGCCTGTATCTACAAATCAGTGACCCTTTACAGGTCAGTTAAGAGCCACAGAACAAGAGCACAAATGTAATTGCATTCATGAAGTAGTTGTGTTTTGTAGAACCTAGAAAATAAGTACAAACCAAAGTGGTACTCCAAATATGCATCCAGTGACTAGTTTCTCATGAAGACTGAAGTGCCTATGAACCCAAACATAGATAGAGCATACATATATATGCACACATATAAACCCATAGTTTACCTGGCTGCCCCTGAGCACAGAAACCTGCTTTTGCAGGGAGATATTCTCCTCCTCAAGTTCAGCACAGTCCTGCAACTGGCGCAGTTCTCGGGTCTTGACCTGTTTCATCTCCTCACGCAGCCGTGTCTTTTCAGACTCCAAAGTCTGGCACTCCTGGAAAAATGGGTCCCAAACCAGACACCACATGCCCTTAATCACAGGGTTCAACAAGGAAGTACTTGCTAAAATACAGTAGCTGTTTTCATCAAAGCTTCAATCAATGCTACATTTTTTCAGCACTCTGGGCAATAATCAAGAGTCCTCAGTCCATTTGGAACCAGGGATCACCCTTGCAGTTGCACCACACTTTGAAAACGCTCCGGACACCTTGGAAGCACATCACGAGACAACTCCCAGCCCTGCTCCCAAGTTTGCACAGTTGTGCTCAGAGGGCATCTAAAGTACAGCATGAAAGCAGACAATCATCTACCTGCCTTCCCAGTTTGGACAAAAGGCTGGGACTCATCATGCTTAGCACACAGGGCAAGGCACTCACCCATGGGTAATAGTTTTCATAACCTCTGCCTCACACATAGTGAGTTCAGCATCACATGTATCACAGCCTCCTTTAGATAAGCTATAGCAGCTACAGAAATAAGTTTGAACACACACGACAGGCCCTAATGAAGTTTCAAGCTAGTGGGAGAAACAGTAGGGTGTTCAACAGCAAGATAGGAAGGCTTCAAACTATTTTTAGCTCTGATTAGCAGAAATAAAATTATGCAAAATATGCAAGCATAATATGAATCCATTCAGTTGGCACAGTTTATCTGGTATGGGCAAATAATTTGACGCTTCTATATTTATACAGAACAGCCTATACTGGCAGATGAACCAATCAACCTAAATCCCCAGTTTTGATGAGGGCCAGGGTAAGGGGCCAGGGCAGGCATGGTGTGCTGAGGTATGGTGGTTGGGCAGAAGACTGCCCAAAGAATGCTAAGCAGGAGCAGTCCTGAATTTTGGATGGGAGATTTAAGGCTGTCCTGGGACAAAAGAGCCAGGAGTTGCTGCTGTTTACAGCTTGGCTAAGCTGAAACTGCTCCTACTGGAAGCTCAGAAGGTATACCCAGATGTGACGATCATGCCATGAAGGATTCCAGCTGGAAGAAAATAGTTCTACAAGCTGCCCATAGAACAAGTATTGTAAAAAAAACTCATTTGTACAAAGCTACTATGGAGCTTTGTAAGCCACCTTGGGCATTTGCTTCAGCATGGCAAATGTGGGATATAAATTTCTCAAATATATACCTTCCTCAAATCCTGCAGAGCCATACCGAGGCGTTCATTTTCCCCCACAGTGTTGTCAAGTTGAGATCTCAGGTGCTTCACATCACCCTGGAGCTCCTCAATGGTTTGAGTCAGACAGGCCTCTTTGGAAGCCGCTTCTCCAAGTAGATGCTCTTCTCGACTCTCCCCGTCAGCTGCTGCCCGTTTGTGACTGCTGTGGGACTCTGCCAAAGCCTGGGCGAGACAGGAGATGCAGATTATGGATAACAGCATATTTTGTCTAGAGCAGGGAAATTTTTCCACTCACCTCTTTCATGTGAACCAACTCCACACGGAGTACTTCAACCTGGCCTTCCAGTTCACCACAGCGTTGCTTGAGTTCACCATTCTCCTCTAGTACAGCCAAACCATACTGTGCTGCCTGAACTTTTTCTCGTGTTGCCTCCCGCAGCTCAGCTATCAGCCGCTCCACCTCTGCTTGCAGTTTTACTGGATCCTGTGCCATGGAGGCTGTTGGCATAGTGACCCTAGTCAAGGACAGGACAAGCAACTGTTAAGGAACCTAGGAAGCAAGGAAGAAGAAAGAATGAGTACCACCTGGTACAGAGAACAGCTCTAAATTTAGAGACACCAAACCAAACTCTTGAATTCCCCAACAGGATTTCTTTTAAACCCAATCTTCCCCCTACTACCACCATTTCCCAATTCTACTGGTATTTGAGTCCCACTGATCCCAAGGCAAGCCACTCAGCCAGGATAAACAATCCACTTCAGGCAAGTCAGATCTATACATCAAGATGCCCTCAGACACAAAAAAGGACACATTGGGAAGACTTTTTGTGGGTTTATCTAGAACATGGGTCTCCATACCCCAACCAGGGGGCCACATCTGGCCCACGGGAGGATTTGATATGACCTGCGGCATGTGGTGTGGAAGCTTGACTGTTCTGGCCCACAGCAACCTGCTGATGGGCCAGGAATGAAGAGCCTTGTGCAGAGAGCCTTTGTGTGTCCCAAAAATGGGCTCTTCCAATCACTAGTGGCAACCAGAAGGTCACCCCAGAAAGCAAAGAGCTCAGCTGTGTCTGCAGAGACAGAGGCAAACACAAACGTAACTTCTGCCTGATTCTCCCCAACATACCCTTTGGAAACCTGAGAGGAGTTTCAGATACATTCAGTAATCAGACTGCTAGACAACCAGTCCCATTTATCCAATACATAATGAAAGCACATTTTCTCATTAAAAATTAATTTTTCTGATTTCTCCCAACTTTACTTATTACTCAACTGTTCAAAACCTTTAACCTTGCAACACATTAATTTTCCCCAATCCATCCAAATAATTTCCCCTTTAAGATTTTCTTCCCAAAATATTGACTTAGTACCATATTTCTTTCAGAAACCCATTCCCCCAAAATTAATTTTCCTTTTCAAAATCCATTCCCCTTTCCCAACCCAATTTATGATTTAAATTTATTAATTTTCCAAGCCTTGGCACCATATCAGATATACGATGTAGCCCTCATGCTGAAAAGTTTAGAGGCCCCTGGTCTAAAATATACAAGGCTATAGAAAGAGTCCATCAAACTGAAGAGGTAATAAGATTCAGACCATATGTTCAAGAGCCATGGAAGCTAAAGAGCTCCAATACACACTAGCTAAAAACCTGGTTGCTCACATAAGATGCATTTTAAGTCTTTCTGGAGCTAATGATTCAGAGCTGGGTGAACAGTTAATTATTCTGGGGAAAAGAGTAGTCAAGATACTGACTCTAGAGAACAAGGCATGAAATATTTACTGGCTTAATCTCAGAATTCAGGCACGACTACCTCAAGTCCATTAATAAATATTATTATTATTATTGACAGTATTTATACACCGCTTTTCAACTAAAAGTTCACAAAGCGGTTTACAGAGAAAAATCAAATAACTAAATGGCTCCCTGACCTAAAAGGGCTCACAATCTAAAAAGATGCAAAAGAACACCAGCAGACAGCCACTAGAACAGACAGTGCTGGGGTGAGATGGGCCAGTTACTCTCCCCCTGCTAAAAAAAAGGAGCACCCACTTGAAAAAGTGCCTCTTACCCAATTAGCAGGGGTTTATACACTCTTTATATTTAGACAGATTTAACAGGGCATATTACACCATATCGTGCCAAACACTGGTAAATATTTAGACAAGCCATCACAGCCCTTGATCTGTCTAGCACGTTTGTCGCCCACTCTATTCCCTAGCATGGCATAACAGAAGGCCAAGGAAGAACAAAATGAAAGGACAGTAGCATCACAGAGACAGGCAAATTCAGTCAGCCTTTAAATATATTATATAAGGGCATTTCTGGCTACCAAGTGTACAGCTGAATATTTTGCAACGCATTGCTTCTAGAAGAAACTCTTGTCTTGCTAGGCCTCTGGGAGTAGGGAAGTTCAAAGCTACAAAGCAGTCACTGAGGACACCATGGAATGCACCCATATCCTTTGAACATGCCATTTGAAGCATATCAAGCAGCTGCTACTGACACAACTCCCACAAGACACAGAAAAGTTGATGGTTTGAGGCATGTAGGAAGCCAAGCTGTTTAGGGTACAATGGACCAAATTAGCTTTTTCTCTTGATCAAAAATCCACTGGCAGGTTAAGAACTGCCTTGTTGCAGCAGACCAAGGTCCACACAACATAACTTCCTGTTTCCAATAGCAGTCAAGGAGATACCAGCTCACAAGCAAGGCATGAAGGGTCTAGCCACCTCCTACATGGCCCCCAGCATCTGGTATTTAGAGATACATAGATGATCCATTTAGGACCATAAATTTTCATCATGCACCTCCTATTTGATAAAAATGGAATGGCAAGCAAGAAATGTATACAAGAAAACCTAAGACACTCCAGAAGGATCTCACTTCCCTTTCTCGAGTGTAATTTTGCTTACTGTAAACAGGCATTCAAAAGAGGTTCCAAACCCTGAGTCAAATTCAAACCAGGGGCTCCCCTTTCCCATATCCAGAAAGGGTCAAGGACATTATGGAAAGAATAGCAACTCAGACATCTTGAGTACGGGAGGGGGAGAGAAGATCATGAGTATGTCACAGCTACACTCAACCCATATTGTTCTAAAGGTTTGGACACAATTAAGGCAAAGTAACAGATCACTAAATGAGGAGTTAAATTAATGTACAGCAAAGTCCCCAAAGAAGGTGAAGATTCAGCTCTGCCTTCACAACCCAAAAAGAAGCCTGAACAATCTCTGGCTTAACCCATCCTATACTAGCCAGACATCTCTTTAACTTGCATTCAGGTCTTAGAATTCTGAACCTGAGATAAAGTCTACATTTCTGGGAGAACTGTGAATTTGAGAGAACCACCAACCTGAGGTGGGACAACAACAAAAGTTCTCTCCAGAAACTAGACTTTTAGCATCTGTTCCAGCCTCTGCAGTGAACTGAAACTGTAGTTGCCAATTGTAGGAAGCAAAACCTAGGGTAATTAGACACTAACAAAATGAGACTGAAAAGATGAACGGTTGCTTAACCCAAAGGATGACCATTTCAAAGTGGCAGCCAGCTTAACCTGCTGAAGCAAAAAGTCTTGCTGTTTCTTAGAAGTTATTATACTATAGCTACCATCCCTCAGTGGTTAAAATGGCCATCCTCAGAGAGCAAGGATACAGACTGCTTCCTTCAGAGAGATTAAGAGACTTCAGTTTTCATTTAGAGCAGGGGTGTTCAAACTTTTTGGTAGGAGGGCCACTTCATCTCTCTAACACTGTGTGTGTGTGGGGGGGGGGGGAGAATTAATTTACATTTCAAAAATTGAATAAATTTACATAAATGAATACATTAGAGATGTATTTATATGAATGAATGAAGGTCTGCACAAAATAAGGCTGGCCTTTCCTTCACTGCTGCTGCCGCATCACAGATGTGAAAGAGCAAGCAGGGGAGGGAGCCCTTGGCCTGCAGCTCATGCAATCAGTCAAACAGTCAGCCTCACTGTGAGAGCAGTTGCATTGGGCCAGTGTGGGCTGCAACAACTATCCAGAGGGCCAGAGGCTCACTGGAGACTGGGGGCTTCCCGTGGGCCGGACTGGGAGTTCCTGAGGGTTGCAAGTGGCCCCCGAGCTGGGGTTTGGGCACCCCCCCCCCAGTTTAGGGGGCTGACACCTGAGCACACTGGCACCACTTCACTTCCTATCCAAGCCATTGGTGGGAGATAAAACAGGAAGCTGCTCTGCCTCAAGGTTGTGGATGGCCAGCTGCAGAACAATACTGAGGAAAGCAAGTGGAGGTCAAGCTCTTCCCAGAGTGGTGAATCTGTGTCTGAGCCCTAATTTCTCCCAACTGCAGGTGGGAGCTTTCAAGGGAAAATTCCCTGCACACTGAGAACCAGCAGTTCCCGCTTAGCTTTCTCTACCACTATGCAGGTGGGTATGCCAACATACAGCTCCAGTGGGAAGAGGCCGTGTGTGTGCTTGCACTTGGGTCAGAACTGAGAAAGGCTGAAAGGCAGCATGAAGAGCAGCTGCTGCGCCTCGAACAAGCAGCAAGGCGGTGGCAGGCGCAGTGTGGCAGAAACGCCCACATCAGCATCCAGAAAAGTGAGGGCAGAGCGGTGGCGTAGCTAGGGGGCGGTGCAACTAGCCTGGAGGGAAGCCTCAGGCGGGCAAACGGCCCCTCCCTTCGGTACCAATCCCGGCGGGGGGGAGCAAAACGGAGCCGTACGGAATGGCACCGCCTGGGGCTCCCCGCCAGGCTGGCTGCTCCGCCCCCCTCCAGCTACGCCACCGGGTCAGAGCAGCTGCTCTAGAGACAGCGTGCGTGCCCCGGCCCACCAACACCGTGGCCGGCACGCACCAGCCGCCCGTCCTTCACAGCATACGCGAGACTCCGACCCCAGGAAGAGGAACCCCACGCGGTGCACACACTAACTGCCTCCTCGCCATCAGCTCCGCGCAACAGTCAGAAGGGCGGTCTGGAAGCCGGTCACTGGCTGGAGAAGCCAGAAGCCGCCGCTCCCCCACCGCCCCTGCCCGAGCCAGAGCTCCAGGGCGAGTGGCCGCAGCTGAGGCCGCAGCAGCGCAGGTGCTCCATGGGGGGATCCAAGAAGGGCGGCACCAGCCCAGCCCAGAGCGGCGCGGCTCACTGCTGCTCGGGGACTCAGCGCGGCCCCGCTCCAAGGGCTGAATGCGATGGGCCGGGCCTGACCCCCACCCCAGGCTGCTCCCACCACCGCGTCCCCGCCCGCGTCAAAACCTCAGCCTCACCTCGCGAAGAAGGGGCGTGGTCAGCCTACTCCAATCGGCGCAGTCTGCCGAGCGGGGAAAGAACTTCGCAGAAACTTAGCTGGGGGTGATCTCGTAGTTTTTCATCACACAGCCAGGCAGTTTCCCGCTCGGGCGGGGTCCACATCTCCCTTCTCCGACGCCGACGTCACGCACGAGCCGCAGCAGGCAGCGCCGCCGCCGCCAACATCTGATTCATCCTTCTCCTGCCTCCCCCTCCCCCCCATTTTATAAGTCCCACTCCTTACCCCTCCCCGGACGTTTGAAATTCCTCGCGCGCCTAAACGAGACACGGCCCTGTCCGTTATGGCTGATGGGTTGAGAAGCGAACATTTGATTGGTCTCTTGCCTTACCCAGATCCGCGTACTCGAGTTCTAATTGGTCGGTTCTCCCAGAGGAAAAAAAATCCTCTGATTTAATAGGCAGCGCAGCTCACGGGATACGCCTTCTCCGTCAGTCACTCAAGCCACGCCCCCATCTTCTGATTGGCTGGATCCGCTGGACGCCACGCCCAGAGTACTATTGGTGGAACAGCCCTCAAGCTAACGGAAGACTCTTGCCCTGCTCTCTCCTTTGAAGCCACGCCTCTTGTGGGCTTCCTCGTGCCACCCCATCTAACGGTCAACGGGAGAGGGCCGGCCTATAAATTAACTGACGTGTGTGTAGACCAGTGAGAAGGCGTTCAGCCTCTGAGGTTCGTTTGGAAATGCCCTCGCCCTTGAAAATGGGTGCGAGGCCAGGCGGGCGGCGGGGGCTCTGAGGCCGCAGTCAGGGCGAGACGACGACGCGCAGAGAAGAGAACGTCCCCATCAGAATGAACGGACGAGGCGCCTCAACGGGGGCCATGCGGGAGGGGGCGACCCAGTAGTGGGCAGCGCGTGAACCGCACACTCCTGGCATGACACGGACAGGCACGGACGTCTGCCAACGCCTCCTGTCCTGTCCTGTCGGCCCTCCATGCATCTTCCAGAGACTGCCAGCAGAGCCCGAAGAGAGTCTGGGGCCCTGAAAGCAACGAACTGCCTTCTTGCCAGAGCCTCAGTTGGGGGCAGCGCTCTCTGCATCAGGGGCTGTCCGAGGAGGTGCGGGCCACTGCTCTTCAGCCCCCAGCATCTTCCACAGGCAGACACCACTGTTGGGCCACCATCGCCATCGGAGGTGACCACTGGGCACAAGAGTGGGGGCTCGGCTTGGCTTTCCCACTCCTGTCCCAACCAGGGGTCACTCGGCCCACTGTGCAGCACTGCTCCAACAACCCTCGGCTGCAGTCCTACCCAGGAGTAAGTCCCATTGTTAAAAGAATATACATAATAGCCCGTTAAAAGGACAGGTCTGTAACATTTCCCCAAATGCAGTCCCTTACCATGCTAGCATCAAGTCTACTATATTAAAAATAAAGTATTGAAATGAATGGGGATCCACCTGAAATTGGCTTGCAACCCACCTAGTGGGTTCTGACCCACAGTTTGAGAAACACTGTGCTACCATGGTTTGTGACTGCATTTGGGGAAATGTTATTGATCTATGCTTTTAACAGGCTACTGTGTATATGATTTCAACAATGATAGTCAATGGGGCTTACTCTCAGGTAAGCGCAGATAAGATTTCAGTCTTTGGGATGTTTGGGGAATTTTTCTTAAACAGATCAGCAACTGTTTGGGAGGGTTAGGAGGGTTCTTTATTTTAAATAAATGTTTAAACTTATACTTTTTGTAAACATTTAATTTACTTAATTAATTTGATTTTGTCATATGGGGGTGTTAAAAATTTTCCTGCTTGATGATGTCACTTCTGGCCATGACATCACTTCCAGTGATGGTCCTCAAATATTTTAACACTAGGACCCACTTTCTAGAAATATAATCTGTTGGGACACACCAGAAGTGATGTCATTAACTTGGAAGTGGTGTCATGGCTAAAAGTGACATCATCAAGCAAGAAAAATGTTAACACCCCCATATAACAAATTCATATTAAATTAAGTTAAATGTTTACAATAAGTATAAGTTTATAAAGTTATTTAAAATAAAGAAGAACCCCCTATCCCTCCCAAACAGTTGCTGATCTGTTTAAAAAAAATTCCCCAAACATCCCAAAGGCTGCAATCCTATCCACATTTACCCAGAAGTAAGCCCCATTGAATATTGTAGTTAAAGCATATAAACAGTTGCCTGTTAAAGATATAGCTCTGTGACATTTCCCCACATGCAGTTACATACCATGGTAGCATCAACTCTAATACATTAAAAATAAAATACACACTGAAATGAATGGGGATCCACCTGAAACTGGATCGTGATGAACCTAGAAACACTGCACTAAGGCAAGATTTCTAAAGGGAATGAGGATTAAGGATTAAACCAAACTCTCTTATATTTATATCAAACCAAACTCTTGTTTTATTGAAAGACCTGATGTTGATACCATGAGAATGCACTTCCTACAAATCACAGATTATCAACAGAACAGTCATCAGGTTATTATGAAATTTATTTGTTATTAGATGTATATACCACAGTTCAGTACAATTATTTCCATGCAACTCACAGTTCTGTAAAATAATCAAAATGAAATTGAACAAAAATTCAACAGTCATATGAAAAGCATAAACTCTCAGCAGCTGAATTAGATTAGCCATAGCTTTAAAAGGCATGAAAAATAAAAGGGTCTTTACCCTCTTCCAAAAAGACATGAGTGGGTGTCAGGCAAAACTTACCTACCATCTGAACAAACTAGAAGTTTTTGTTTCAGGAAGTTTCCTTTAAAGTGCTACAAAGTATTTCCCTCCTCTAAGGAAACCACAAAGTTTTCTAAGCAATGCTACTGGCAATTAAAATGAGTGACAACAGCACAATACCACTCCTTGGCTACCAGGAATTCACTTTCTCTGGGGTTAAATGAACTTATTATATACACCTGCAAAATAAAACAGTCCCCAATCTCAGGAAACCTAGTCCTATTTCACACTGAAATCAGTAAGCCAAAATAAGCATGACTAACTCATCCCGTGTATTTCAAATAACACTTGTTTGTTCAGCTTTCTCTGGAATGGGGTTTAAGGGTGCAATCCTAACCCCTTATGTCAGTGCTTTCCAGCACTGACATAAGGGCAATGCAGCTCTGAGGTAAGGGAACAAACATTCCCTTACTTTGAGGAGGCCTCTGTGAGTGACACCCAACTGCAAGATGCTGCTCATGTCCCATTGGCACTGCTATGCCAGTGGTGGAAAGCACTGACATAAGGGGTTAGGATTGCGCCCTAAGACTGCAGTGCTGTACACACTTATCTGGGACTAAGTTCCAATGAACTCAATGAGACTTACATCTTTCTGTTTTCCAAATGTTGATGGATTCAGTCTCTGAGGTGCTGAGACTCAAGTACAACTATGACTAAAAAAAGAGTTCACATGCTAATTGTCACTTAAACAGATAAACCTCAGGGGGCCTATATATATTTTCTAACAAAAATAGGCCAAGACCTCCTGGTGTCTGAGAGTGTGCCAGGCATTGCCTTTTCTCCTCCCACTATCTGGATTTGACAAGAATGGGGAAGTGCCCCTAAAGAGGGGAGGGAAGAGGGTACACTAGAGCACCAGAGACACTCTAGCCCAAGGATCACCTCACCTCCATACTTTCTCTTCCATTCCATTTCCCTCTTCCTATTTGAATCAAGAGAAGACAGGGGGAGGATAAGAACAGAATGAATGGAGGCAGGTGGATCCTCACAGTCTGCTACCTGAAACTGGGCTGGTGCCACAAGTATCCAAGTGATATGAAAAGGAGCCTTGTTTAACTACTAAGAGAATACAAGTTATTTGTATTGCACTCAACTAAAGATCAAGTTAGGGGTCTCCTGATCCTTTAAACCAGTGTTTCTCAAGGTTTGTCCTCCGCTGTACCACTTCACATGGTCCACCTATTCAAAGTACCACGGGAAGTTATTGGCAATGACATAATCGCCAGGAAAGATGCAATGCGACAAACACCAGTAAAAGGCTCAGGGTGGATGGGAGGACTTTTTCAAAAACGGAAAAGCACACTTTGGAGCCTCCTACTGCTCTTTATTGTGTCTCGTTCCTGGTCTTGCTGCCAGGTGGCAGGGGCCTGGGGGTCTTTTGAGTACCACCAGACACCACCTCAAAGTACCACTGGTGGTATCTGTGCCACTGATTGAGAAACACTGCTTAAACAGTTCCAGGAGACAATAATTTTGATTGGAATGTTTAATCCTTCCCCCCTCTGCTGCTTTCTGAAACTGACCCCCCCTCCCAAATTTCAACACATACTCTAGAAGTAGTCGTCGTTCCCCCCCCCCCCCAAAAAAAACCATTACAAGTGACTTTTTTCCCCTTCAGGGGGATTAGCATCTGCTGGAGTAGGTAATCAGAAAAACAAAGAAAGCTAAACATCTGCACATCCAGTGCTGTTGCTCCTATAAAGCCATTGAATCTGCCTTAAAATGAAAAAAAAGTTGGGAAAGCCAGTTATGGAGCCCCCATATAACTTTAGTTAAGCCTTAAGTCACTTAAGGCTTAACTAAATTCTGTGAATTCTGTGGTTCGTTTTAAAAAAAATACAGGTGTGAGCCACTTATAATGGCATACATTTTCCTATCCCTGTTTTTATGCGACTAGGTTTTAAGCAAATGTTCCACCCAATCTAGTGCCTTTGATGTGTAAACAGATATTCCCTGCCAGACACTCGCTAGCTGCACAGGCTACTGGAGATTGCCTCTTCTTTGCATTCAGAGCCTCTCTATTGTGTAAGCCAGGGGTGTCCAAACTTTTTGGCAGGAGGGCCACATTATCTCTCTGACACTGTTTTGGGGGCTAGGAAAAAAGAATTAATTTGCATTCCAAATTTGAGTAAATTTACATAAATGAATATATTAGAGATGGAACTTATATGAATGAATGTAGGTCTTGCAATAGCTCAAGGCCTATAAAAGGCCTTGCACAAAGCAAGGGTGGCCTTTCCTTCACTGCCACTGCTGCATCACAGACATAAAACAGCAAGCAATGGAGGGAGCCTTCGGCGAGAGGTCAAACAGTCATCCTCGCACTGAGCCAGCATGGGCTCCAGCAAGTCTTTGGAGTGCCAGAGGCTCAATGGAGACTGGGGGCTACTTGCGGGCCAGATTGGGAGTCCCTAAGGGCTGCAAATGGCCCTCGGGCAGGGGTTTGGGCATCCTTGGTGTAAACAGACACTCTGCTGCAGGCTATGGAAGATGCAATTGCTTCATTAAGAGCATCTTTATTGTGCTTTGGCCACCGTCATATACGCAGTCCATTGTTAAGCAGCACATGCCTGTATATGTAAGATTAGCCTGTATGTTCTGTTTTAATTTAGTTACAATTTGCTTAAGCTTTAATCTTGTGCCTCTTTCTATTGTGTTACGAGTCAGTATGCTTTCAACTGCAAAACCACAGTTATACAAAAAACCTGAGATATCTTGCTACCTAATTTACACAGGTTTGCAGCCTCCGAATCCTCTCAGGGGTATGGGCTGTATCATATGCTACAAGAAAAAATAGGTTCCTTTATATTCATTATATGTTTTTGTAACATTTATATGAATGCACTCCTGAGAACCTTGGTTTGTCAAGATTTTCATCATACATTTCTAATGTTTGCAATGTATGCAACATTTATACATGTTTGCCTATAGACAATATTCAAAGCACATAGTTAAGCCATTTCTGCCCAATGTTGCATATACAGGCCCAGCCTTGTTATACACGGATTTTTTATACACAGATTTGACTCAACCCAAATGACCCCTGCAAATGAGAAGGAATGTGCTGATCCCTGGAGAAGGGGAAAAATGTACCCCTTTAAAATCACAGTTTAAAAAACTGCTCTTTACTGTTGCAGAGAGACAGTCATACAAGTGATTACAGGTATAACCCAAGTATCCACAGATTTTTCTATCTCAGATCTGATGAGAAGGGCCCTTTAAATTAAAAAAAAGTCATTGTCAGCCGGCTGACAATCCATCAATCATTCTCTCTGCAGGCTTCACTCCTCCCTTGCCCCTGAGCATGTGAAAGAAGGCTAAATGGCAGCAATTATCACCTTCTCCATTCTTTCCCCCTTGCTGGGGTTCCTGGTGAAGGGAGGGATTGCTGCCTCCTAGTGAATCCTAAGCTCCTGGAGAGAGACTGATTGCCTCTGTATGCATTTCAAAAGGTCAGCAAGGCTGTTTTTAAATCAGAGGAAAAAGATTTTGGGTGCAGTCCTAACCCCTTATGTCAGTGCTTTCCAGCACTGGCATAGCGTTGCCAATGGGACATGTAGTGCATCCTGCAGTTGGGTGTCACTCACAGAGGCCTCCTCAAAGTAAGGGAATGTTTGTTACCTTCCTCAGAGCTGCACTGCCCTTATGTCAGTGCTGGAAAGCCCTGAGATAAGGGGTTAGGATTGCGCCCTTTGTTTTTCAAATTGATTTGCTATAGTGCATTTGTTTTTGCCATCCACATGAGTTCTTGGAATGGGACCCTCATGAATAATGTCTCAACCTGTACGCAGTAGGGATCAAATGTGTACACCTGTGGGCTAGGCAGAAATGGGTAGACTTAGGTGAAGCTACACATGGTTGCAGTTTTCTACGCATCATCTAGTCCCACACCTCTGCATGTGTGTCTTAAACTAAGTTTTGCCCTTATCCTCCTTTGAAAGAGAAAAAGACACTAAGAATGTGAATTAATATTGTGTGAATGCATCAGTGGGAAGAAATGGGCTCTAGTACAGGTTGGAGAGAGGTAGTTTCACTGTCTAGTAGAGAGTTACAAATAATACACAAAGTTCACAGTTGAAGGTTTGCTATTTTTATTGGTTTATTGGAGGAACATCATGTTAATAGCAGAACAACTTCATGTTAATAGCAGAATCAGTTCTGACTATGACAGAATTACAATCATGATAGAAACTTTAAGAAGCAGTTATTAGTAAGTTCCAGTTATGTAGACAAAAACCAACCATGTGTCAATACTTCCTGCAGGAAACAGTCCAGGAAAAGTCTATCCAACATGGCACAGGAATGTCAGACCTCAGCAAGGAAAGCCAAGAAGGGTTGGAATCAGGCACAGAAGTAGGTGCCAAAAGGATCAGGTAGGACTAACACCATGTGGTCCACATTCAGTTTCCAGAAGGCTTTAGGCCCAAGTAGTTTAAGAATTAGCAGAACAACTTAATGATTGCAGGTGTGGAAGAATAAACTGGAAAATTCTGTATAGCTTTTCTTTCACTTTGAACAAAGTGAAAGCCTACAGAAGGAATGTTAACAGCATCTCTCAAAACCAGAACAGGAAGTAAAATAATGTGAATTTCGGAGCAACAGGGAGAACTTTTGTGGGGTTTGGTAACAGAAAGATACTATCTCTGCATTTCAGAAACCCATTTTTCACAGCTGCATGATCCCTCCCATCAACTCCAAATCAAACTACACCATAATCAATTGGCAAAGGTGCTTTTCACAGCTGCTACGATGTTCTTTGCACTGATCCCAAACAGTTCAAGGAGCTCACTTGGTTTTCCACTACGAGGCACACCTGACACAGCTAGGCTCTGGACTAAGATACCAGGTTCTCCTGCAACTGCTGCCGCCACTGCTTCTCCAAGTCCTCCTAGAGGTGGAATAACCAAGTTCAAGAAGCATTAACTTTCCAGAACACTCTCAGTTCTAGCTGGTTAAGTCCAGCACTTATACAAAAGTGCAAGACAAAAATGCAGCATAAGCTGTCACTTGTTTCACCCCTTTCAAGCAATTATCTGGCTCCTGCCATTTCCAACATGGAGGTTGTTTGAAAGCCAGTTTGTGTCTCTTGCTCAGCCCCCTACAGGAAGAGTTTGAGGTGCCAGGAGAGCAGGCCCCTTCCCTTTGACTGTACAATAAAGATCTCTTTGGCCATATATTACATCACAGTGCACTTACACTTGTAATCCACTGGCTTGTCTAGCACACCAGTCTTAAGGAATATTCATGGGTCTTTCCTGGGAAAGGGAGACTACAAACATGAAGACCAGGCTGCCTACAGATTATCTGTTTCCTAGCCTCCTTTCTCTTCTCCCTTTGTTCTAAAGCTAAGTACGGAATTTGTCTAAGGCTAAAGTCCAAGTCAACAGACACTTTTCCATGGGCCAGATTTGAGCTGTAGATCATCCATTACCTCTTTCCTGATCTCCATCCCCACCCCCTAACTGTATTTCTTTCAGTCTGTATTTTATAGAGTATTTGAGGTGTCTGTTCCAATGCCAATATATGGCCACCCTTACACAACTGGAAGTTGTTGAACCAAAAGCCATTTCATAAGATGGGCCAGCATGTGCTAGGATACATAATCTTCTCAAGCATTCTGTACCATAGTCATACAATCACAATCTGCTTTCTCCAACCTAGTCTGAAGCAATTATATTGAGTTCACTGCTTACCTTCCCTGTAGTGATCCTCAACAGTGATGATACGGCCCCCAGTAACTCTGGCACTGGAGATTATGGTGTTTGCATCCAAGGGTTTGATTGTAAAAGGGTCAATTACTCGAATATGGATGTCTAAGAGAAAGACAAAGGCTCATGGAAATGATAACACATAGGGCACAGCAATATCTTGAACTTCTAACCAAGTTTGTGGCCTGCAAAATTCCAGATATCCATTACCTTGTTTGCCTAGCTCATCAGCAGCTGCTAAGGCCTCATGGAGTGTGACACCTGCTCCAATAACTGTAACCTTGTCAGCATCACTCTTGCGTATAACCTAGAAAGGCAGGGGAGGGAAATGTTCAATAAGCAGAAGATGTTTTGCAAGTTAGTGGTTACCAAGAGAATATCTTATGGGATCATCAAGGGTATGTTCGGCTACAAGTGCACAAAACAAAACCACCACTACCAGAGTCCTAACAGATCAAAGAATCTGCTCTCTGCCTGCAGCTTATCTTCTAAAGGATTTGCCAGCTGAATGCAATTCTTATTCTGCAATTACCACTCAGTACTTTTATGCCCTTCACATACAGTGCATAAAGTTGAAATGACAGAAAGCATATAATACCATAGCACCAACTCATAAGAAGTCCTCAGTTCTTCCCAATTATACCTGCTTGTGCAATTCTTTCAGAAGCTGCCTTAGCCCAAGGTGTACTTGGAATTTAGTGGATTCAAGATCATCATCATCATAATCTTTGCTCCCTCCCAAGTCACTTGAATAGTAGCCTCCTTTAGGCCCCATCATACTCCAGTGTCTGCCTGACCACAATTTCCTTCTCCAATATTCTGCTGTGGGAACTAGACACAAAATTTTATGCCTCATTTCTACACCTGGAAACAGCAGTCAGACTTCCAGTTTATCCAGAAATACCCTATGATTCCCTGACCTACCAAAGATATGTCAAGTCATATCAAACCACTGACACCTAGTGGTAGGCACATGTATAACTAAATGCTTCAAGCATTATTCTTTTCAGCCCAACAAGTCTGAATGTGGGGGGCTTACCCAACAAAACTATTCACGCTGTAGCCTTAGCACTAGAAAGCAGGGTTATTAATGCAACTGAAAGCCTTCAATCTGGCCCTAAAGATGTCTACCACTTCATAGTGTCTGTTAAGCCATACTGCTCACATTCCAAAGCTGCAATGCTAGGGAATCAGTCCCATTTAACTTACTGGGGTTTACTTCTGAGAAGACATGTATAGGATTGCACTGTAATTCACTTAAGGATGTGTCCATACATTGCTTTAGCAATAAATCCACTGTAGAAGTACTCATGAAGTATACTATTTTTAATCCAGATAAAACTCAGGGAAAAAGTTGTTCATTTTCATCAGAAGACACTGACCATAGTGCAAATTGACTGGAACCTGGTGCGCTTGTTAGTATACTATACTTTCCCTTCTTCTTCTAAGCAGTTTTTCACAATTCAGAAGATTAATTTAGCTCGGTGCCAAGCTTGCTAGGGGGCCTACGGCAAAGCCCTAACCTGCCCCCTTCACAAAACTGGATACAACCATTGCTGCTGAGGGCTTGCAGGCCAATTCAACAAGGTGAGCTTTCCAATGGGTCAAAGTCCTGTTGCTGTTGATTCCTGATTTTTCTCTTCTACATTCATCCATTTTGAGTTACACTTAAATGAGTGCAAGGATTAAACTTTAATGTGGATAGCCCACCTGAACAATTGGAAATGCAGACAGATTACTGAATCAGCCATTGATTAAACTGCCTAGTATGTCTGTCAAGTGGATTGTAAAAGTGAGGCGGACCAGACAAGACAGAAGGAGAGATCCTGTAGCTCTTGGTATATCCTAAAGTACTTGCTTGAGAGAAAGCTCCATTGCAATGAAACTTCCTTGCAAAATGCAGACTGTAGTTCAACAGCAGGTAGAAACTTCACCTCCCCAGTTCAGAGCATCTGACAAGGTTTGTTCCTTACATGCTAGTCATAAATCTAATACCCAAGGCCAGAACAGAGCCAGAAAAGATATTCCTCAAGTTCCTATGCACAACACTTTTGTGTAGAGAAGCAATTGTATTCCTTCACCTTTGCATGGCCAATCTCAAACTTTTCTTCCAGAGAGTATATGATTGGAGTCTCTGGGCGGCTGGTTCGAATGAAGCATATCCCCTGAGGAGCAAAGGTCACATTTCAGAGGAAGAGACACAGCAGGGTTTCCATTGAAATATCTCTCTCACTCTCACACACTCACACGGTCAAACATTCATTCAGAGGTTTGTGTACAAAGCAGAGCTGTACAGACAGAAATCAGAGGTCATCTAGAAGACATAATCCTGCAGAGTAGTCTTCAAGCAGCACCTCCCACTAAAGTCATGCATGCAAATCAGTCTTCCTGTCACATAATATCTACCTTAGCAGATAGTGTACCTAAGCTTTATAAAAATGCTTGCAACAGACACTGCACTAGCTAATTTAAGGAATTGTAAGAAGACTCCAGTAGCAAGAATTGTAGCCCTGGTCTTGTTGCTTCCCACTCAAGGCCAGCAGACCAACTTCCTGAGTTGGAGAGAGTGTCTTTACAGTTTCTCAAACCTAGTTTTCTTAAACAGCAGAAGTTGCCCATTGTCCACTTACTTTAGCATTTGCAGCCAAACAGACAGCATGTTCAGTGGAGACTGCATCACTTGGGTAGAACACAGTGCAGCCTGGAATGGCTCTGAACATGGCTATATCTTCCAAGGCCATTTGAGAGGGCCCATCTTCACCTGGAGAAGAAAGAGGAAACACTATTAGCCTTGCATGAGAAATACAAAATGGCCATCTGTGCCATGCACACAGGAAAGATAGACCAATTTCATCCCCAAAACCAGAAAGGCATGAACACTGTGCAACCAAGTCAAAATCCTTCACAGGATTTCACTCATGAGTTTTATATGGCATATTATCAAATTTAATTTGGTGCCAGAACTCCACCCAGATTTAGATGGTTACTCAAAAGAACTTCAGAAAGAGAATCAAGTCATCCTCATCAAGAACCGTTCCTCAAGAGAGCTCCCAACAGCCAAGTGATGTTAACCAAATGCTTAATGCATTCTGGAGTCATCTTGTGATCGGATGACAGAGGAGACACCATACACACGAAGCAAAGGAATGGTGCCAGAATTCCTAGCTTCTTGGTATTCTTTCTTCCTTCCTTATCACAAATTTGATTAAAAGATCATCATTTAGTACAGGTAGTGTAGTTCCTCAGTCATGCTACTCTAGTTAATAGGAACATATGTAACTTTCAGTTGTGGATTACTCTTAAGAAAGCCATAACTAAATAGAAAAGGGCCTCACACATCAAGCTACACATACCAATGGAAACTCCACTGTGGGATCCACAAAGGTTAATGTTGGACTGCGAGATGGCACCCATCCGGATATGGTCAAAAGCTCGGGTGAAGAAAGCAGCAAAGGTGCTGGCAAATGGAACCATGCGATTCCTAGCAGCACAGCCCAGAGCCACACTGACCTGCAACAAAAGACAAGATACCATAATAAGTCATGCTCCACTAGCAACCCATGACTCCATTTCACATTGAGACTCACCATGTTCTGTTCAGCAATGTAACACTCAATATAGCGTTCAGGGTGGGCCTGCTTGAAGAGCTCAGCAAATGTGGAATTCTTGGTGTCGCCATCCAAGGCCACCACACGACTATTAGCATTTCCCAGCTTTGTCAGGGCTAAACCATACGCCTTGCGGGTGGCCATCTGAAAGAAAGAAAGTCACAATGCAATGTACTGCAAAACAATTGCAAACCAACACCATGGAGAGGCCCAAAATAGACTTCCTAGGGATCTTCATATTTTGTTTTTTAATATCACACACATCTCATCTGTTCTTAGTTATTTCCAATCCTAGTGGTGAAAAGGATTGGAAAGCAGACATCAGTTGAGGGTCCATACCAGAGCACTAGTGTCCCAGTTCCTACCTACTACTGTATGAGGGGGGGGAGCAGGATCTGTTTTGACTTATGCCCCATTCTACATGATGCAACAGTGCCAACTGAGCATGCATGCTATGGTGGTGGTGGTGGGAGGGACAACCAGATGGCCTGGGAGAGGCAAGTAAAAATATTTTTCCACTTACCTTTCCATAGACCATCTGGCCATCAATGGGTCTTCTTGGACCTACACCAGCTATTTTGCTGGTATAAGTTCATGGAGAGGCAGGGGCCACACTGAGATGGCAAAATGGCAGAAGTGCACACCTCTGCCATCGAGGATCCAACCCCTCTCACCCTTGAGCCGCCTCCTGCTCACCCCCTCAGAATAGTTGCAGTCCTGACTCTCTTGCCACCTGGGAGCCAGGACCACAAGTGCCTCCCCCGTGTCACACAGAAGAAATTGCAGTGATGACATCACTGCAATTACTGCCAGCCAGCTGCCCCTTGCTTTAAAAAAAAAAAAATGGACAGAAGCCAGGGCTGCCAACTTCTGCCACTCTGAAAAGGGGCAGCTGTTCCGAGAGACCCAAACAGTTGAACACCTTTCATAAGAAGGAAATGCCAGTGCTCTAGGTATGCTAGTGATCCAGAACGTTATCAGGGAGCTGCTGACACACAGGCAGCGCTTCTGGCCATTTGGGCCAGCAGGCCCAAAGCACATGATGGCACTGCAGCTTTTGCGATGCCTTAAAGCAGGGGTGCTCAATAGGTGGATCGCAATCGAAGCAAAATGAGTAGATCGTGGAGTGCCGACCCCCCCCCTTCAGGTGCCTCTGGGAGGAAACGCCGGGAGTAAGGCCCATTGTACTCAATGGGGCTTACTCCCAGGTAAGTGTGGCTAGGATTGCAGCCTCACAGCCTAATCCTAGGCATGTCTACTCAGGAGTAAGTCCTGTTATACTCAGTGGGGCTCAAGGTACACCAACATACACTGTACACATAAATGTTATATGTTATGATGGCGTGAACATTATAAAAAAAACTGGTAGATCTCCGGGCCTTGCTTGGGTTTCAAAGTAGCTCTTGAGCCAAAAAGTGTGAGCACCCCTGCCTTAAAGAGTACTTACAGAGGCAGAATGCAAGATTCATCACCATCAGCCCTCATTAGAATTGGGCCATTAGTTAAGGAAATGTGTGCATAAGATTTATATAAAGGCATTTAGTTTTGATTAAACTATTTTGGGTTTTCTGCGAGATTTGAAGGAGTTTTTTGTCATTAAACTGGAATTATGAAGTAAAAGAAGGAGATGACTGCAAAGAACCTGGGTGTAGAAGACAACCAATTAGTATTTGCAAGAAGATAGGGAGGCATATGCAGTACTGTGCAAGCACCCCACGCACTTTCCATAGTCAATGGTTACAGGGAGAAGCCAAAGCTGAACACCTTTCATAACAAGCCCAGAGTTTTCAGGGCTACATGCAAGTAGTCATCAAGACCTGCTGACTAACAGCCCAGTCATAAGCTGCCCGGCTTCCAGAGGAGCAACAGCACCGAAATGGCCACAGCAGCCGCCCGAGTCTCCTTAGGGGAAGGGGATATTTGGGCAAGGGCGCAGGTCCCACAAGTCTGCTTATACTAGCAAAATAGCTATTTTGCAGGGCTCCACTAGTCCCACCCTCTCACCCCAGTTCCTCTCCTCCCCCTCGTTCCGCCCTCCTCCGCCTCCCAGAGGCCACACTGCTGACCAGCAGTCTCACCTATACCTCTGCCAGCATCAGCACTCCCTCTTCTCCAGGTGTCATAAACATGCTTTATGGCACATTTACATCAACCAGCACCAGTGCTAAGTCAGTATAGGATTGGGACCTAAAGATCCTGTGCAAACTTACTTGGAGGGAAGCCCCACTGAACACAATGGGACATATTTCTGAGTAAACATTATGGACATTTAATTTCCACTTTTCCAATTCTGAAGAAAGCTCAAGACAGCTTACAAAATTAAAAAAATTCAAATCCAGTACAAAAACATGCACTGAACTGTGCTGCACATCACAGGCCTGGCCATACCACCTGGTTAGTCTGGTTATCAGTGAGTTTTCTTGGACCTATATGTCACAAGCCATAATACACCCTTGTCTGTTTAGAGTGGATGTGGAGAACATCAGTTGAAAGAGCTAGGCCAGGTCGACCTATCAGTACCTTTTCACCAATTTTATATGCAGGTGGAGAAGGCATCTTGATATTCACTGTGCTGATCTGTGGCACATCTGCAGCAGGTGGCTGGATAGACAGGACTTTATTCGTCTGGATTTGGCTCTGAATAGCATTGATGATAGATTCTACTTTGTCCTTGGGCATGGGCTTTCCATGCCAACCATCAAGATCCTCCACATCTAAGACAGAGAACATTAACTTAAATATTATCCATAGGCCAGAATGAGTATTGCGAGTAGTTCCCTCTCACCTCCACCACCCCCAAGACAGAATCACTTTTCACCTGCAATTCCTCGCCCTTTGAAAGTCTTGGCTACAATGGCTGTGGGTTTTCCTTTCAGCTGGCTTGCTTGCCACAGAGCCTGGCACAGCTCCTCTACATCATGACCATCCACAACATAAGTATTCCACCTAACAGGATATAAGATTGGTGATGTGAGAAGCATGCTCCCTGCCAGAATGAAGGCACAAGCAGCAAGCAGAACTTACCCAAAGGCTTCACAGCGCTTGCGGTAGGCATCAATGTCATGGCACAGTGGCGCTGCTTCACTTTGGCCCAACCTGTTGACATCAAAGATGGCTACCAGGTTGTCCAATTGGTAGTGAGATCCAAATGCCAGTGCTTCCCAAACAGACCCCTCTGAGGACTCGCCATCACCCAATAGGCAGTACACTCGGTAACTAGAAAAGAATGAGGCACATCAGGATGCAGTGAGTGTAAGGGGATAATCTCTCCTACAGCTTATTTTGTCTTCCCCACCAGTGTTGATTTCCCACTAGGACCCAATCCAAAATAAGGCAACAAGAAATTTCCTATAGAAGAGCTGACAGGCTTCATTATGCACCTCTCTTCAAATCTGCCACTAGGTGCTCACCTGGCCTTGTCAAAGTATTTGCCTGTGTAGGCCATTCCACAAGCAGCTCCCAGGCCCTGTCCCAGTGAACCAGTGGCCACATCCACAAAACGCAGCCTCTGTTAAATCAAGTGGGGAAGTGTTAGGCACATGGAATGAAAATCATGAATGAACACCATATGGCTCAGCCCTATCTCTTATTCCCTATCTCCAGATGAAGGAAGCAATTCACATTTCTTTCCACATTGTCAGCAGCACCCCAGCTTTTGAGGAAATGCATTTTACTGTCCCCTCCTGGGAACACACACACATAGCACAATTCCCTCTTCCTAAGTTCTATAATCCAAGTCCTGCTTTTGCAACATGCAAATCAGACTACAAATATTGCAAAGTATGGCAAGGCCCATTTAGTATGCCAATTATGTTCTTGCATCACTGACTCATGGTCACATGGGACAGAAACAAGAACACTCTCTTGTAGTTTGTATCTTCCCCAGTTTTTAAAGCTTCAGTCATGAGCAAGCAACAAAAACCTACTAATGTGGCACAGACCACAGGTCAGTACTATTTCCTACAGAAAAGCACTTACAGGAGTTGGGTGGCCCTCCAAGTCACAGTCTATTTTCCTCAGTTTTGACAACTCTGACTCCTTGATGTAGCCTGCCTCAGCCCATGCAGCATAGAGCACAGGTGCAGCATGACCCTGTCAGGTGAGGGGGAAAACAAAGCAGGAGTTACAACACCAGAAAGCAGGTTTGAAGTCTTACCACTTGAAGGCATGGATAATATGAAAGGGCCATTGACTTAGTGCAGTATGAAAAGTCAACCAAAACTCTCAGTTGTGAGTTGTGCAACTCTCAGGTCTGGGAATTAAGGTCTAAAGAGACTGAGAAGCTCAGGTCTCACCAGCAAGAAAGGGGCTCCCATCCTTCACACAGAGAAAACACCCCTTACCTTGGAAAGCACAAAGCGGTCATTGCTGGGGTGCCCTGGATCACTTGGCTTGTAACGCATAGTATGGAAGAACAATACGGACATGATCTCTGCAGCACTGCAGCATGACGTGGGGTGGCTGCAGAGACAGAAAAAAGGTAACTAAGAGGAGGGGCCCAGGAGGCACAGAGGAGGCTGCTGGCCAGCAACACCCGTAAGGACAAGCTACGCAACCTGGGCCACAACATCAAACTAAAAGGAACCTCTGATCCTTGAATTAACAAGAAGCAAAAAACCCCACAGCTTCAAGGGCCTCTCACTCATCTCAACTCTGGGACTAGCATTTGCCACGACCAGCCAGGGCTACATGCAGTACATGCTCCCTCCTCCCAGGAACGAAGAGGCAGTTTACGGAATGGGTTCCTGCAAAGCAGGTTTTCCCCCTGGGTAACCTCAAAAGCCCAGGCTCTCCACTCTCATCCAGGCCCTTTATTTTAAGGAGGGTCAGGACACCAACCCCCGGGGGCAAGATCCGGTTGCAAAACCTTAGCGATCAGTCTCCCGGAGCAAGGGAAAGGAGGAGGCGCGCACTCTCTCAGTCGATTACCCGGAGTTGGATGCGCAAGTGGAGCGAATGGAGTGGATTCTCAGGCGATTGGCTGTGTCTCTCAGGGCCTGGAGACTCTTCTCCTCCGGCTTGGGGTAGCTGCTAGCCATGATCGCGGCAGATGCTGCGAAACTCCACCCCTTCCCTCCGCGAGCCCCGCTGCACCCTTTTCTTCGGGAGGAAGTGAGATCAGAGCAGCGAGGAATGGGGTGTACATGTGACGTCAGGCCACCCCAGCCATACAACGCGAGCTACAGCAGGATACAAGCCAAGCGCTTGGCCAAGGTCCGCGCTGCTCATTAATGCGTTGGCCATGGTTGGACGGCTGCTCCTCACATGATGCCCGCCTGCCTTTGCCCTCTGCCTCTCTAGCCGGCCACGTGCTCCCCAACCAACCACCCCCAGTCACTCCTCCGGTCTCTGAGCCCAAGCCTATGCATGTCTACTCAGGCGTAAGTCCCATTATAGTCAGCGGGGCTTACTCCCAAGTAAGTGTGGATAGGATTGCAGCCTCTGTCTCTAATAGGTATGAAACTGTGGCGTAGGTGCCTCCTCCCGGGGGAGATGAAGTGGGCTCACTGTCCAACCCTTTCCTGGGAGTAAGCCTCACTGACTCTACTGGGACTTACATGCATCGGATTGGGCTCTTAGACTCCTCTTTCTTCCCCGGAGCACCAAGGAATCAGAAGGTGGATTTGACTTCGCTCTGAGCAGCGGGTGACTTAGACCCCCTCGGCTACTGCGATCAGACTGGGACAGAAAAGCCATTTGCCCGCCACCCACCTGAACTCTTTCCACTTGACAGTTCTGCAGGAAGAGGAATATGGCCTGGGCCAGGAACATCAGGCAGCCTGGAATGTGATGCGTTCCTCTTGCTGTCATGCCTGGCTTTGTAGCCTTGGCAGGCACTGCCTGAGGAAGAGAGAGAGCTGCTGGCAGCTTGCCCCCCAGTGCCCCTTTGCCAAGAGACTAATCAGCAGCTGCTGCGCTCAAGTGTCTGTCCACAAGATCATGTGTCCCTATGAGTGTATGGGTAATAAGGGAGAGGGTAAGGAGTCATAGGGCCCAATCCTATCCAATTTTCCAGTGCCGGTGCTGCTGTGCCAGTGGGGCATAGTGCATCGTGTGGTGAGGAGGCAGTCACAGAGGCCTCCTCAGGGTATGGGAACATTTGTTCCCTTCAGGGCTGCATTGCAGCTGCACAGGGGCTGGAAAATTGAATAGGATTGGGCTCATAGAATATCAGCTTCATCTGTCATCTGCCACCCCCACACCGCCTCGAAAATCCACATTCCTTGTCCTAAGAATATAGGCTAAGTGCTATTCTATGAATAAATGCAGCAGAACCATTGACTTTTTCATTCTTCCATCCCCTAATGTGCAAAAGGTGACCCTATCATTCATTCCTTTTAAATTAGTATAAGCCACTATTTGATAAAGAAAAATTCTGAGTGAGGTAAGTTGGCCAGCACAGGTGATCTGACCCATAGGATACAATTCATCAAAAAGTTGCATAAGAACATAAGAACAGCCCCACTGGATCAGGCCATAGGCCCATCTAGTCCAGCTTCCTGTATCTCACAGCAGCCCACCAAATGCCCCAAGGAGCACACCAGATAATAAGAGACCTGCATCCTGGTGCCCTCCCTTGCATCTGGCATTCTGACATAACCCATTTCTAAAATCAGGAGGTTGCGCATACACATCATGGCTTGTACCCCATAATGGATTTTTTCTCCAGAAACTTGTCCAATCCCCTTTTAAAGGTGTCCAGGCCAGTCGCCATCACCACATCCTGTGGCAAAGAGTTCCACAGACCACCACATCCTGTGGCAAAGAGTTCCACAGACCAATCACACGCTGAATAAAGAAATATTTTCTTTTGTCTGTTCTAACTCTCCCAACACTCAATTTTAGTGGATGTCCCCTGGTTCTGGTATTATGTGAGAGTGTAAAGAGCATTTCCCTATCCACTCTGTCCATCCCCTGCATAATTCTGTATGTCTCAATCATGTCCCCCCTCAGGTGTCTCTTTTCTAGGCTGAAGAGGCCCAAACACTGTAGCCTTTCCTCATAAGGAAGGTGCCCCAGCCCCGTAATCATCTTAGTTGCTCTCTTTTGCACCTTTTCCATTTCCACTATGTCCTTTTTGAGATGTGGTGACCAGAACTAGACACAATACTCCAGGTGTGGCCTTACCATAGATTTGTACAATGGCATTATAATATTAGCCGTTTTGTTCTCAATACCTTTCCTAATGATCCCAAGCATAGAATTGGCCTTCTTCACTGCTGCCGCACATTGGGTCGACACTTTCATTGACCTGTCCACCACCACCCCAAGATCTCTCTCCTGATCTGTCACAGACAGCTCAGAACCCATCAGCCTATATCTAAAGTTTAGATGTTTTGCCCCAATGTGCATGACTTTATACTTACTGACATTGAAGCGCATCTGCCATTTTGTTGCCCATTCTGCCAGTCTGGAGAGATCCTTCTGGAGCTCCTCACAATCACTTCTGGTCTTCACCACTCGGAAAAGTTTGGTGTCGTCTGCAAACTTTGCAACCTCACTGCTCAACCCTGTCTCCAGGTCATTTATGAAGAGGTTGAAAAGCACTGGTCCCAGGACAGATCCTTGGGGCACACCGCTTTTCATTTCTCTCCACTGTGAAAATTGCCCATTGACACCCACTCTCTGTTTCCTGGCCTTCAACCAGTTCTCAATTCATGAGAGGACCTGCCCTCTAATTCCCTGACTATGGAGTTTTTTCAGTAGCTTTTGATGAGGGACCGTGTCGAACGCCTTCAGAAAGTCCAGATATATAATGTCCATGGGTTCTCCCACATCCACATGCCTGTTGACCTTTTCAAAGAATTCTATAAGGTTTGTGAGGCAAGACTTACCCTTACAGAAGCCATGCTGATTCTCCCTCAGCAAGGCCTGTTCGTCTATGTGTTTTGAGATCCTATCTTTGATGAGGCATTCCACCATCTTACCCGGTATAGATGTTAGGCTGACCGGCCTATAGTTTCCCGGGTCCCCCCTCTTTCCCTTTTTAAAGATAGGCCTGACATTTGTTATCCTCCAAACTTCTGGCACCGTGGCCGTTTTGAGGGACAAGTTGCATATCTTAGTCAAGAGATCTGCAACTTCATTCTTCAATTCCTTATTTATTATTTATTATTTTATTAATTTATACTCCTCCTTTTTGCCCAACGGGCACACAAGGCGGCTTACAATTTAAAAGTACAACATGAAAAACAATTAAAAACAATTTACAATAATTAAAAAAATCTAAAAACAAACAAACCCCATGGATTTTCATATAAGAAGCAAGAACGCCAGCCAGCCTATCAACAATTAAAAGCTTTTTGAAATAAAAAGGTCTTCAGTCCACACCGAAACGTTAACAACGAGGGAGCAGTTCTCAGTTCTAAGGGGAGGGTATTCCACAGTTCGGGGGCCACCACCGAGAAGGCCCTCTTCCTGGCCGCCGCCCCTCTTACATCTCTTAGTGGCGGCACAGTCAAAAGGGCCCCCCCAGATTATCTAAGGGCACGGGCAGGATTGTAGGGAAGGAGGCGGTCCCTCAAATACCCCGGTCCCGAACCGTAAAGGGCTTTAAAAGTCAAAACTAGCACCTTGAATTGGGCCCAGAACAGAACCGGCAGCCAGTGTAGCCGCCGGAGCAACGGCTCGACAGAGTCAAACCGACGAGCTCCAGCAACCACACGAGCAGCCGCGTTCTGTACTAGTTGTAATTTCCAGACCGTCTTCAAAGGCAGCCCCACGTAGAGCGCATTGCAATAATCTAATCTAGATGTCACTGGGGCATTGGTTACTGTGGCCAGGTCCGCGCAGCTCAGGTACGGTCGCAGCTGGCGAATCAGCTGAAGCTGAGCAAAGGCTCCCCTGGCCACCACCGCCACCTGGGACTCCAGGAGCAGCTGTGGATCCAGGAGAACTGGGATCCAGGCAAGCAGCAGGAGAACGGGTCGAGTGGATCTAGGAGAACGGGTCGAGCAGGCAAGCAGCAGGTCTCACACTCCAGAGATAACTCTTGGGTGGGATGCCATCAGGGCCATCAGGACTTATTGATCTTTAATTTATCAACGAGGTCTCTAACCTCCCCATCCTCGTCCCATAGGGATGAGGAGTCCCGAACCGGATGCCTCTCAGCTCCTGTCAGCCTTCCCCCAGTTGAAATGAATAAACCCAGTTGAATAAACCCATTTCAATAAACCCAGTTGAAATGAATGAGAACTATTACATAGCTGCAGCTCCTTTTAATGAAGTGCAACTGCACTTTCTAGTAGACTCTACCCTACATAAAAGGGGGAAGGTGTTGCTATTTGCTTTTTTTTTTTTTTTTTTGCTTCAGCACTCAAATACCTTGGGCCAAAGCTGCTTGTGGACTATGGCAACTGTTTTTGCAATGGTCCCTTCATTGAGTTCAATTCCTTTTGGAGGGAAGCAGCTGTTCCTCAAAGGATTCCTTGCTGGAAAAGAGCCCAGGTTTAATTGTGACAATCATTATGACTTCCTCCTGGCTCAAGACTGCAAGGATGGAAAAGGCAAGCTGCATTGGAGAAGAAGTTTCTTTTAGCCTGAGGAATAGCATGACAAAAAGAGAGTGCCACTTTCTATTTTGATAGTGATTTGCTGCAAATGCCCACTTCAATACAAATTGCTGCTGGGAGGGGGATTTTCAGTGGGGGGGAAAATGGTATTCTCCTTATCTGCTCCCTGCTGTCCTGATCTGCATCACCTGGCTTACACTGTAAGAGACACTGGAATGAGACACTGTATGTGGTTACTTTCAGCTGATGCTGCAAACTTGAGGAAGCAGTTCTCACACTGCTACAGTGCTATATACTGTATATCCATACCCCACTCAGCAGTTATTCTCAAAGTTCTAGAAATGGGTTAAGTGAATCCTTACTCAAGTTAGTTTCATGGTGAAATTGCTATCTCCATTGTTGCAAGGTTCTCAGGTTGTTTGTCAACACACAAAATTTGTAAAACTTCATGATTAGTTCATACAGCTGTAAAACATGAAGCTGGCAAGCAAACTTCCAAATGTGTTTGCTGGTAAATGGGAATACAGTAATACCTTGATTTTCATTGACTTCTGTCACTTTGCTTTCAAGCCATTTTCAAATAGTGTATAACCATACTTCAAAGTTCATCCACGAGTTTTCCTCTTTTGTCCAATTTTATCCAACATTCCACAACATTTGTAGCAGTGGCATAGCTAAGGGGATGCAGGGGGTAGCAACTGCACTGGGCAACAAGCTTTCAAGGGGCAACAATCTGAGCTTGATACTAGTGGCCAAAATTGTGAAAACCTTGGTATGTATGAATACTATCATCATGTTACATGTCATTGGAAAGGTAATTTAATGCAGAATGCAATGAAACAAACCACACTGGAATATCTGTATTCTATCAAAAGGTACGGTCAATTAACCAGAAAATGAAAACAAAGCTGCCTTATGGAACAAAAAGTGGATTTCTTTAACTCAGAACTGTCCTATGAGACTGATTGTTCTGAGAGCCAATGAGGTGTTGTTATGATGCAGCATGGAACCAATAAGGTGTTAATATGAGTCAGCTCTCATTTCCATGTATCATAGTACAGGTACTCCTGCTAACTGGGTATAGAGGCACTTTAGAAGTAGTGCTCCTCTTATATTTAGCAGGAAGAGAATAACTGTCCCTCTTCACCCCAGCACAGCACCTCTAACCAATAAGGGCACACTTTTAATTTATTAAATTAATTAAATTTGATTTTGTCGTGGAGGAGGGGCTACAAAATCTTCTTTGACCCTGGGGAGCAGATGCCTTCGGTATGCCACTGGCTAGGGGGGAGCAGCAGAGCAAGTGGGTGGTGAGCTGCTGGGGGGAGGAGGCAGGTTTTCCCCCAATTTTCACTTTTTAAAAAGCCCAGGTGTGACATCACTTCCAGTTGTGACATCACTTCCGGGGCATCAGTTTAAGCTCTGCACATGGGGAGAACATGCAAACTCCACACAGGCAGTGGCTTATTCTCCTATTCATTTTCTTCCAGTTGATTCTAAGCTCAGAAATAACCCCTGGTGGGGAGAAATCCTGAATCGGCAAAGAGAGGAAGGATTCACCCAACCAGCCACCCACAAACATACAGCAATACTTTGCTTTACAAGTAATACTTGCACTTTCAACTGGTTAGGCACCAGAGCATGAACAAAAGTAAAAAACGGATGGATGTCAAAGCATAGCCTTATCAGCAGCCTTTTGTCTTCCTGATCTTTTGTAATATCACCTGGGAAGACCAGCCCCTTTGAATCAGCAAGGAGGGAGGGAGGACGAACCAGCTAGGGGTATAAAGCTAGTGCCTGCCACCACATGAGCCTCTCTGCAGAAGCGCGTGACCTCTAGGACACCAAGTGCCTCGGGAATGAAGTGCCAGGTAAGGCACCACGAGTTTAGCATCTGTGTGAGTTCAGCAGCAAGGCGAGGAAGCCAGGGCCCCAGATACCGCCTTCTCTTTCCTTGAGGAGAGGACAGCAAACCAGTGTAGGGTTTTTTAAGTACCCCTAAACAACAACAACAACAACAACAAAACTATGCAGTCAGACAGCCAGCAGCAGGGTGGGGGCTATCCAGTGTTTTACATCGAGTGCAACATGTATGACTATATGCCTCTGGGGCATAAGTCATGGGTGTGTCCTCCGTGCAAGGAGCTCCAGGGACTCAGGGAACGCGTCCTCTCCCTTGAAGCCTTGGTGGCCAACCTGGAGAAGCAGAGGCAGGCAGAGAAGGACCATGGGGAGACTTCCGGGGACGATCAGGCTTCGTCCCAACCTCAGGCGTGCAGCTCCTCAGCTGCCCCAGTGGGAAGTCTCAGGCCTGGAGGAAGTCATCCTGGAGAGGAGGGAAACAATCCCCTAGGGGGGACCCCTTCTCCAGGGGACGGGTCCATATCTGAACACACTCAGGATACTCCTCGGCAGGAGGGGGGGTCGGGGGCTTCTTGTAGTGGGGGGATTCGATTATTAGAAAAATAGAGAGGGGGGTTTGTGACAGATGTGAGGACCGCATGGCGACATGCCTGCTGGTGCGAAGGTTGCGGACATCACTTCTCGTCTAGACAGGCTGGTAGACAGTGCTGGGGAGGAGGTAGCGGTTGTGGTGCATGTTGGCACCAACGACATGGGCAAGTGTAGCCGGGAGGTCCTGGAGGCCAAATTTAAGCTATTAGGTAGGAAGCTGAAAGCCAGGACCTCAAAGGTCGCGTTCTCGGAAGTGCTACCTTTTCCACGCGCAGGGCCAGCTAGGCAGGCAGAGATCAGGGGTCTCAATGCGTGGATAAGACGGTGGTGTAGGGAGGAGGGGTTTAGATTCGTTAGGCACTGGGGAACGTTTTGGGACAAGCGGGGCCTGTACAAGAGGGACGGGCTTCACTTGAACCAGAATGGAACCAGACTGCTGGTGCATAACATTAAAAAGGTGGCAGAGCAGCTTTTAAACTGATCCCTGGGGGAAAGCTGACAGGAGCCAACGGGCATCCGGTTTGGGACTCCTCATCCCTATGGAACGAGGATGGGGAGGTTAGAAAACAACAAGGTAAAGGCAGAGTAGGAGAAGAAATTGGGAATGGTAGCATGATGGGATGTGACAGACGGTTTGGCACAATGAGAGGATGCGGTGATAAAGGAGCTAATAAGCAGTCCATCCTGGGGCATTCCATGTACAAATGCTTTTATGCAAATGCCTGAAGTCTCCAAGCAAAGATGGGAGAACTAGAATGTCTGGTGACTAGGGAAAACATTGACATAGTGGGCATAACGGAAACCTGGTGGAATGTGGAGAACCAGGGGGATACCGCAATCCCGGGCTATAAACTCTACAGGAGGGACAGGCAGGGGCGTGTTGGAGGTGGGGTGGCCGTTTATGTTAAGGAAGGGATAGAATCCAGCAAAGTAGAGATTGAAGGTGGGTCCGACTCCACCGTAGAATCTCTGTGAGTTAAATTACCAGGGTTGTGCAGCGATGTAATACTGGGGGCGTGCTATCGTCCTCCACATCAGAAATCGGATGGGGACCTTGAAATCAGGAAACAGATCAGGGAGGAGACAAGGAGGGGCAGGGTTGTAATCATGGGTTTCTTCAATTATCCTCATATAGACTGGGTCAATTTGTGTTCTGGTCACGATAGGGAAACCGGATTTCTTTACGTGCTAAATGACTGTGGCTTAGAGCAGCTAGTCACGGAGCCCACCAGAGGGCAGGTGACTCTGGAATTAATATTGTGCGGTACACAGGACCTGGTTAGAGATGTAAACGTTACTGAGCCATTGGGGAACAGTGATCATGTTGCGATTCGTTTTGACATGCATGTTGGGGGAAGAGCACCAGGCAAATCTCTCACAAAAACCCTTGACTTCCGACAAGTGGACTTCCCTCAAATGAGGAGGCTGGTTAGAAGGAGGTTGAAAGGGAGGGTAAAAAGAGTCCAATCTCTCCAGAGTGCATGGAGGCTGCTTAAAACAACAGTAACGGAGGCCCAGTGGAAGTGTATACCGCAAAGGAAGAAGGGCTCCACTAAATCCAGGAGGGTGCCTGCATGGCTAACCAGCCAAGTTAGAGAGGCTGTAAAGGGCAAGGAAGCTTCCTTCAGTAAATGGAAGTCTTGCCCTAATGAGGAGAATAAAAAGGAACATAAACTGTGGCAAAAGAAATATAAGATGGTGATACGGGAGGCCAAGAAAGACTATGAGGAACACATGGCCAGCAACATGAAGGGGAATAATAAAAGCTTCTTCAAATATGTTAGAAGCAGGAAACCCACCGGAGAAGCGATTGGCCCTCTGGATGGTGAGGGAGGGAAAGGGGAGATAAAAGGAGACTTAGAGATGGCAGAGAAATTAAATGAGTTCTTTGCATCTGTCTTCACGGCAGAAGACCTCGGGCAGATACCGCTGCCCGAACGGCCCCTCCTGACCGAGGAATTAAGATAGAGGTTAAAAGGGAAGATGTTTCAGACCTAATTGATAAGTTAAAGATGAATAAGTTACCGAGCCCTGATGGCATCCACCCAAGAGTTATTAAGGAAGTGAAGAACGAAGTTGCTGAGCTCTTGACTAAAATATGCAACTTGTCCCTCAAAACTGCCACGGTGCCAGAAGATTGGAGGATAGCAAATATCAGGTCGATCTTTAAAAAGGGAAGGAAGGGGGACCTGGGAAACTATAGGCCGGTCAGCCTAACATCCATACCGGGTAAGATGGTGGAATGCCTCAACAAAGATAGAATCTCAAACCACATAGACGAACAAGCCTTGCTGAGGGAGAATCAGCATAGCTTCCGTAAGGGTAAGTCTTGCCTCACAAACCTTATAGAATTCTTTGAAAAGGTCAACGGGCATGTGGATGTGGGAGAACCCGTGGACATTATATATCTGGACTTTCTGAAGGCGTTTGACACGGTCCCTCACCAAAGGCTACTGAAAAAACTCCACAGTCAGGGAATTAGAGGACAGGTCCTCTCGTGGATTGAGAACTGGTTGGAGGCCAGGAAGCAGAGAGTGGGTGTCAATGGGCAATTTTCACAATGGAGAGAGGTGAAAAGCGGTGTGCCCCAAGGATCTGTCCTGGGACCGGTGCTTTTCAGCCTCTTCATAAATGACCTGGAGACAGGGTTGAGCAGTGAGGTTGCAAAGTTTGCAGACGACACCAAACTTTTCCGAGTGGTGAAGACCAGAAGTGATTGTGAGGAGCTCCAGAAGGATCTCTCCAGACTGGCAGAATGGGCAGCAAAATGGCAGATGCGCTTCAATGTCAGTAAGTGTAAAGTCATGCACATTGGGGCAAAAAATCAAAACTTTAGATATAGGCTGATGGGTTCTGTGCTGTCAGTGACAGATCAGGAGAGAGATCTTGGGGTGGTGGTGGACAGGTCGATGAAAGTGTCGACCCAATGTGCGGCAGCAGTGAAGAAGGCCAATTCTATGCTTGGGATCATTAGAAAAGGTATTGAGAACAAAACAGCCAATATTATAATGCCATTGTACAAATTGATGGTAAGGCCACACCTGGAGTATTGCGTCCAGTTCTGGTCGCCACATCTCAAAAAGGACAGAGTGGAAATGGAAAAGGTGCAAAAGAGAGCGACTAAGATGATTACTGAGCTGGGGCAGCTTCCTTATGAGGAAAGGCTTCAGCGTTTGGGCCTCTTCAGCCTAGAAAAGAGACGCCTGAGGGGGGACATGATTGAGACATACAAAATTATGCATGGGAAGGATAAAGTGGATAGAGAGATGCTCTTTACACTCTCACGTAACACCAGAACCAGGGGACATCCACCCAACACTAAAATTGAGTGTTGGGAAAGTTAGGACAGACAAAATAAAATATTTATTTACTCAGCATGTGGTTGGTCTGTGGTACTCCTTGCCACAGGATGTGGTGACGGCATCTGGCCTGGACGCCTTTAAAAGGGGATTTGACAAATTTCTGGAGGAAAAATCCATTACGGGTTACAAGCCATGATGTGTATGCGCAACCTCCTGATTTTAGAAATGGGTTATGTCAGAAGGCCAGATGCAAGGGAGGGCACCAGGATGAGGTCTCTTGTTATCTGGTGTGCTCCCTGGGGCATTTGGTGGGCCACTGTGAGATACAGGAAGCTGGACTAGATGGGCCTATGGCCTGATCCAGTGGGGCTGTTCTTATGTTCTTATTTAACTAGCAAATTTATTTTGGCAAGTGAAAAATGTAAATCACTAACAATACAGCTTATGTGAATTGGTGTGAAACATAAATAAATAGAAAGAAAAGAAAAATAAACACAAGAATGTGTACAAATCAGTGGCATAGCTAATGATCATGTAGCCAGGTGGCAAGCTCCAAATAATGTCCTGGAAGTACTGTCACAACCAGAAGTGCCTGGGCTTTTAAAAAAGTGAAAATCAGGGAAAAATCCGCCTCCTACCCTCAGTAGCTCACCACCCACTTGCTCTGCCGCCTTCCCCCTCAGCCAGTGGCATAGCTAAGGACCCAATCCTATCCAATTTTCCAGTGCCAGTGCAGCTGTGCCAATGGGGCATGAACTGCATCTTGTGGTGGGGCAGCTGTCACAGAGGCCCCCTTAAGGTATGTGAACATGTGTTCCCTTACCTTGGGGCTGCATTGTGGCTGCAACAGTGCTGGAAAATTGGATAGAATTGGACCCTGAGGCATCTATGCACTTGCACAGAGAACAACAATTGCACAGAATGCATTGTAGGTTCTCTGCTGATCAAGGTGGTAAAACCAAATTTTAGAAAGTCTTCAGAGTATTTATGTTCCTCCTCCCTGCGCACTGAGACTTACCTAGGCATGCGGTGGGTAAAGATACTGGACTGAGCTGAAATGGAGAAACTTAGGATTTTTCTTAAAAAGAAGTCAATTTTATGGACAATTTGAAACCATTCATGGACTTCCTGCATACAAAGGGGGAAATTGGTCTAATTAATTAATTAATTAATTAATTAATTAATTAATTAATTAATTAGACCAATTTCTAGTCTAATTAGTCTAATTAATTAATTAGTCTAATTAATTAGTCTAATTAAATTAATTCAATGAATAGATAATTGATATAGAGGAAAAATCTTTTGTTGAAAATAAAATAAGGAATGGATAATTAAATAATTGATACAGAGAGGAATAGGAGAAAAGGGATTTTTAGAACAATTTGAGAAAGTATTTTAGAGATAACCAATAAATAGACTGTTTAAGATAATATGTTACAGGATTTTCAAAAGAACAAAGTAATTTCGATTTAGAACTCTGCACTTGCTACCTGGGATGGGCAAGTCCAGTGCAGCTTGACTCAAGTCACAAGTCCACCCCCCCCCCCGGTGACTTGACCTAACAGGGCACTTTCCGAGTTGCCCGGAGCTTTTACACGACTCAAAAAAATTCGAGTCTCGAGTCTTTTCTGTTAAAAAGCCATACGTGGGAAAAAAGGGGCTGCTACCAGTGTGTGTGTGTGTGTGTGTGTGTGTGAGTGAGTGAGAGAGAGAGAGAATTCTCTTTAAACACTTCCCTGCTGTTCCATCCCATGTAAACAGGGCAGGAGGGGGTGGGACAGATGGCGAGAGAGTGGGGACATAAGCAGCAAGAGGGAGAATGGTCACACACAGCAACTGCAAAGCTTACCAGGACGACCTAATCCTTTGTAGCTCTACTCAGAAGTAGTCCTGTTTGCGCCAGTTGTTCAACGAGGCTCCCTCCTCCCAAGTAACAACAGAGCCATGTGTTTGGAAAGTGTGAACGCTATGAACCACCTCCTCCCCCTCTCTGGGCTTCTCCAGCCAATCCCAAGGCAAGAACCCCCTTGGGCTCCTCCTTCTGCCCTATCTCAAGCCAAAGAAAATATCAGCCTGCCCATCCTTTGTCCAATGATCATTGGTTCTTTCAGAGATGGGCAAGAGAGTTTGCTCCCATCTCCTGTTCATTGCAAAAGCAAAATGTTCACCCTCCCTGCCTCCTGGCTGGAACTTCCCTGCTGCTCACCTGGTCTGAAGGATGGCCCCATGAGGTCTTTCACACTGCGAAAACACTAAACAAGCACACCCAGACTCGAGTCTGTATTCATGGAGTGCCAAGTCAAGGGGCCCTTAACTCGAGTGTTTTGCCAAGTCTTCTACACACATGACTCAAGTCAGCAAAAACCGTGCATTTTCTCAATATCTGTTTTTATTTTTATTTCTATTTTTTGTTTTTGTTTGTTTTCGTTTTTGCCTTTTTTCTTGTCTGTCGGTTCTATGTTTTATACTTGGTAACTGTGTTATTGTCTGTTCAAGGTTTTCTGGGTTTGTGTTCGTTAATCCTGAAGTGCCCTTGGGCCAATGCAAGTCCCTTGCGCTGGCTCAGGAGTGTCCTAAAAGTGCTATCATGACGTTTTGCGCCACTTTGAGGGGAGATAGGCCAGCACACGGATGTGCTGGCTGGCCTCCCCATGCCAACATGAGCCCCATGCCCAGTAAGCATGCATTGGCCAAGTTCAGCTGGCGCAGGGGTCTGGGAGGGCAGGAAGGAGGCGGAAGGGAGGCATTTCGGGGAGGGGGGAGTGTGGGCCACTGGCATTTCTGGGGGCGGGTGGGTAGGGAGGGGGTGCAGGGCCAGCAGTTATGTTGGATCCTGACCCCATTCCCGGGTGGCCCAGGGCAGTCCCAGGCTGCTCAAATTTGTGCCACCTCTTTAAGTGGTGCAGGTTCAAGTAGACCCATTGGGGCTGCTGTGGCTCTTCCTGGGGTAAAGGGAAAAGTTTCCCCTTGCCTCGGACCGAGCCTGAGACATCCTCAGAAAGAGAGAGACTCACCTTCACCTAGGCATGCACAGGGAAAGCACAACGTGCCTGCTTGGAAAGATACTTCATCATAAACATTAATCATATACACAGACACACCAAAACAAGCCAAAGGTAAGGCTCGTTTTCCTTGCAGCCAGAAGCGTTGAAGAAGTGGCAGTGTAATGGGGGGGCCTCTTCCCTAGCCAAAAATTCCCACTGTTCCCAACTGCTACATTTTGCAAAGTTAGGTTGCAAAGAGGCCTCAACAGGCACAGGGAGGATGATATCTTTTGTAAAGATGGTAAAGAAAGTATATTCACCATCAAACAATCACATACAATCACTCCAAGAACAACTACCTACACTCAGTCTCTCATTCTGTTCTATCTCTCCCACCTTATGTTTTCACCAACCACATTTTTAAGCTCTGCCTTTCAAGGTAATGACGCATTTTCTGTTTAAAAGAGGCTTCCAAGATGCAAGGGGGGGTACATTGCCCCGGGTACCAGGCCTTGGGGGGGGGGTGTCAAGAGAGCTTGACACTAGTCCCCAAAATTGTAGAAACCTTGGTATTTATGAATAATACCATCATGTTATATATTATTCGACAGGTAATGACACAATGCTCCACAGCAGAGTCAGTGCACAGGCTGGATGCAGCCTCCGCATGTCGGCGCACATCCAGCTGACTCACGAGGAGGTGCAAATGTGCTTGAAAGGATTGCGCCCTTAGATATTGAATTTTTGTGCCCTGTGTGCCAGATGCCATAGCTACACCACTGATATGGAGAAATGGTTGCAACAACAGAGCTTGGTGACAGATCACTTTGTGAGGGGGGGGAAGTTGCTGGTGCCTCCACTCACTCCACATCACAGTTGTGAGAGTCTGCTGCTCTGCCATGTCCTGTCCTCCTTCTTGGGCTGCAAAGCCACAGGGACTCTTGAGTCTGCGCCAGCAAAATAAACCTGAGAAAACTTAAGAAGCCCCATTGCAGGGCCTGCGTATTTCTTTGGAGGAAAGGGAAAGTCCCCTTTCTCTGACAAGACCTCCAGTGGTCCAGGCAGTGCTACTGGATGCAGCGGTAGCCATTTTGGCGCTGCTGCTCTCAGCGCTGGCACTGGGGATAGATTTGGACTGCTACTCCCATTTAAGTGTGAATATGATTACAACCAAAATTGCTTTCACTCCAGTCCTATCCTTGACGTATACCAGAATCTCTCCATGTATATTGGTGTAGAAGTCTGCCACCAACAGCGGTGCCACAGACACCTGCACAATACTGCACTGTCTTAGCTCAGACCCCAGCACAACTCCAGAGAGGCCAAAACAGGGCAGAACAGGATCAAGGCAGAATATGGGTGGGACATGGGCAAGACAAGGGGGAATCCGAGCATACCACATCCCAACCTCCCTTTGGACCAGCAGTTCCCAACTTTTTGAGTCGCAGAGCACTTTTCAGGAGAGAAATTAATCATGGAGCACTAGTGTTACCCTTATGCCAAAGGCACGTATGTGCATTTTTGGCTGTTTCTATCTGTATTTTTCAAGTTGTTAGTTGATATTGTATCATATATAGCACAAATTATTTTTCAAATTCTAAATAGCTTAAATATTGATCTAAACTTAATTTTTCCTCATTAAAAGTCATTAAAAATTGGAACTTTAAATTTCTTTTTCTCAAAACATCAATTTTGCACGTACATGTCTCTACTTAAGGGCAATGATATTTTCACCTAGCACTTACATAGGGACTGAACTAAACAGCAGTATTGACTACAGAAGGTTTGTAAGCATTTGGGTATGTTAAAACATCAAGTTTTAATTAATTCAAAGTGTTATTTTATCCACTAATTTCAGAGAAATAAGGAACTTAAGTAATTACATAAATAAAAACAGGAGGTCTGGTCTAGAGGGTAGAGCCTCCATTTGCCTGAAGATAACATCCACAAGGTCGCCGGTTCGAGGCCACTGGCACCGTGCGACCTTGAAGCAGCTGACAAGCTGAGCTGAGCTATTCCATCTGCTCTGAGCGTGGGAAGATAGAGGCCAGAATGTGAAGCCAGATCAGAAAGAAACACCTGAATTGATGAGGGTTGAGCAGTGAAGTGGCTAAGTTTGCAGACGACACCAAACTTTTCCGAGTGGTAAAGACCAGAAGTGATTGTGAGGAGCTCCAGAAGGATCTCTCCAGACTGGCAGAATGGGCAGCAAAATGGCAGATGCGCTTCAATGTCAGTAAGTGTAAAGTCATGCACATTGGGGCAAAAAATCTAAACTTTAGATATAGGCTGATGGGTTCTGAGCTGTCTGTGACAGATCAGGAGAGAGATCATGGAGTGGTGGTGGACAGGTTGATGAAAGTGTCGACCCAATGTGCGGCGGCAGTGAAGAAGGCCAATTCTATGCTTGGGATCATTAGGAAGGGTATTGAGAACAAAACGGCTAGTATTATAATGCCGTTGTACAAATCTATGGTAAGGCCACACCTGGAGTATTGTGTCCAGTTCTGGTCGCCGCATCTCAAAAAGGACAGAGTGGAAATGGAAAAGGTGCAAAAGAGAGCGACTAAGATGATTACGGGGCTGGGGCACCTTCCTTATGAGGAAAGGCTACGGCGTTTGGGCCTCTTCAGCCTAGAAAAGAGACGCTTGAGGGGGGACATGATTGAGACATACAAAATTATGCAGGGAATGGACAGAGTGGATAGGGGGATGCTCTTTACACTCTCACATAACCCCAGAACCAGGGGACATCCACTAAAATTGAGTGTTGGGCGGGTTAGGACAGACAAAAGAAAATATTTCTTTACTCAGCGTGTGGTTAACTCCTTGCCACAGGATGTGGTGCTGGCGTCTAGCCTAGATGCCTTTAAAAGGGGATTGGACAAGTTTCTGGAGGAAAAATCCATTATGGGGTACAAGCCATGATGTGTATGCGCAACCTCCTGATTTTAGAAATGGGTTAAGTCAGAATGCCAGATGCAAGGGAGGGCACCAGGATGAGGTCTCTTGTTATCTGGTGTGCTCCCTGGGGCATTTGGTGGGCCGCTGTGTGATACAGGAAGCTGGACTAGATGGGCCTATGGCCTGATCCAGTGGGGCTGTTCTTATGTTCTTATGTTCTTATGAATTGTTGTGGCTCTTGAAAAATAGAGCCTTCTTTCAATTGTAAAAATCCCTACGGGGATTTAAATAAGCCTGCCTATGTAAACCGCCTTGAATAAAGTCTTGAATAAAGACCAAGAAAGGCGGTATATAAATACCTGTATTATTATTTATTATTAAAAACATAAAGTCAAATATTTGAGAACAAATTCAAAGCAGGTATTGTAAATTCACAATATGTTACACAATATTGATATGGTATTTAAAGCCATTTTTACATTTGCAAAACCAAAAATGTCACTTGGCATCAAAAAGAATGATAAAGCATAGCCCAATAATGCTACAATAAAGCATAGCATTTTGAGATCTTGTCACATTTATTTTTTTTATTTTATTTCCAATGTCTTCACGGAGCATCAAGTGCTCCGCAGAGTACAGTTTGGGAACCACTGCTTTGGACAATAGGCACAACCCAGATGCCAGAAATATGCTATACCGGGGTGCCCGAACCCCGGCCCTGGGGCCACATGCAGCCCTCGAGGCTTCCCAATGTGGCCCTCAGGGAGCCCCCAGTCTCCAATGAGCCTCCGGCCCTCTGGAGATTTGTTGGAGCCCGCACTGGCCTGATGCAACTGCTCTCAGCGTGAGGGCAACTGTTTGACTTCTCGCATGAGCTGTGGGATGAGGGCTCCTTTCACTACTTGCTGTTTCATGTCTGTGATGCAGCGGAGGCAGAAAAGGAAAGGCCAGCCTTGCTTTGTGCAAAGCCTTTTATATGCCTTGAGCTATTGCCAGACCTTCATTCATTCATATAAGTTCATCTTTAATATATTCATTTATGTAAACTTATGTAAATGTATTCAAATTTTAAATGTAAATTAATTCTTTTTTTCCCCGGCCCTTGAAACAGTGTCAGAGAGATGATGTGACCCTTCAGCCAAAAACTTTGGACACCCCTGTGCTATACCAAGAACAAATGTAGCATAGGTGGGAGTAAGCTCATAGGGAACAATGGGGAAATGAGAAACGCCAGGAAGCTCATCTCCTGCTCTCCTGCCCTACTCACCTCCCTAGGAGCATAGGACTACATTTTGCAGCCAATCACAGCACTTCAGCTCCAGCATATACTTGCCAGAGAGACTACCGCTCAGATGAGACAATATGTGACACAGAGCTATAACTCTCTGGTCTCTCCAAGGGGAACTCTGAGTATGGGAAACATGGTGAAAGGGCACTTGGTATACAAAGGAGACTTTGCACAATCCTGTCCCACACAATACGTGTGGCAGGGTATAAAATTAACATTTGTCTTCTCAGAATATTTACTGCAGTTTTTCTGACTGAGGATAATTCCACACACAAACCCTTAACTGGAACTTCTACCTTACTATCTATCAGGGGAGGAAGCCCAATGCACCCCACATAGGTAAGCAAAGGGGAGAATACCATACCACAATGCATTGATGCTGCATCACTGTCTCATGTTTCTACCCTCCCTTCTGACCCCACAGGATTATCACATGAGTTTCTGCTATCAACTGTGTTGCCTTACCATCCCTTCCTATTGCAACAGCTAAAAGCTTGGTATGTCTGCGCTCTCTAGGTCAGGGGTGCCCAAACCCCAGCCCTGGGGCCACTTGCGGCCATTGTGGTCTCTCAATGCAGCCCTCAGGGAGCCTCCAGTCTCCAATGAGCCTCTGGCCCTCCAGAGATTTGTTGAAGCCCACACTGGCCTGACACATCTGCTCTCAGCATGAGGGCAACTGTTTGACCTCTCGCGTGAGCTGTGGGATGAGGGCTCCCGCCACTGCTTGTTGTTTCATGTCTGTGTTGCAGTAGTGGCAGCAAAGGAAAGGCCAGCCTTGCTTTGTGCAAGGCCTTTTATAGGCCTTGAGCTATTGCAAGACCTTCATTCATTCATATAAGTTCATCTTGAATATATTCATTTATGTAAACATATGTAAATTTATTCAAATTTTTAATGTAAGTTAATTCTTTTTCCTCCTGGCTCCCGACACAGTGTCAGAGAGATGATATGGCCTTCCTGCCAAAAACTTTAGACACCCCTGTTCTAGGTGAATGCCACAGACTCCATCCATTTGCACTGCTGACCAAACACTCATCTGAATCCCATTTATTTGTCCCACTGCCACAGAGGGCTGAATTCCCCTCTGCAGAGTTCCACTGTGAGTCCCTCACCCATGAGAGGGAAAAGGAATGTCCCAAGCCAATGGGACTGCTCTTGCCCCTTACAGGGCATCACTGCATGCATACCCTGGTGGCACCACTCTCCCTCACACAGAGGACAGATGTGACTGATGCTGTTATAAATTCCCTGTTACTCTATCTGTGTTTCTCCTTGCTTCCCACAGACAGCTGACCCCACAGGTGAAGACTCTGTGCAGACCCCAAGGGAAGCCTACAGCCTGCCTGCCCTCAGTAATCAGTGGAAGCCCAGCTACTACTCAGCGAGATTGCCAGCCTACTCCTTTCAGGCAAGCCCCTGTGGATTTGCAGATTCCATGACAAGCAGTGAACCAACTGGTGCAACCAGGCCTCACTGGCACCTGTGACTTCACTGTCAGATAACTTGCAATGGCACAACAGCCCTGCTGGGAGGAGATGGTAACCCCACTTGTGTGTTTCTTTTTCAGATGCTGCCTATCACTGATACAGTTCAAGAAGAACTGTGGGTGGACTACTTTTGTTGTCTCCTTGTTAGCAGACAGAGCAGGGCCTCTGAGAGGAATTTCACCAGGGGGTACAAAGTTTCTTTGGGGCCCCTTTGCAAAGAGGGAGGGGGCAAAAGAGCAGGGGGTGATGATGGAGACAGGCAGAATGGGGTAGGAGGGGACAAAACAAGGGGAGGGAGGGTGGTGACAACTGGAATCGTCTTTGGAGCCCAGGTTCACCATTTTTCCAGATGCGGAACCCAAGTCTACCTGCCTGCATGGCAATAGCAGCTTGATACAGTAAAATGGAAAACCAAAAGCACTCCTAAGTCTCTCTAAAATCTTTTAAATATAAAAAAATAACTGCAGAAAATCAGCACTTAGGTTCACACTAGAATGGAAAGTGTCCTGTTTGCACCAAAACATACTTCTGTAGCAGCTGTAGCCCCGCAGCTGTGTCCCTGAGCTCCTATACGCTCCTTCATGGCAAGCAGATCTACACACCAAAGAGCTACTGTAGCAGGCCAGTTTCCTCCCAGATTCGACACTGTATTAAGGCATATCATGTATGCATTCCTTGGCCCAGCACATATGGCTTTTGTTAGCAGCCACAGCCATGCATCTAGCATCCCACACGGGCAGCAAGTCCAGGTGAGACAGGAAAATGTAAGATCCCAGGAAATTTCTGGACCCTGTTCTTTGGTTCCTGGGCCCCCTTTTTGACCCTGAGCCTGGGTACAGATTACCCCCTTTACCCCCCTCTCAAGGGCCCTGAGATAGGGATCTCTTCTTCAGACCTGAGTGTTAGGCCAGCTGGCCTCAGGCTGGGACTGTGCAGCAGGGAAGGGCCTCTCTGCTCTCAGGGTGTGCACCATCCTCACTCCATGACTCCTTGGCCTCCAAGGGGTGTGTTTGTGCTCCCCTATGGTTATGGGCCCCTGTTCTCTGCTGCCATTGGTCAATGAGATAAACTTTAATGGGGAAGGGAGCATACTGACAGCCATGCTGGCAGGTGTCAGCAATGAGGCCATGGGCAGGGACGTGTGGGTGTGGTTAGATGGAGGCACTGCGTGTCATACCAGCCCAATGTCCCATGCAGTGCTTCCTCTATACATCTGTGAGATAGTCTCCCAGCCAAGTGTGTGTATATGTGCTGATGCAAGGTGTCAAACGGTGCTCTTCATCTCCTACTGTGATAAAGGGGCAGCTTTGTGAAGTAGCCAATGTGGGGTCTAGACTTGCCTCCCCCTTTTTTTGTTCCTTTCATGGGTGTTCCTGGCCAGTCATGTGAAAGCTGAATACTTTGCTGGGTGAAGCAGACCGCTTGGCTGGGCTTAAACCCCTTTTGCTTGGCCCCCGGCCTGCATCTTTGTAGAGTGTGGTGCCAGCATCCTGCTTTGCCTGAGTGCTGTTGTGCCTCCCCTGTGATTCATCCCAGTGCCTCCCCTGGCCAAAGCATTCCTTCTAGCTGGTGAATGTCCCCACTGGGACACAAACTCTTGCCACTGAGTGGCTTGTGAATTTGTTTCCAATGGCTGCCCTGTTTTGAAAGAGCTGTCTGTCTTTCTACCCTTGTTCTGCTCTGCTTGGAAAGGTATTCCTTGGACATGTGTATTTGTGTGAGAGGGTGAAAGTGACCTGAACTCTGGCTGTGGGAATTCCTAACTGTACTTAGCTTTTGCCTTTTTGCTGCTGATGCTGCAATAGCTCCTGTGGGGATGGGGCATCCTTCTCTCATGTCGTGTGTGTGTGTAGGATGTTCTTGGGGCCTCTCTCCATCATTGACAGTGCTGCCTGTTATGCTGTTGCTCATTCCTAGTGGCTGGTGGGGTGAGCATATTCCTAGTGATGGCCACTCATTGGCCCCAAGTGCTCCCCCTGCTCTGTTTTCATTCTCTCATCGCTGGGTGGCTGTGATGATTGGCCCCTTGGATGTCACACCAATTATTATGCTGACATCACATCTATGACTCTCTGGTGTGGTGTTGCCTGGGCAGGCTTGGGATATGATGGACATTGCGCTGGCCTCAGTGCACCATCAGTGTGGCATTCAAACAGAGTTGGGCTGTTTGTTTCTTCAGAGAAAAGTAGAATAGCAATCTCTAATATTAATCATTTAAGATTAAATATATTTAAGAACAAATATTTAAGAACAAAAATTAAGAGAGAAGATAGGAGAAAACATTAGTTTTTAGAAAACATTAGAAGATAGGAGAAAACAAGAGCTCTCATTAGTAGGTGGGCTGTTGCTTTATGCTACATGGCACACTAGGCCAGAGGAGACTGCATTTCACAAATAGTCCTGTGATGTGCATATCTATCTCTATGCAGCACCCATGGAGAACCACTCTAATCCATCTGGGGGAGAATCCTCTCAGCAGGCAGAAGCCTCTACAAGCCAGAACCATGGTTCCCAGAAGGCAGAAAGCTCCCGTCGTGGTTCAGTGAGTGACCGAAGACACAATCCTTGATTTTCCCTTATGTACATGGCCCTCTTGCTGAGACCATATTGGACCCTTACCCAGGTTCCATGCAGTAGCTGTCAGTTGCATGTGGCTGATGGTACAGGCATCAGCACCTGTCATGGTTTTAGGAGAGAAAACTCTGTGATGTCACTGTGTGATGTCCTGCTGACAAGAAATCTGTCAGGGAACTTTCTCCTAGACTGAGGACAGGAGAAATGAGGAAGCATGTTTCATATCGCATGAACCAAAGTCTGATGGGTTCAAGATGGATTCAACCAAAGAAGGAGCATTGCCCCCAAGACCAACTCACTAAAGTTGGGCCCCTCCCTGGAGGACACATTGAAAAGATTCTTGCCTGCATCATTGTTCCACAGGATAGTAGCACACACACAGTCATACTCCCATGCCTTTCTTTCCCTTTCCATGGGACCTTTTGGGAGACACCAGTGGGAGATGGCAGGCAAGGAGAACCCTCCAGAAGACAGCAAAAGCAACCAAAGGGCCATTGACTACTCCCTGCTGTCCACAGTGAAGAACTGAGAGGCTTTGGACCTCTGCAGCTCACTATGCACAGTTGGCACTACAAGAGATGTGACTAGGAATCAATGCCTAATCCCCTGCTGGGGAGAGGGAGACAAGGAGGTGGAAGCTGGTGAACAAAGCCCAAAGCTATAATTCCATTAGCAGGTGTTATATGAGTCCTGCTTAGCTTGGATCAAAGAGTCGGCAAGTGTTGGTGACAAAATCCTGAGTGACAGGACTTTCATGACTCAGACCGGGAGGAGAGTTCACCAGGGCAACTGTCTTAACACCTCTCTCCTCCTCCCCAAGTGATTGCAGCTCCATCGTTTCCCCTCAAATATTTAAATTTTGCTACCCAGTTTATTTTTTAATTGTGTTAAAATTTATCCTCAGAAGGGGAAACCCCAGCAGACTTAGGAGGTAGCATGGCAGAGTGCATTGTAGAAAAAATAAAAAGGCAGCCATGAAAGAGTGCATTCTGGGATAGCAGAATAAAAATTAAATCTAGCACATTCTGGGATAGCTAACCAGGGGACTCAGCATGAATCATGGCATTGTGAAATTGCTACCTATTTTTTTCAGATCTTAATTGTCTTTCCATTACCTCCTGGTTGCAGGTGGATACTACTCAGAGCCGCAGAAGCTCTATTGATTCCACAGCTTCCCAGTTAAGCAGCCGCAGCCAGACGGATGCCCTACGCCACCGCATATTCCACTTGTCTGAGTTGCTGAGGGTGGAGAAGGCCAGTAGGGATGACAATACCTCTTGCTATGTGGAGCTGGTGAGCAAGGCTGACCGGGAGAAGGCTCCCTCCATTCGTCAGGCCTTTGAACGTATCAACCAGCGTTCCTCAGCCAATATTGCTCATCTGGAACAACGCCTGCAGGAATCCTGGAGCCAGCTGAGGAAGTTAGAGCAGAGGACTCTGACAGGGCATGATAGCACCACTGTGGCCCAACAGTTATGTCCTAGCCCCAAAGGCAGCTTCCTTCGGCATTCATCCCTCAGCAAAGTCAGGGTCCGCACTGCAGAAATTGCTTCTATTGATGAACTTCACCTCCCTTCCCTTCCAGAAAGCAAGGAAGAAGGACTTGTCCCAGAGGCTGTTCCAAAGCCATTTCTTGACGAGGTGAGCCAGCAGAGGCTTCAGGAGTTGAAGGCCCAGCTGGCAGACATAAGTGCAGCCTACAAGGCCTTGGAGAATGAGTCGCATAAACTGGAGGCTGCATGGAGGAGTGACAAACAGCAGATGATGGAACGCCTACAGGAAGAGAAGAAGAGGTGGGCACGTGCATTCTTGAGAACAGTGAGCCCAGGTATCCCATCTCCCTGATGCCTTACTCTCTGGTTTGGGGCTTTCTGGGCTCATGTTTCCCTCTTCCCCTGCCTAGTCCCTCTTCACAACCAGTGCCCCAGCAGACATTCTGTCTCAGTGCCAGAATCCATTGTTCAGCAACTGGATGTAGAAGTTCTCTCTTGAGCCATATATCACACTCCCTTCCCCATCTATGCTCACTCCAAGAAGCAGAGTCATGGAGGCAAGTCCCATTACCCTACACTGCTAATTCCATACTATGGCATAGGCTATGTAGCTTGACTGTTCATTCTGAACTCCTCTGTGCAATATATGCTGCATTTACATTAAGTGGGAATCTACGCACTGCTTTTCCTGTAATGAGAAAAAGAAGCTACCACTGTGTCTTTGGCCACAGGGGAGCTTTGAAAAAATTCAGCACGGGGAGATTAGACCTGTCCTTCACTCAGAGGCACACTGAGGGTGAAGACAAATGTAACATTTTTAGAGCAGTGGGCCATGCCAGAAGCACGTTCACTGCACTTTTCAGTCCAGCTGTACCTATTTAACTCCAGGGTTAACCTTGAAGATCAATTCTATATGTTTGAAGTAGAAGCCAGCTGTGCACAGATTGACTAGGCCTCACCAAGAAACCTTCTACCTCCAGAAATCCCCAGAACAATTTTGCACTTTAAAAAAGTTTCAGTTTTAAATTAATAATGAATGAAGAGGTGACCATTTATGCATCTTTTTTTTTTTTTTTTTAAGTAGACACCCCATCTGAAGTCTGGGATGAGGGAGGCAGTATTTGGTTTGCTGGTACATACATCTGTCATTTCAATTGCAATGCCAGAAGGAGGATGGACATACACTGCCATTGACAAATTTGGTTTGAGCAAATTTCTATATTATTTTTACTTTCACCTTCACATGATTCTTCTATAGCAGTGAACCAAACTTGGTTGGGGGGTAATATAATATGCATACTAAAGCAAACATAAATCAACCCAACACTGTCAGGATCACATCCACTTCCAGTGTCACATCCTGGAGGTTTCTGGTAACACACCTTCCCAGTGCCTTTTGGGCACCCACAAATGTGACTTCTCTCTATCCTTAATTCAGTGTTTTAAATGTTCAGACCCTCTCCATTACAGTGCCATGTCAAGTCCAGGAGACACTGGGCCCCATGGCACTCTCTCTTCCCTATCCATGGGATGAGCCTGCTCATCTATTTCTTGACACTGGACATGTCAAATGAGGAAGCAGAGCCAGCTCAACCATAATCCATTTACTAGCAGTGCCTTAAACTCCAGCTGTAACAAGATCAGTTGCCTGGCTTTTGTGGGGTGGGGGGAAGGGGAAAGCGAGGCACAGAGGGCCAGACTGCAGAACCTCACTCAGTCTTCTTTGGCTATGCAATCCTCCCCAGGCATTATCATCTAGAGGTGCAGGTGAATGATGTGATTCAGTTAAATCTCTGTGAGATCACCAACCTCAAACATGACCTGGCCTGCACAGAAGAGAAGATGGTCTACCAGTCTTATGAGAGGTCCCGGGACATCTGGGTAAGGGACTACCATATCTCTAGAAGCCCATATTCCAGGATGTGAGCACAAAAGCAGGGAATACGGCAGCAGAGCAGGTTATATGTTGCTGCCCGTGACAAATATACAGAGATGGAGACAAAGAGAACTGGCATCTCGTGTTATGGGATAAGCCACTGTAGCTGCCTCAAATATGGCAGCAGTTTTGGAATAATGTGAAGTTTGTATCAAAGCAGGATGTAAAAAATCTCTATAGTACTAACTGTAGAACAATCTATAAGGGGGATGCACTGACATTTTCCATTTTGCAGTGTGAAAGCCAGGGTGGTGGTGGATGGATTCAAACTGACCTGCAGATGTGCTCATGATTCATTTGCCAAAAAGCTCATCATATGCATGCATTTCTTCAGCATGTGTTGGAACAGCTTTAGCACATGAAGAAACGATCAGAAACTAGGCTAGAACATGATACTTGCACGTGCCAAGTGACAACTTAAGAGTATGGAAATCCATCCAGGGTTAGCTGAGGCAGAGTCCAATGATTGTGGGAGCAAGTGGTCTAGAAACGGGATTGGTCCTGACCTCCTGCCTTGTCTCTTTGGCAGGAGGTGCTGGAGTCCTACCAGACCCGGCTGACCAGACTGGAAACACAGCAACAAACCCAGCAGCAGGAGGCAATGGAGCTGCCTAAAGCCAGTGTGTATAAACTTTATGGGCAGCTCATGAACCTGTTATTGACCATTGCCACCATCCTCTTGGTGTGTGTCTCCACTATTTCAGCCTTTACCTTTCCCTTCCGAAGCACACGCTGGCGTGCCATTTCCACTGTATTGCTGATCATCACAATAACTCTTGCCTGGAACTACTTGTCTGACATTATCCAGAAAAAATGGACAGGATGGCTGCCTTGGTAGCCACAGGCAAAATGGCACATTTTCTGCCTCTGTCTTGTTTCTCTCTTCTTCCTACTTTTAATGCTTATTTATGTATTTACTAAAACACCAAGAATCCTTCCCTCTGTGCGTTCCCATGCGCTGATTCTCGCTTATGGCAATCAAACCTACACGTGACCATCCACTGAAAGACTGTTCCATTTGATAATGGATCTCAGCTCTGGATTCTAATCCAGGGCAGATATAAAAACATGGTAAGGAGCTTGGGGAAGATGCCCAAAAGAATATATCCATAGGAGTGTGTATGTGTATGTATGTATGAGAGAGAGAGAGAGGGAGAGAGGGAGGGGTTGATTTGGTTGAATTGGATATGAAAGAAAAGAAATGGAACATTGCAGGCTTCAATCCTAGTAGTTCAGCTTAATCAGGGGCACGCCTAGATGTGATCCTTGTAGTGACAGCCAGTTGTTGCTTTTCCAAGTATAGCTGCGTCAAACCCTCCCACACCATGACATGTTTTGGGACACATTAAACTAAATCTCTCCCCTTCGACTCCTCTTGCTTTTGTGGTGATCTGTTATATCTGGGCACACTCAAACACAAGGAGACAGCAGTGCTAACAAAAGTTCATACCTGTGGTCATTGTGCTACTGTATAGCTGTTCTCAAAAAGGTTGGACTTCTACATATGCTGATCAGATAATCCCAGAAAATCCAGAAAGCATTTTATCACACATGCTAATGAATATGGGACACAGTCTACTACAGTGCTATTGTATAGTTCCCGTTCATGTCAATGGAGCTTGCACAGAAGGATTTCTCAGTAGATCAGATCAGTGTATGTCCCATTCTGCTGTCAAAAAGCCATTTGCCTGAGGCAGTTGTTTCATCTTGCCTCATGATTGTAGCAAGATGGTGCAAGCAGCAGGCATTACTTCCTGGGTATTCCCCCTTACTCTTCTCAGTCTGCTGTCACTGGTCTGATAGCTGATTACACCCCCACAGCACACACCAGTAGGCAGAGGGCATTGTTTGGTTGCATGGTTTGTAGGATAATAACTGAGCTTTTATAGAGAAGTTAAAAACCTTTATTCTCGAGCTCACTCTCACTATGGCTGTTCTGCTGTACCAAGTTGATTGTGAGAGGTTGTTGTTGTGGGTGTGGTTTTTTTCAGTCATTTTTTTCTCATTGCATTTCTAGCTAGTTGTCCTGATTAGGGACACATTAGGCTTTAGTATCAAACACTATATACAGAATGGTGCTGGTTGTGCTGTGCTGGGAAGCACAAAACCCCTGGGGTATCCAAGGTGGCTTGTGCTGATTCTCTGTGGTTCTGCCCCATTTCAAAATTATGGCCATTCCTAAGAAAGAGCTAGAAGTCATTTCTCTCAACCTTGCTGAGGCACAGACACCTCGGGGGACAAACTTTATTCAACCAGCCCCCGTTCAATGCACTCCCTGGCACTAGTGAAAGCCTCATAGGAGGGGCAGAGCAAAAGGGAATCAGAATAGGATGCATGGCCAAACAGTGGGTTATCTCCTTGTATAGACACATACACCAGTCCCTCCATCCTTCAAGATGGGGTGCCGGGGGAAAGAGGGTGGGCTCTGGAGTGCTTTCAGTGCTGGGAGGGTAGACTTGGACAGATTTGCTTTACAAAAGCTATATGCTTCCCACAGATAGCCCTCTTTGTTCTGCCCCCTCCTGGGACACAGGCAGGTGGGAGACTAGTTAAGGATGGCAGCTGAGGGAAAGAGTGTCCAAGCAACACCTGATGTCCCAGGAAAGGTGCAGGAAGTTGGGATTTTGGAGCACAGAATTCTGCACCTACCACCCCACCTCCCCAGCAACAAATGAGAACAGCTCCATCCCCCAAGCACAGAAAAATAAGAGCGCCCAAGCCTTGGAAGCGCCTAAGTCCAAAGGAGAGGGTTTGTGGACAGTCTCTTATATGCTCAAAGGGAATCCATACAGCTCAGGAAGAAGGGGAAGTTCTCATTGAGGCTGTCCTGGGAGGCAGAGTTCTGTCTTGTGTCCATCCACACTGGGGGCTCTTATGCTGGTGAAACAGAGGAGTTAGAGACAGAGGAGACTTCAGTACGGGAAGTGGAGGAGACTTCAGAGCCATCATCTACCTTCTTGCCAAAGAGCTGCATTATGCAGTTACGAAACTGTGGAAGGGGGAGGGAGGGAGGGAGGAAAGATTAGATTCATCAGAACTAAAGCCAAATTCTGTACTTCTCCACCATGTATCCCTCTACAGCATGAACCATAAGTCTGTCCTCCACATGCTGTTCTGTCCACAAGCCCTAACCCTTATCAATCCATTTTTTTGTATCTCCAATGGAACTCTCCCTCCACTGTAGGACCAAACCAATTACCTGTCTGTTCATGAAGACGTAGATAATTGGGTTGTATATGGTGGCGCTCTTTGCAAAGAAGGCAGGCAGAGCAGCAGCAAGGGGGTGGAAGGCATAGCCAGGGTTGGCAGCAGCAAAACAGGCGAAGATTGTATAGGGTCCCCAGCAGAAGATGTAGGCAAGGATCATGACCACCACCATTCTTGATACCTCCCTCTCAGCCTTCTGTGTGGACTCTGATTCTTTCTGCTGGGCAGCAACCTGTACAAAGAGAAGGAGAGAAGTGGGGTTAAAGAGGGTGTGGTATAACAAAGCCACATCAGGCAACACACCTGGGCAGACAGAGAGAGAAAACAATATCCCATAGGAGGCTGCATGCAGGTATGCTTTTCAACTGGGGAATCAGCTTGCAGGTAAGGTAATTCTAATCACAGGCAGCAGAGGTAAAAGGAAGAAATTCACTGGAATTAGGGATCCCCATTCAGATGTGGGCGGGGGCTCATCAGAGAATTAAACAGAGCCTGGAGTCTGCTACAGAAATAGAAATCCAGTTGTATTATTAAGATCTTGCTCAGCATGCCTCTGGGGAGAATGTCCAGAAGTGAGTTCCAGAGTGACCAAGGCTGAACTGTCAGGAAACTGTAAGGGCCTGATAGTTTCTAATGGGGTGAGGGGTCCCTGTTTTGGACTCCAGATATGTGGTCGCTATGGGGAGGGGAGAGAATGATTGAGTTTGTCTGGGATTCCAACTAGGACAGTGGTTCCCAACTTTTAGGAGCCTGTAGACCACTGAGGCCAAAATTGGAATTGTCAGGGACCACATGCAACCCCCCACCCCCGCACACAAAAAATACATTTAAATTTGTAATGTAGGCAGTCCCCATTATCCATGTGGGTTTCGTTCTCGGAACTCCCACAAATAACGAAAACTGTGGGTATTCAAAACCTATGGTTTTTGGCCCCCCCCAACCTGACTGGAGCAGAGCTCTGGTCAGTCCTGAGGCTCTTTTGAAGCCTGCAGAAGCCACTTGCATCCACTGTCAGCCTCTGCAGGCCTCAGAATGAAACCTGAACTCGCTTAAAGGTGACTTCCAGTTTTGGGTGAAAACTGGAAGGCACCTTTAAATGAATTCAGGTTTCATTGTGAAGCCTGCAGAAGCCATAGGCAGATGTTTGACCTCTGTGGGCTTCAGAAGAACCTCCGTAGGCAAGAGGAGCACAGCTGACTTCACCTGCGGGGGCTCCAGGTTCGCCCACACCATGGATTCAGGGGTTAGAAAGGATTTGTAGTTAGAAAAGATTTATTAGAGATTTATTATTTATAGAGAAAATGTGTGGTTGCTGCTTTTGCTGCCAGCTGCAGGTAGTCTGTTCTCTGCACTCTCTGGTGGTCCATGTAGAACTGTTTGCTCAGTGAGATACTGGAAGTGATCAAAAGTGATTTTTTTTCTTGAGACCTCACAGACCACTTCTCAGGGTCTTCCAGACCACCTGTGGTCCCCAGACCATGGGTTGGGAACCAGTGAACTAAGAGGTAAAGTCAGAGTAGAATATTGGTGCTTACCGCACGGATGGCCATCCACACTTGCAGGTAGCAGAGAATTATAATGCTTAGTGGGAAGAAGCAGCAGGTGATCATGAGCACAACCATGTAAGACTGGACACCGGGATCAGAGCTGCCACTAAATACATCTGGGCCGCATGATGTCTTCAGACCATGGGGCCAGTACCTAGAGGGTAAGGAGGGGAGAAAGGAAGAACATTTTCATACATGAAGCTTAAATCATCTCTCAGTCTTTTCTAGCACTATTTATGTGAAAATATGATCTTGTTCAGACAGAAGAAAAAAGCAGGAAACACTGATGAAGCAAATGAACATTCTATCCCAGGGTTATTAAACATAAGGCCAATGGGCCAGATGCAGCCTGAGGAAGCTCTTCATCCAAGCTACGACATTTGGACTCTCCCAGCACCACCATCAGCTGCTCACAGTTGCTGAACTGCAAAGTGGTGCTATAGCAGGAGCAGTGTTGCTGAAAGGGCGGCTCTGGGAGAACCCAATTATTCTGGACTCCTTTCAGTGGTATCACCACTGAAACAGCAGCCCATGCGATAATTGGGCTCTCCCAGCACTACCCTTTCAGCAGCACTGCTTCTGCCAAGGTGCTGGGAGGTGGAAACAGAAGGAGGCCCCAGGAGGCAAGGAATGATACAGGGGAAGGGACAGATGAAGAGGGGTGAGAAAGGGAGAAGCTGCAGATGCACTGAGATAGCCCAGCTATCATGCCGGCTGCCTTTTCAGTAGCACTACTTCTGCTGAGGCATTACTATGCAGCGCACCTCAAAATTGCTGAACTGCAAAATGATGCCTTGGCAGAAGTGGAACTGCGAAAAGGGTGACCTGCATGATAATTGGGTTCTCCCATATCTTGAAAATATGATCAAGATCTGTGTATTTTCTCTTTTCTCATTTGCAGCTAATGAGTTCCTAAGTGAGAAAAAATGATTATCACCTGCTTAATGATGTCACTTCCTGCTTAAGCCATTTATGCCCAATGTTGCATATACTCAGCAGGGATCAAATGTGTACACCTGTGGGCTGGGCAGAAATGGGTTAATGACGTCACTTTCAGTCCTCAGCAGATGCCATGCTATTCAGCCTACTGTATGGAACAAGTTTGACTCCCCTGTTCTATCCTACATAGGTTTGACATTCACATTACAAGGCAACTGACTACTATGTAAAAATTCCCTGAGTTGCAGGCAGAGCTTGAGTTGAACACCCACCACCCTCATACGGGTTTCCTACTCAGCTATCACAGTCTCTGTGATAGAAGAAATAAACCCTTCCTCTGGAAACTCAAATTCTGTCTAATGTTCCATTGGTTGTAAAGCAGACAGCTGACCCCTCTACCCCGCTTCTCAATTCAAGGAGCTCCACCAGCCAATATCAGTCACTTATTCTTCCCCTCCAGTTATCCAAGAGTTCTGTGTCAGGTATGGGCACTAGAATCCCAAAGACTCGACTAAAGTTGCAAAAATACACGTTTTTCCGAGACTCGAGACACATATGTCACTGACTTGGGGCTCTGACTCAGAAAAGAGTTGTGACTCATATAAGATCAAGTCACAAAGACTCGTGGTTTTGGGGCCTGTGACTCAGTATTGTGTCTATGTGTGCTTACGTACTTTTTTTTTTGCCACTTCTGTGTTACCCTGATGTCAATGGATGATCTGGAAACTAGCATTCAAACTGGCATGAGCAGCAGACAGAGGGAGGACAGTAGGTGGGTTCTAGGAGGCAGGGGCTGAAGGGGTGGAAGGGAAGAGGGAGGCTCCATGAGGCTGGGGGAAGGAATCAGAAGAAGGCAGGGGCAGCCCGGACAAGCGGGAGGAGAGCAGGGAATGTGCAGTCCTAATATCGTTCTCCACAGTTACCTGGGAGAAACCTCATTGATTGACTACAATGAGACTTCTGAGTAGAGCTGCAAAGGACTGGGGGTTGTAACATAAGCCTCCCAGATACTGTAGGCGACCCTCCTTCTTGCCTGCTGCTTCTGTCCCCTTATGCTGTATGTTCCCTCCCACCTCTCCGAGTTCAGATGGCTCCCTATTGGTCTGTCTATGGAATGCTGCTCAGCGCTGCTTCTGGAAGTGGAATCAGGAGTCTTGATGTGAACGGGGGAGGGGTGTCATCGCTGGGGTTAGTAAGGAACCAATTGCTTTCTGCATTGCTGCACACACTTGAATAACAGTAGAGCTTTTGTTTCATAAATGCAATGAAAATGGTGGCTGAAGTGAAAGACTTGAACACATTGTTGGTGGCAGATGGGATGGGAACATCAGGGCAGTGTTAAATTGAGAACTCCAACAGACACACCCCACCGGCACCTCCGTGCCTGACTTGCAGCTTGACTCACTTTTTGAAAATACTCGGACCTGAGTCAAAATAACTCTCAAAAAGGCTCAGAATGAGTCACAATGAGTCTGTTCTGTGTTACTTGCCAAAGCTTGTAGAGTTTGTTCAGCTGCTTTAACACAAGAAATGGCACTGAATCTAACCTTCTTGTAACTCTCACCATCATCAGACCTTCTTCCATGCACTTCTGTTTGCATTACCAATTGCTCTCTAGAGGCTTGTCCCCATCCCTCCTCACACTCACCTACTCCAGCCAAAGATGGGTGGTGCTGTCCAGGCACAAGACCATACCCAGGAGAATACAATGCCGAGCATGGCCAGTTTGGCATCAAACTTGATATTTCCAAAGGGCTTGCAGACAACCACCCAGCGCTCCCAGGAGATAATGGCCAAAGACCAGAGGGCTGTGATGCCTGTAGGAGGAGAAGGAAGAGAGGAGCTGTCACTAGGGACATGGATCTAAGGCAAACATCAGCAATTAGGACATCTTGGGGCAAGTCTACTTCCTTCCAAAGTAATTTCCCATAACTTTAGGCAGTCCACCTTTCCCACCTGCTTAAACAGAAGTGTGAAATAGCAGTTGGGGGTTCTGTAGATCAGACTCAGGTCCTTGGGACACTTCATGCCAAGAGAGCCTGGGAAAGCATGAGGGAGAAGCCAGGGACAAGGAGAAGGCTAGTGTTCCCCCCTCCCCCAAAATTCCAGATAAAGAGAAACACAGTGGAGGGAGAGTAGAGAGCTAGAGGGCAGCAGGACTGCCAGGAAAGAACTGAAGGAAAGAATGATGAATCTGGAAATATGGGAAAAGAATAATCCAGCAGCCTCTTACCACAAGCAGACACGGTGTATCCCTCCAATACGCACATGGGATGACCAAGGATGAAATAACCAAAGAGCTGGTTGATGACACTGATGGTACTGGCAATAACTGTCTCACCCAGATCAGCAATTGCCAAATTTACCAGAATCCAGTTCAGTGGATGTCGCAGCTTCTTAAATTTGGCAGTGGCCACCAACACCAAACCATTGGTGAAGACGGAGGCAACGACCACAAATATCATCCAGAGAGAAGTCAAGTGGTAGACCCATCGTGGTGCAATGTGAAAGTTTGGACCTTCAAAAGGACCTGCCGGAGGAGGAAAGGGTTAGTAAACAGATCCTAGCCAGCCTCACAGCAATCCTAAATGGGTGAATCTATGAGGAACCTTCCTCCCAAGATACAATAAGACATAACCCTTGACAAGCTCCTTGATAAAGGAGCAGTTCATGTGCAGTTCAACCATCAGAAAAATGGAAAAGCTCTTCATTTTGCTGACTAAACCCTCCAGCTGGACTTGCTAAGAACATTTCCCTATCTATTTGCCAAGTATTTCTAAAATCGTTTCTAGATTCGTCTGCCAAATTCCATTTCTAGAACCATCTTTCCCACCCAGAGCTTTATGGTCGGGGTAGCAAACAGCTGGAGTATGACTCCCCTCCACCACCTTCCTCATTCAAAATATATGCAGCCCCCCATTAATCCCCATATCCAATCCCAACATAGGGCTGGCCCCCCAGTGTGTCTGCTAGGCTCACCCCGGGTATTGTTGCTGTTGGTGTATGTAAACATGCTTCCTCTAGTGGTGTCATCATCATTGCTGTGCCGGCGGGCAGCAAATACAGCGACATCCCAGGCTTCCGTCATGGCCCTTGCCGCCTTCTTGCCCACCTTCCTTCTGAACTTGTCTTTTGTTGCCCTCTTCTGCTCCCTCGCTCTTGCTTTCTCTGTCTTTCTATATGCTCGCTTTTTCTTTTGTTCTTTCTTTTTTTCTTTTTCCCTGTCTACTGTCACGTCTCACTCACCCACTAGTTTGTGCCCGGGTCCAGAGTGCTTCCCGTTTATATACTCACCCCCCCAGGCGGATTAACCCCCTGTCTTGAAGAACAAGCTCCCCAAAGCCCTTAAACGTTTTATCCCTTAATTGGGCTGTGATTTGGCCCCCTCCCTGTCTTTTTTCCCTCCCCCCCCCCAGTTTGCCATGACATGAACAGCTCACGGGCATCCTGCGTCACCATGGGTGTCTTTGCCGGACACTTCAGGTGAAGGATGAGCATGGAGGAGTGATTAGAGAGGCAAAAGAGCTCAGCTAATCCCTCCTCAGAATGGTCTTTCCTTGCAATTTCCTAATGGCCCATTTTTCTAACTAGGCCAAAGGACCTTTTGGCCCAATTTCACTAAAGCCGGAGATGGTTGTTTTCTCACCAAAGCCAGAACTCTGCCCACAATGGACTTGTAGTTCATTTTGAGGCAAAGTGATACACCTGAATCTAGCCTGTCCAGTGGCAAGGCCAAAACCAAGAAACCCCAAAGCTGTTCAATGCAAAATAATGAGCACACTTGGGAGATGTAATTCACCTGCTGCATTCAGATGACTTTGCCTCCAGTGTCTATTCACCCAATGCCCAACAGCCCAACAGCAGCAGAAGACGCATGACCTCATGCACAGTGCAAGATCTTGCAAAGGAGACCAAAACTGGCTTCAGCTCCAGCTTCAGGGGCCTTTGGGCAGATAAGGTCAGGCACAAACTGAGCACACACCAAAGAGTCCTCTGCCAGATGACTTGTGTCAACAAGCCAAGTCACATACCAAGCTGGGTTTTTTGTTTGTTTTGTTTTTTGTTTTAATGTCATCTTCCAGTTTTTAATGGCAGAACTATTTGGCAGTTTCACCATTCTCCATACCAGTGCTGCCCTTTACTTGAGACTAAAAAGAAAGTAAAGATCACATGATGCCTTTTGCTTGAAAGCTTTGCCCAGCTTCTACAATGCCTCCTTGATGAGCTCTCTACTGGCCTCAGGACCTCAGCATCTCCCCACTCTGATAACCTCTGGGACCAGACCTGTGTGGTCAATACCCTCCACTCCATCACAAGTGCAGTGCTATACCAGAAATTGGTTGTGTCTTGGTACTTCCACAGAGCCTACAGCCTGACTCCCTGATCTTGTACAGGAAATAGACCCAATGTCTCTTTTACAATGACAACGTCCTAGTATTTCATCACAGAAACCAACACCATGCCAGCCAGTACCCGAGCCACCATGTACAGTAAGAATTAGCATACTGTCATGTAACTCATATTGAGATCTGAAAAGCCAATGAAACCCATATTCTGCCAAATTTTACCCACCAAATTCTGCTCCTATTCCGCATCCATGGATGCAGTGCAGTAACTGCTACTGTCCCCTGCCTCCTCCTAGTCCTGTCTGCAGCCAGAGCTGCCATTGTTTGAAGTACTTTGCCTATACAGTGATGCCTCGCAAGACGAATGCCTCGCGCAACGAAAAACTCGCAAGACGAAAGCGTTTTGTGATTTTTTTGGTGACTCGCAAGACAAATTTTTCTATGGCCGTGCTTCGCAAGACGAATTTTTTGCTGTTTTTTTTTTTTGGTTTGTTTTAAATTGCAATTCGCAAGACGAAAATTTCGCAAGACGAAACGACTCGTGGAACGAATTAATTTCGTCTCGCGAGGCACCACTGTATATGAGTACATATAATATGCTCAACAACAAGGCTGGCCCATCCATGAAGTGGACAATGTGACAAGTCAAGCAGTCAGTGGGGGGGGGGGAGTGGCAGACCCTAGGTACCCACTGCCCCAAGTCTGCCACAGTTTCCCTCCAGTGTGCCAAAGACTGCAAAAAGCAAGTGGGAAGTGAATCATCCGCTTCCTTATCCACTCACGTCACCCCTTCTTTACACAGTCCCTTTAAAAAATCAGAAAGTACAATTTTATTTAAAGGGACCACACGAGGATGGAGCAAGGTGAGTGGGTAGGGAAGGAGACTGCTGCTGCCTGCACAGTTTTTGGGGAGCATGGGCAGTGGCAATTCACTTCCCTATCCACTCCCTTGTGCTTTTCTTTCCAGTCCCTTTAAATAAAACAGGAGTTACATGACATGCTGGGAGAAACCAGCATGACTTCCCCCACTGGCATTCCTGAGGAGGGTAAAACACTAAGTTTCTCCAGGTGGCTGGCTGCTGGTGTAAAGTGGCCCCTCCTCCTTGATTTCAGAGCCAGTCCTGCCTGCAAAAGCAAAAGGTTTTGCAATCACAACTGGCTCTGAAAGCCAGGGAAAAGGGCCACTTTACACCAGCAGCCAGGCACCTGAAGAAACTTAGTATTTGCCCCCCCCCCAAGGACACCAATGAGCTCCCCTTCCTGTTTTGCAAGGAAAGGGCTAAGGGTAAGGGACCTGGGTACTAAGAAAATAACATGATACAATGAGTGAGGAAAAAGAAAGGCCAGAGTGAGGAAAGAGAGAGAAAGTTGAAAGGAGGGAAGGCCTGAGCCAGAGTCTGTGAATGAAAAACCAAGTTCAAATGTTGGCACTTACAATACACAGTAAACATTCTCTGCCTTCCTGGCCCTGAAAGGACAAACTTATGGGAAACCAATAGAGAAGGAACTGTAACTATAAGATACAACACACTGGAGGGAAAACATGGGGCAACAGGTGTTGGGGGTTATTCAAATTGCAAATCTGTTTTGAAAACAGCATTTCACATCAAAGCACCACATGGCTTACACTGCTATACGTGACAGAGTGTTGTGGCCATCATATACTGTGCTATGGCCTAAACAAACTTGCCATGGACACAATACTGAGCACAACATGAGCACAATAGCAGTCCCTAAACCAACTTAGCCCAGTCCTCTTCTCCATATAGTAAAGTGGCTCCAGTGTGATTTCATGCATGCTGCAGGATCTCTTGCAGCACATCAGCACATACCACATCGCCATAGCCCTCCAGGCTTTCAACCTCAAGACTGCATGCTTTCACAAAAACTGAAAGTGATTTGAAAAGTGGGTGGAAGATAAGCAAGTGCTTGACCACTGGCAGTCTGACAGGTTTTGAAATAATAGCAATCCCTAGAGAGTCTGCTTACCACAAGTAAAAGCGGGTTGCATTTATATACCACAAACAGTAATCCCTCTTTCAGACTGTAAGGGCACAATCCTAACCAACTTTCCAGCACTGAGGTAAGCGCAATGTAACTCCAAGGCAAGGGAACAAACATTGCCTTACCTTGAGGAGGCCTCTGTGACTACCCCCTAACTGTAGGATGCAGCACATGCCCTACTGCCACAGCTATGCCAATGCTGGAAAGTTGGTTAGGATTGCACCCTAAGTCTCTGGAAAAAAAAAAATTAACATTTATCTTCTTGACTTACAACTTTAGTATGATTTGATAGTGACTTCCATATCTTTCCCCAAAAGAAAAAGGAGAAACTCCCAATTGTCTGCAATAGTGCCAGCACTGCTCTCCTCCTGAAGGTGCACCACATGCTAACCCTGGCTCCGTAGTGGTCAGCTTGGCAATCCCTGGTCCCCCATTAGACAGGTCTGAGGAGAGGGGGCAGGGGGGCAAAATCCCCAGGGCCTGGGCAAAACAAACTATACCAGCAGTTCCCAAAGTGCTACATGGATGTTGGGACCACAGGTAAATATTTGCAGAGGTGGGGCCTAGGGCAGGGGGGGGTGTCCCGACAGTGCTGCAGCAGTTGTGGTGCAGCGGGAACCCAGGGGCTTTTCGCCTTATCTGGGGGATTGCGCTGACCTCAGGGAGGGTCTTGGGACCTGCAACCCCCTGTGCAGGCCTCCGAATGCTAGAAATCATTTGGGGATCAGAGAGTACTTGCGGCTGCAAATTTATTGCAAAAAATTTGGGTATTTCAGTCTCAACCTATCCAGGGCTGTGTTTCCACTACAGCTTTAATCCGCTTTCTCAACTCACTTCTCAATGAATTCCGGAGACTGTAGCTCTAACAGCTCTAAGGGTCTGTTACCTAATCACCTGTCTTAGACCCCCTTTCTTTCCTCCCAAGGTAACCTGTAACAACCATCAATGCAAGACATAGAAAGGGGGGTGCAGAATAAAGACAGGCCAAGTATGAACTTAGGGGAGATGCTCCAGACTTGCTGCCTTGCAAATTTTATTATTAAAAGACCCTTTGCTGACAGCTAACAAAAACCGCAGACAATAGCATCATCATAGCTAAAAACAAAAATAGCAGGACATGTTCAACAGGCAGACCGATACCAGACTACTTCCCTTTAAGAAGGTGGGGGCAGGTGCATGTGAAGAAGGGCGGGGGAGCGAGGGCATGAGAAGGTCAGTGGAAGTTACCAGGGAAGGTCAACACCCTTTTGGGGGACTGTGTTTTGAATGATAACTGAAATGTGTAAAAGGAGGGTCCCACCCTTTTGACATGGCCTTTGAATCTGAGTGTGCAAACTCTCAAAGGTCACAGACATGTCTGTTGAATAAAAAGAACCTTCCTTGTCTTCCACCTTCAGTGTCTTGCTCATTGGTCTCAGCGGCACTGGGCAGATAGAACCTATACTTGTCTACCTAACTGGCTCTGCCCTCCGGGGCAGGGGTACGACAGGTCTAACAGCTCTTAAGGGTAGCTCTAACAGCTCTCAGATTCCTTAACAAACTATAGTCCCCCCAGAATGCATTGGGGAAATCGAAGTGTATTGGAAGTGGATTGAAGCTGTAGTGAAAAATGCAGGCTAGGTCTTCTCTAAAAGCACAAACATGTATTAGTGCAATTCAAACATGGGAAAGTGAACTTTACCTTCAGACCAGAACTCTACCAGTAGCTCACCCAGTTCAGTTCACAGAATTCTCAGGCCCCAATAGTCAGCTCCACCCCTTCTTCTAGTTTAGAGTGGGTCTAGAACGCATGGCATTGGATCAAGTCTACATGTGTTTTGGTATTGTTTGAAGCGGACTTTAGCAGTATGGAGTACAAATATAAGACTGGAACACAGAAGGGAGGGAGAAAAAAATGAAAAATAAAAAAAGGCCAGGCAAGTTTATTTCAGCTGAACTTTGTTTCAAAATCATCACATAATAATGAGAGAGAGAGTGAAAGCCAGTCCTTAGAAGAAGCAAAAGAAAATGAGAAGAACATAGGAGAACAAAGAAATGCAGTGGCACTATTTAGATAAATAAATAAGTACTAGTTATATAAATAAATAAGTAGAATTTATATCTCGCCTTTCCACTCCAGAAAGGAGCACTCAAGGCGGCTACACTCAAAGTAAGGATATTATCCCATTCTGATAAATGTTTTCATGTAGTTTCAATCTTGCTCATACTGTCAATTAAAAACTTGTTTAAAAACTGTAGTAACATCTGGTTTGTAGGGAAATTTAGGAGGGGAGGCAATCTTGCCCCAGGCCCAGTGCCAGCTCTCAGAAGCCCTGCCATTAGATTCCTTGGTACATCCCTCAGTGTGCACTGCTGACATCAGGTTATTGGGGAGGAATCTGGGGCAAAGCCCCGCACTGACCCCCCTGCCCTCATCTTAGGACACATTGTGCATTACTGCTGCCACTAGTCTTAAGTGATGGGCCTGCTGACCCAGTGCACCAACTGGCTGACTCCTGATGCCCACAGTGTCAACATGTATGCGTGCCCCAATACATAGACTAGCATCACTCAAATGATGCTCTCTCTCTGCATATTATTGTCAACAGCCATGTTATAAAATAAGTTCCTGTTGAAACAGCAGCATACTTGATGTTATTAAGCCGTCCCGCATGATACTGATAAAGTTGTGTGGCACTTGGTAAACTACATTTTGCATATTTCCTCTAGGATGTTATTAAGCCATCTTTTCTTTGTGGTCTTTTTCCAGTACTTTGGGCATCATATACTTGCTTAACTAGACAGGAGTTGTCCATAACCAGAATAGTATATGGCCAAATCAGCTCAACCTGGATTTTAAAACCTGGTGGTTTCTCATCTGCTTGGGTCCATACATTTTTATTTCCTCATCACCGCTACCACCTAACTTTCATTATTTTGCATAGACAGCATGTGGCAAAACTGCTGTCTATTTTCTGTTGATGTTTCTTTAGAGTTCAGGTCTCACAGCCATATAGTAAAATAGGAATAATTATGGTCTTAAAAACTTTAATTTTCATGCTTTTGTGCTTCTTGAAAGGTACCTATTATTCCACACTGATTTGATTCATTTGATCTGGTCATTGGTAATCCGCATCACACTCACAGCTGCTCACAAAATGTTGAAAATGTTGAAACATTTGGAGCATATTAAAGCCACTCATCAAAACTAACATATAAAGCAATAAGCAAAACTAGCAACAGAACATGAAAGGAACATCAAAGAAAAGACAAGATCCACACAACCAGAACCACTGAAGTAATTATGACATTTCCTACATGGACTTTTACTTCAATTATGTGGTATTGCACCACAGTGTAATTGAGTTTCCATGACAGAAAAAGTTCTGGCTTGTGTACTGCTGAACATAGTCTCTGACACAGAGCACACAGAGCAAGGCCTCCCTCAAAAATCTCAAAGTGCAGAGTGGGAGAAAGACATACTCTTAGGCAGAGAATTTGGGGATGCCTTTACAGTTAGCAGAATGGGACAGGTATGACTCATGGAGAAGTTCTTATATGCAAACCCTTACACATACTCCTGCACAGGAGAACTTTCAAGTAGATTTGTCCCATGTTAATTAGGAGGATGGGGAGGGTGCCATTTTGATTTTTCTGCCTCAGACACTAAAATGAACTCAATCCAGCCCCTGGTGTGCATGTCCGTGTTTTCAGAAGGCACTCCGCTAAGTTATAGTGACTCTAAGCCATAAGAGGGCTTTAATGACTGAAACCTGTATCTTGCATTTGAGTACTAACTTGCATCTAACAGCCCAGTCCTACCTAAATACCTAAGTGGCAATGCAGCAGTGCCAGTGCAACTACTGCTATATCCTATGGGAAACATCTAGCTGCTGTAGGCCACCTCTCCAGGGTAAGTTCCAGCTGCCACTATGGGGCAGCTTGAGCCAGTTTGATTGTTGGTGCGAGTCCGAATTGATCCATGAAGGCAGATCAGGACCAGGAAGGGGGTTGGGATTCGGTGTGCACAACCAACTGCGGAACCCATCCCCCTCCTGGACCTGATTTGCCCTCCTCCCCACCCGTCATGTCCCTGTTCCACTCACCCCATCCCATTTGATGCCCTCCCCACCTCTCTCCAACCCCCTGCACCAGCTTACCTGGGCTGGCGGATCTTTGGCCATCTGCTAGCAGTGTGGCCTCCCTGCCAGCAGTAAAGCAGCCTCCACTGGTGCTAGTGGGATCGCTAGGGGGATGCAGGTGGTGTGGGCCGCACTGGGTGAAGCGCACGGGGGGTGAGACACTAAAATCACAGTGGTTAGGAGTAATACCATCATGTTATATGCTGTTGAATGCGGAATTTCCAGTGGAATGCAATGCAAAAAACTAGAGTGAAATATCACCTCTCTATCAAAAGTTATGGCCAAAAAACTGGAGAACAAAAATGCATGAAGAAATTCACTTCACTTCATGGAAAGTGAAACCGAGCCGTATAGCGTGGTTTCACTTTCCATAGGGCTTCATGCAATGTTGTGAACATGCCTTAGTTCATTGAAAAGGGCAGGCTGAGAGGAATCCAACGACACCAGAATGGTTCTGATCCAATGAATGCAGCCCCCAAAAATACCTGAGAAGGAAGTCCCTCCCTCCAAGCAGATGAATGTATTGAGCCCTATGGAAAGCAAAACTAAGCCACATGGTCGTGTATACTCGCGAGTAAGCAAACATGCCTTGGCTGGTGGTCAGACCAGGCAAAGGGGAATGTGAAGCCACCAGAATGGTCCTGATCTGTTGGAACTGGAGCTCAACAAATGCTCCAAAAGGCAGCCCCCCCATAAAAGAATAAAACAGAGGCTTCAGCTGATAAGGTGAAGATAACTTTTTAGAGACTTGCAAAGCCAGGTGATCCTGACGATGATCTGGTTTAAATAGAAGTTCTTAAATTGAACTGGGCACTGGGTAGGGCTGAAAACCTTACTGGTTTTGGAGGGGGGGTGTTATTGCAGGCAGGCTACAGAGGAAATTCACTTGGTGGAACAGAGGAGGCTTCTGCTTATTTATTTATTTTACTTTAATTATTTATACTTATTTATTTTAATTTTCCTGATGATGTCACTTCCACCATGACATCACTTCTGGTGGGTCTTGGACAGATTGTCATTCTAAAAAGTGGGACCCAGTGCTAAACGTGTGTGTGTGTGTGTGTGTGTGTGTGTGTGTGTGTGTGTGTGTGTGTGTGTGTGACACCACTACTGACCAAAATCACTAAAATCACAGTTTGGAGGCATAATACCATCATGTTATATGTCAACCAATGCGTAATTTCATGCAGAATGTGTTCTATCTTTGTTCTATCAAAAGGTACAGCCAAAAAACCAGTGGGGGCGGAGTGATGGTACATCACCATGCCCACTACCTGGGGTGTTGCCCCGCCCATCATGGGGGAATGATGCGCTGGCATCCTGCACCAGGTGATGCAAACCCTAGTGACGCCACTGACTGGTGCCATGCTAGTTATGCCTGTGGCCACAGGGAATAGGATTGAACCATAAGGCTTGTCACCACAGGTGTAATGTACTCTCTGTGGCTTAGGCCTGGTTTAAATGCGACACCAGGAGTACTAATAAAATGCTCGTGTGGGGTTCCACACTCTCAGCATTAAATCGGTTCTTCGCGCTTGTTAGGGTTATGCTTGTTGGGGTGGCCAAATCTGACTGAAGGTCTTCCTGAAAATAATTTTTCCAGCATGATGTACTGAGAGAAATTCCTAGAGGACTCATTAAAACCTCCAGGATTACTTTCAGTATTCATCTGGAGATCGATTCCTGGAGAGTCAAGGCCAATTCTGGAGGGTTGGGAACCCTAATGCTAACATGTAGAATCCCACATGGGCATGCATTTTGTTTTTTTGTTTGTTTGTTTTTTGCATGCCTGGTGTCATATTGCAACCTGGACTGATCAAAAGCCAGTTTCACCTGCTGACCTCTCCTCCTTGGGCTTCCATGCATACAAGTAGGGTTGCTAACCTTCCAGGATTAGCCTGGAGTCTCCAAGAATTATCATTAATCTCCAGGCGACTACTGAAAGAGTTGCTAATCCTGGAGACTTTAACTGGGCTGCCAGGAATTTCAAACATTACATCATGTTGGAAAAACCTAATCTGCAGGAATAACTACAGGCAGAGTTGGCAACAGGCAACGTGCAGCTTCAGGTAGAGCAGGGTTTCTCAAACTTGGAGGGAGCTTTACTCCCTCAGTAAGTTCTTGTGCAGGAGGGGCTAGGGCAGTTACCTAAGTGCTTTGTGCCTACTTCTTTTGCAGGTTTCAAGCGTCGGGGAGCCGTGCGGAGGGCTGCACAGGGCACCCCGCACCTCCTGCAGCCTGCTGCAGCCCTACAGTGTAAAAAGTCACACACCAGCACCCCGCATTGCCCCCCTTAGCAACGTGATCCTGGGGATCACATCGCTGTCTCCCCCTTCCCCCACCCCTTAAAGGGATGGTGGAAGTGTTACATGAACTGGTGGGTTGCGACCCACCAGTTTGAAAAACACTGAGGTAGAGGTATGTTGTGCTGGCCTTAGCCATGTTCACACCTGAAACCAAAAGTCTTGACAGCCACCTGGTTGCAGTCTGCCAAATTATGAACAACCCTGCCATGCATTTCATCTGTGGAGAAAATAAGGTGGAAAGCAGTGGGCTTATTGGGGCCACCGCATAATCACAAGTATTCAGTCACTGGTTTAAAAAGTATTTCAAAAACCAAATACATATTGAGTTTTAAAATGAGTCACTAATGCTTAATGGTCATTATAGCTTCTTATTAGCTGACTTGACAGATTATGTGACGCTTTATATTTCAGCAATACAAGTTGACTCTTGTGAGTTCTCTCTTTTGAGAGCATGTTTGCTGTCAGTTATAACACTGACCAATAAAGCTCTTTTCCTGAAGTGCCCCCTTTTTTTGTAAACCTGAGTGGCTCGGCCTGATGTTTGTCCACACCCAGAATTCTACCTTTGAAAAATTATGCTTTTGATGAGCCAACTTGGGGTCCAATCCTATCCAACTTTCCAGCAACAGTGCAGCCGCAATGCAATCCCAAGGTAAAGGAACACATGTTGCCATACCTTGAGGAGGCCTCAGTCACTGCCCCTGCACCACAGGATGCAGCACACACCCCATTGGTACAATTGCACCAGCACTGGAAAATTGGATAAGACTGGGCCCTTGGCCATCAAAATAGCATACACTTACTATAAACATGCAGTATATGTATGTACAAGGCTGGCTAATCCATGAGGCTGACTGAGGCGGTCATTTCATACAACAGATTGTTGCAAGGCACCCACCTGCCTGTTAGGGGAACATGTCTGTCATTTATCTGCCCCAGTTGCCCTCACCTACCTGCTCTCTTCCACTGCTCCTCCTCCCATTCCCTGGATTGGAAAAGAAAGATGGGGTTAGAATGGAAGAGGAAATGTGAAGGAGAGAAGAATAGTAGGCTAGAGCAGAGATTCTCAAACTGGGGCGTTGTGATGCCCCAGCCGGAGAGCCCTGGCCACTTTCCCCTTAAGGGGTGGGGAGGGGGGGGAGTCAGCAACATGATTGCCAGGATCGCATCCCGGTGAAGGGGTGCAGGGGCTTGGCTGGACTTACCAGAGCCTCCTGCAGCCTCCCGGGGATGCGGGGAGCCCTGCGCCAGCCTCCACAGGGCTCCCTAAAGCATGTTGACATTGAAAATATTGACTGCGACCCTCAAAGCATGTTGATATTGAAAATATTGATTACGACCCACTTCTGGTTTCATGATCACAAATTTAGAATTCTTTGAAAAGGTCAACAGGCATGTGGATGCAGGAGAACCCGTGAACATTATGTATCTGGACTTTCAGAAGGCGTTTGACACGGTCCCTCACCAAAGGCTACTGAAAAAACTCCACAGTCAGGGAATTAGAGGACAGGTCCTCTCATGGATTGAGAACTGGTTGAAGGCCAGGAAACAGAGAGTGGGTGTCAATGGGCAATTTTCACAGTGCAGAGAAATGAAAAGCGGTGTGCCCCAAGGATCTGTCCTGGGACCGGTGCTTTTCAACCTCTTCATAAATGACCTGGAGACAGAGGTGAGCAGTGAGGTGGCTAAGTTTGCAGATGATGCCAAACTTTTCCGAGTGGTGAAGACCAGAAGTGATTGTGAGGAGCTCCAGAAAGATCTCTCCAAACTGGCAGAATGGGCAGCAAAATGGCAGATGCGCTTCAATGTCAGTAAGTGTAAAGTCATGCACATTGGGGCAAAAAATCAAAACTTTAGATATAGGCTGATGGGTTCTGAGCTGTCTGTGACAGATCAGGAGAGAGATCTTGGGGTGGTGGTGAACAAGTCGATGAAAGTGTCGACCCAATGTGTGGTGGCAGTAAAGAAGGCCAGTTCTATGCCTCAGATCATTAGAAAAGGTATTGAGAACAAAACGGCTAATATTATAATGCCATTGTACAAATCAATGGTAAGGCCACACCTGGAGTATTGTGTCCCGTTCTGGTCGCCACATCTCAAAAAGGATATAGTGGAAGTGGAAAAGGTGCAAAAGAGAGCGACTAAGATGATTGCTGGGCTGGGGCACCTTCCTTATGAGGAAAGGCTATGGCATTTGGGTATCTTCAGACTAGAAAAGAGATGCCTGAGGGGGGACATGATTGAGACATACAAAATTATGCAAGGGAAGGATAAAGTGAATAGGGAGATGCTCTTTACACTCTCACATAATACCAGAACCAGGGGACATCCACTAAAATTGAGTGTTGGGAGAGTTAGGACAGACAAAAGAAAATATTTCGTTACTCAGCGTGTGGTTGGTCTGTGGAACGCCTTGCCACAGGCTTTGGTGACGGCATCTGGCCTGGATGCCTTTAAAATGGGATTGGACAAGTTTCTGGAGGAAAAATCCATTACGGGTTACAAGCCATGATGTGTATGCGCAGCCTGCTGATTTTAGAAATGGGTTATGTCAGAAGGCCAGATGCAAGGGAGGGCACCAGGATGAGGTCTCTTGTTATCTGGTGTGCTCCCTGGGGCATTTGGTGGGCCGCTGTGAGATACAGGAAGCTGGACTAGACGGGCCTATGGCCTGATCCAGTGGGGCTGTTCTTATGTTCTTATGGTTGTGATCAATATTTTCAATGTCAGCGCGCTTCAGGGGGCCCTGTGGAGGCTGGCACAGGGCTCCCTGCACCCCTGGGATGCTGCAAGAGGCTCTGCTAAGTTCAGCCAAGCCCCTGCACCCCTTCACAGTGACGCGATTCTGGCAATCACGTCGCTGCCTCCCCCACTCCCCTGCAAGGACTTACTGCTGGGCTCAAACTCCCTGGGAGTTTGAGAACCACTGGGCTAAAGCATTCCAACACTCTAGCCCAGGGGTAAGCTTTTGTTGTACAGCGGGCTGAATAGCATTCATGGCACCTGCTGAGGGCCAGAAGTTATGTCATTAAGCAGGAAGTGATGTCATTAATCAGGTGATGGCCAGAAACAAGCATGTTTTTTCTCCCTTAGGACCTCATTAGTTGCAAATGACAGAAAATACACAAGTCTTGATCATATTTTCAAGATATGGGAGCTCACTTCGTAGTGAACTGAGAGGTGCTCCACAAAGTTCCACCTCGGCAGAAGCAGTGCTGCTGCCCACATGATAATTGAGCTCTCCCAGCACAGCTTTTTTCTCCTTTTCTCAACCCTCTGCCCCCCTACCATTTCTCATCTTTAAAGCCTTCTTCAGCCTCTGCCTACCAGCGCCTTGGCAGAAGCGCCGGGCTGAAAGGGTAGTACTGACAGAGTGCAATTATAATGTGGGATGCCCTTTAATTGGGCTCTCCCAGCACCACCCTTTCAGCCAATTCACCTCTCCCAGCATCTCCCTTTCACCACCCTTTCACCACCCAGAAGCCACTTCTGCCAATGTGTCACTTTGCAGCCCAGCAGCTGTGAGCAGTAGCATCACTAGGGGGTTGTGGGAGGTGCGGATCGCACCAGGTGATGCACCCGGGGGGGGGAGGTGACACTGCTAGTGCCAAAATTGTGAAAATCTTGGTATTTTCAAATAATACTGTCATGTTATGTATCATTCAATACGTAATTTAGTGCAGAATGCAATGAAACCAACCATACTGAAATATCTGTACAGGCATTGTAACCCCCCACGGTTACGTGAAACCACAGATACAGGTGACTGCCTCCCTCCAGGAGCTGAGAAGAGCTCTACTCCCCTTGCTTCTGGAGGGTCCTCTGAGCCCAGCAGAGGCTGCGGACATCTGTCCATGGCCTCTGCTGGGCTCAGAATGAGCCTTTCAGTGAAAAAAAATGCAACTTCAGATTTTGTGAAGTGACAGAAGTGACTTTTTAATGCCTTATAAGGCATTAGGAGGCCTGGGGAAGCCCCTGAGTGTTGGCGTTGGAGACATGATGTGGGTGAGAAAGGGGAGGCAGGGGTGAATTTTGGTGGCACTGGCATGTACCAGATCCTTGCCCTTCTTTTCCAGGCCACCCCATCTCTTTTCTCTCCTCAGACTCACACCAGTAAAAAGGCCAGCGTATGTCCAAGGAGACCCATAGGCAATAGGGCAGCCTACTAGGGAGTAAGTAAAAAATGTGTCTTGTTGTCCAATCCTTCCCCCCCCCCAAATGCAGTGCATGCTCTGACAGTACGGCTGCATCGGTACCAATGGTGGGGGATAGCAGGGCCTCTGAGAGGGATCAGGGGTACAAAGTTTATTTTGGGCTTCTTCTCTTCTCCATTGGATCATAATTTCACATGATCATTGGACCATCATTTCTATGTGTGTAGGCATGCACAAAACATGAATGCTAGTCTTCACACAATAAATAAACATTTTCTGAGATCCCAGGAAATTTTCTGCTCACCTCCTTTGGCTCCCAGGCTCATGTTTTGATCCTGGGCCCAAGTATGATATACTTCCTGCATCATCCTCCCATCTTTCCAGTTTTGAGCCTGGTTTCCATCAACCCAGAGGAATCTCCCTCCCAGTAGCCAGGACATTCAGCATCTGATGACTTGTCCTCAGCCACGAATGATGCAGACAGTCTGCTGCTGTTTTGTACCATTGCAAGAAACAACTTCAGAACCAGGTAATTACTCCCTATCCCTGTGGAGAGCACTTTGGGAAGTTAAGGGGTGGTCAGGTGGTGAGAATAGGGAGAGATGGAAGGGGGGGTCATGTCTTTCCTGCCATTGACCACATTCAGTATTGGATACATACTGCACTACTTAAAACTAATGCTTTGAAATGATCAGAAGGAGTGGGGAAACCAGGAGGTGGGAAGGATGCCTCTCCTGCCTTTGCTGTTGACTGCTGTACTGATCAGACATGTACTGCAGTAGTAAAAATCCAGCTCTCTCTCATAAAAATGAGCAACTGAGAGCACAGATGACCCAGGAGAAGATGTTGCATCTGACGCACTGGCAAAAGCAGCAGTGTCTTCGGTTCTCCTGGGAACTGTGGGTCTAGGATCCACTAGTGGGTCTGACCCCTTTTTGATAGTTTGTGAAACAGACAGAGCAGATTAAGCTATGTGCAACAGGGGTTAAACAAGCTGCTACTTGGGGGGGGTGGACTGCTGCCCAATCACCATTATAGCCACACCCCTTGGCATTTATAAATCAGACAGCAGTCTCTAGGGTCACTAAAAAGTTTGAGAATCACTGGTTACTGACTGCAAAATGAGCTCACAGAGACCCTTCACTGCCTCCAGGACAGAGACCTTCAAGCATGGGATTCTTGCTTCGAGATAGCAGTTGCTAGCCAGCAGGGAGCCTTGGACAGTGTGACTAGCTGGCTTGAGGCCTTGTCACGGCAGAGGTCCCAGGACATCGTGGGTCCCCATTCATTTCAACATTTTATTTTTAATATATTAGACTTGATGCTACCATGGTGTGTGACTGCATTTGGGGAAAAGTTACAGACCTGTACTTTTAACAAGCTACTACGTATATTCTTTTAACATTTATAGTCAGTGGGACTTACGCCTGGGAAAATGTGGGTAGAATTGCAGCCTAGGATTGTTAAAAATTTTCCTGCTTAATGATGTCACTTCCAGTCATGACATCGTTTCCAGTGGGTCCTGACAGATTCTCATTCTTAAAAGTGGGTCCTAAAGTTACCAAAAGGGCTGTTTTGTTTAGGGGAATAATTACACTGCCCTTATTGGAACCTTAGGATCGCAGGCTGGATAACAAGACGGCATAATGCAGTCCCTTTTGCTTAAAGAAGAGGCTGAGAGAAAGATAACTTTTAATAAAAGATTAGAGTTTTATTACAAACGCACAAAGGTAAACATAATGCACATGGAGAAATGATAAGTGTATGTTTCTTGGTCCTAGTACTTGAATCCAGTGTACTTAGCTTTCATGGTGGTTGCGTGTAAAGAGTATTACGAGGAAATTTGAAAAAGAAAAGGTTGTAGGGAAGGATTTTAGGGTTCCCTGATCTGCCAAACCCCAGCAACTAACTAAAGATGGGGAGAGAAGGGGGGGAGAAGGGAAAGAGTTCCAGTCACAAGATAGTTACCTTTCCTGTAGAGCCAGTTGGGGGGGGGGGGGGAGACTCCTGTAAAGAGGACCCTCTGACACAACACAGATGTGTTGGAGAGAGAGCCAGAGAGAGCATGTGCGAGGAAGCCCTCTCTTAAAAAGGGGTTTTCAGACAGTGCTGGTAGCTTGATGTGTGTAAAACATTGAAAGGATTAGGATGTCAGTTATCAGCAAAATTCAATGGCTGGCTTCCTAGATGGGGGAACTTAAACAATACAATGAATCAGCAACACACAAAGGCAGTTCAGGTTTGCATACAGTACTTAAGCAGTGATTGGGTTAAAACAATACAATGAATACAGTAATGTAGGAGACACTTAAACAATGATTTATGATGCCAGACTTCCTCCCATAATGTGTGACCATAGGGAGGTGGTGGTTGTGTAACCATGAGCTTGTGACTTGACCAGAGTTTTGGAAATGTGGCCTGTGTGAGATGTTTGGCCTGCATGATATTTTAGTTCATAGTAACAACCAGATATAGAGAGAAAATTCCAACTAAAAGGAAAAAGGGGATTTTCACATGCTAAATGCGTGAGAACAACTGGTCTGGGCTTTAGAAGTTTGGGGGCTTCTGAAGTTGTCAGATTGGAGTCAAATTTTGAAGCAGATTCTTCTCTCATTTAAAGGCCAAACTAGATTCTACCTTAAGCATGTGTTTTTCAATGATGTGCCTCTTTTTTAATGCAGAGAGGGAAAAAACCAATCAGGACCATGCTATGGGACTGAGGACTTTAACCTTTTGCCTGACCATAGTGCTGATGTGGCTTCCCCTGCTGTTTGCATAGGCAGGAAAGCTTCCATTGGCACCTATACTGCATGGGTGCATCAGGAAGGTAGCAGGAGACCAAAGCAGGAAGGTAGCAGGAGACCAAATTTCCTATCAATCAATTTTTAGGGAAATTAACAGGGTATGTAGCTATCCAACCCTGAGCTAGAGAGAACTACCTAGCTTCCTTCAACCAAGCAGATATTATTCTGAACTGGGTTTTCTTTTCTTCTGTTCATTTTATCCCCCAAGTGTACAGGTCAGGGCAAACATCCAACTAGAGCACCCAGCAGGGGAACAGCACAGAGGACAATACTCTGGTGAGAGCAAAAATGGAACTGAGATTTGAAAGATGGTGTGTCAAAGTGTGAGGAATATCTGGGAACTGACCATTTTTCTTTTGAAATCCCTCCTCTATTTTACTGCTGACAGGTGTGTGTGAGGTGGAACCACAGGGGTTGGAACCCCTTGCTTTTCTCTTTTTGCCCTGTATAAATAGCAAGCAGGACAAAATGTTAATGGAACTGTAATTGTTAATTAGGGTTAAAGAGGAGATCAGAAGAGATTAAAGACCTGGCAGCATTGCAAACAGGTGAGCACAGGGAACAAGGAGCTGAGGAGAAAAAAATCAAGAACTATGAAGGTCTATGAAGTGCATCGCGTCACTGCTAGCGGACCATCTAGGGAGCCGGTAGAACTGTCTGGAACCCAGCCTGGGCGGGCAGATGATGCCCCCTTTTCTGTTGGAATTTCTCCTATGCTGTTTATAGTGGGCCCTCAGCCAGTAGCCTATCTGGCTGGCTCCTGATGTCACCTCTGCACCCACTGCTAACTTGAGAAATATAAATAAGGTTTTTGTTGACTGTTCAGTAGAAGACTGCTTTTATTAAGTAACTTTGATTACTTTCCCTTTCCCACATTGTTTCCAACTTTGCCCACGTGGGTTAGGGAATTCAGTGGGTTAGGGTTAAGTGTAAGGATTAGGGTTAGAGCATTTTTTTCTGTTTGCAGTTCTTACGTGGCCTTTTTCCATGTGGCTTTTTTCAAAGAAACCTGCAGTCTGGAGGTCTCCTCAAAGTAAGAGGCTGGAAAGCCCCAACCGTGGCAGTGGGTCTAATTGGGCCCACCTGCTAATTTGCTAACACAGGTCCAAGTGGATCCATGTTAGCAAATCTCACCCAGGAAGGGGGATAGGATATGGTGTGCGCCAGCACCACCATCCCTACCCCCTTATGGGTCCAATGTGGCTCCATTGACACCCTCCTACACCCCATTACACCCTCCCAGTCCACTGCCTGCCCTCTCCCTTCCGCTACCTGGCGCAGGCCTTACCTGCTCTGGTGTGCAGTGTTTCTTCTACTGGGGGTGGTGGGCTGGCCCAAGTCTTCCCATTGGTTTCCTACTCTGTCACTTGATGGCTTTATGGCAGTGATTCCCAAACTGGGTTGGGACCCACCAGTGGGTCATGACCTGATTATTGGTGGATCCTGAAACTGACAAGCTGATGAGGGAAATGTATTGAGTCTATGGAAATTGAAACTGAGCTGCACATGTGCATTTACTTGTGAGTGCCTCAGTCCACTTTGAAAGGCAGGCTCTGTTGATTTGTGCAGATTTTCCCCCAGCATGACATAAAGTAATTAAGCCAAGGTGACCCTAGTAAAATCTCCAGGGTTGCTTTCAGTGGGTCACCTGGAGATCAGTACTGATTCCTGGATATTCCAGGCCAATCTTGGAGGCAGGGGTGCTATCAGAGCTTGGCCAGGTCAAGCTCATCAGAGGGACCTCAGTACCAGTGGCACTGGGAACACCTAAGAGTGCAATCCTAACCCCTTATGTCAGTGCTTTCCAGCACTGACATAAGGGGAATGCAACTCTGAGGTAAGGGAACAAACATTCCCTTACTTTGAGGAGGCCTCCCTGAGTGACACCCAACTGCAGGATGCAGCACACGTCCCATTGGTACTGCTGTGCCAGTGCTAGAAAGCACTGACATAAGGAGTTAGGATTGCACCTTAATGCAGCATAAGGGAGCAACTGGACAGGCTCCCTGGAGGCCAGGGGGACTGTCCCAGGACCCCCAGCAACCTGGCAGCAACACTGTCTGAAGGGTTGGCAACCCAGGATGGAATTCCCTGGCTTTGGAACTCAGATTGGCTTCCTCTCTGCCTGTGCTCTGGCAGCAGCTGGATATCAGTTTGCTTTCTTTAGCACTTGGAGACTTATTTCAGTTTGCCTGTGCTGATTTTGGTTATGTTTGCTGCAACGTTGTATTTTATTGTGCTGTTGTTGTAGATCATTGGTTCTCAAACTTTTAGCACCAGGACCCACTTTTTAGAATGAGAATCTGTCAGGACCCACTGGAAGTGACGTCATGGCCAGAAGTGACATCATCAAGCAGGAAAATTTTAACAATCTTAGGGCCTAATCTTATCCAACTTTCCAGCACCAGTGCAGCTGCAATGCAGCCCCAAGGTAAGGGAACAAATGTTCCCATTCCTTGAGGAGGCTTCTGTGACTGCCCCCCTACTGCAGGATGCAGTGCAGGCCGCATTGGCACGGCTGCTCTGGCACTGGAAAATTGGATAGGATTGGGCCCTTAGGCTGCAATCCTACCCACACTTACCCTGGAGTAAGTCCCAATTACTGTCATTGTTAAAAGCATATATATAGTCGCCTGTTAAATGTACAGGTCTGTAACCTTTCCCCAAATGCAGTCACAAAAGGTATAGCCAAAAAAACAGCAGGGCAAGGCAGTGAGACATCACCATATCCACCTCACAGGTCATTGCCCCTCCTAGTCCTACTGCGTGTCCTACTGGACCTCCTACTGAGGTCCATCATGGGGGTGATGTGCTGGCCTCCTGCAGCAGGTGATGCAATCTCTAGTGATGCCACTGGTTGTTACTACGATGTTTCTGAATTATTGCAAGCTCCTGCGGTGTTCTCCCTATAGGAGGAGAAAGACAGGATATGAATGTATCAGTCAATCAACTGAAACAGGCAAGGTGATTTCCTGTGGACTCTTGCTTACCTGGATGGGCCTCTCCTACTCCTTATTAACTGCAAATGGCAGAAGAGAAAATATACAAATCTTGATTGTTTTTCAAGATATGGGAAAGCCCAATTTTCATGTGGGCTGCTGTTTCAGCAGTAACACCTCAGCACTGCTCAACAGCTGAGAGCCTGAGGGTCCGGTAAAAAGCTTCCAGGGGCCACATCCAGCCCCCAGGCCTTATGTTTGACACCCCTGGGCTAGAACATCGTGGCTGCTGTCAGCCCACCAGGAATGAAATGAACCCACATTTGCCAATGTAAGGGTTAGGGGACCATCAGCCAGTGGTTGCCAGTTACTGGATGGGCTTAGTCTTCCCTAGGGAGCCAGGGCAGGTGTCAGCAGTGGGTCCCTTATTGCACTGGGTCTTCAACTGCTGCCAAAGGGTGCCCTGCACTGACACCAGTCCTGGTTTTCTAGTCAACTGGTCAAGCTGCAACTGATCTGCATCACTTCAGATTGCAGCTGGCCAAACAATCCTTAAACAAACAATCCCTCACCCACATGTAATAGAAAAGCACCCTAGCCTAGTCTTTGCCCTAACATGCTAGTTTCCTATGCAGACACAATCTTTTTCTTTTTATGAAGGCTCATTCCATCAGACTTCAACCTGCAGTTTGAAATAGACCAATCCAGGTATAGGTTTGCCACTTGAGATAGATCTAGGCCTTGTATCAAGAATCCAGACAATAGAAACAAATGAGTTAGGTTGTTCAGTGGAATCATGTTAGAATGAGGCATTTTATAGTTACTGTATAAAATAACATTTTATAGTTATTGTTGTTTTGTGTTGTTGTATTGTTTATTGTTATTGGTATGGTACAGAGGACAGAATTTACTTATGTTGTTTGGTGATAATGCCAGAAAAGCTGGCCCAAGATCTTTGGGTGCCTTCAGCAGAACATCAGTGCCATCTCCAATCCTGTACAAGGTCCCACAAGATCGTGATCTGATGCACCCAGCCTGCAGATGCAAAGAGCTGCACCTCTTCCTCCTCCCCCTCCTCCTACTTCTTTGCTGGTTTTGAAAAGGAGAATGAAGATGGAATGGAAGAGAAAGTGGAGGAGAATAAAGTGGTGAAGTTACTCCGCTTGGAGAGGCTCATGCCAATTGGCTTTCAGAGAGTGGAAGAGAGTGAGGGAGCATACTGCCACCCTGATTACCTGTCACCTGAAGTGACCACTAAAATTTGCCCCATTTTGAGGTCAACTGTATCTGCTGGACTCTTGAATGAAGGACGCTGTCTGTGCCTACCAGGTATAAACTCCACCAGCAATGGCCCTACCATGGCACAATATGTGTCAACTGTTTCAGATGATGAAGTTGGGCAACAGAGTGAGAGAGAGCCGGATCTGAGCTTTGGAGCCCAATCCATTGGAAAGTTCTCCTGTGAAAGTCCTGCTGAAATGAATGGGAGCTATGCAAGTTCAACTCCTATTCCTTGCAATGACATTTGTATGAGAGAACTTCTCCACGGCTTGTGCATGCCCGTGGGGGGGGGGGGAGATTTTCCACTTCAGGCAACAAAATGTCTTGGGCTGTCCTGACCCACACTTTGGCAACCCCTTTGGTTCCCCTTCTTGTCTCTCCTTGCCCTATTGGTTCATGCCTGTCCTAATTCCTCACTCCCCCCCCCCCGCCACAGTAAACTGCACTGAGCTGCATTCACTCCAAGCTGCTCAGCTGATGGGAGGTGACACCCACTCCCTTGGCCCCCTCTAATCCAGGGGATTTTTGGGTCACTCCGGGGGAGTCCGATTAAGGGAAACTGGAAACTTTAATCTCCCAACCATGGAAAAAGGGGCAGAGCCCTGAGAAGCTGAGGTGGAAGAAGACGCACAACAAAGAAGGCAGTACCAGTGGGATGCTGCAGGGACTGGACCCCCACAGGTACCTTGGGTAGCTAAGCAAGTGTCAGCTGCTATCACACTCAAGGAGAAGGCCATTTATGTTTGTGCCTTTGTGTGAGGCATTTGGGGGGAAGGGGGCTTCAGTGGTACTTAGTGAAATATGCAAACTTGTGCACAGGAGAAATTTCAGCAATTAAATTAATGGTGCATGCTGGGGTGGAAGGGGCATGGTTGCTTGATGAAATGTTGCAAGGCCCATCTGTTTGCTGGTGCATCTCAATGTGATAACAGCATGATGCTGTGCATGCCTACTCAGAAGTAAGTCCCATTGTCTTCAATGGGGCTTACTTCCAGGAAAGTATGCATAGGATTGAAGCCATAGATATTGTTCTTGTGCAATGGATTGAGTACTCAAGGGGTGGGAGTTCAGGTTTGGTGAGGGGAGGCGAAAACATTTCAGTGGGAGGGAGATGAGATTCACAGCATAATTCAAGGGTGTGTGCTTGGATATTTAAAAGATTAAGTTATATGAGCAACTGTGCAATTTAACTGCCCTTCTTGTGGGTACCTTTTGTGCCTTACAATAACGAGAGGAATTATCCCATGTGGTCCAAAGTACAGGAAGAGAGACTCCCCCCCCCCCAAATGGCACCTCTAATTCACCCACTCCAGAGAATAAATTGACACAGAGGGAGAGGTTCTGCACACGGTACAATTGTGCTGATTTTGGAATGGCTCTTGTTTTTCTACAGTTGTGCAACTAAATTCATCAATGTGAGCCACCAAGGGATACAGTCTCCAAGTGACAGGGCAGGCAGCAATATCAGTAGCTTATGCCTCTCTTATGTCAGCTTCTTCTGCTGTTGCAGAGAGTTGAGATCTTAGCAGCTCCCAAAACCCCATCCCTCAGTGCTTGATTGTTCAGAATGTTCCTTCTGCACACCCAGACCACCTGATGCTCTTCTGTTTCTCCCAGCAAGGGTTTCAGCAGCTCATCACCCTAACTTCTCAAGCAGGGGTCTCAGCTGGTTGTGTTGCCTCTAATGGTGGGGTTTCAGTATGTCCTTGAAGTCTTCAGTCACTTCCACCTCCAGGTCCCACTTCTGGAAGTGGCTGCCATGGAGAATGTCTTCTTTGATGCCTGGTCAAACTCAAGCGTTCTGGATAGTGCAAGGAAGCTGGGTTGCATACCTGAATGTCTCTCAACCAATTGCTTGTGTGATACATGTCATAGGTGCTGATTTCTGCTTTTTTTTTCTCCCCCAACATGCTGAATGGTGTCTAGAAGGGTCTTCTATTTTCCGCCACACCCACAGCAGCTGAGAAAGGCAATGAAACTGTGAGCTGTGGAAACCTGGGCAAAACCTAGAGTTGAAAGCTAAGTATCAACCAGGGATATCAGTCCTTCAGTATTTTAGGGACCATGTCCTTCCTTCTGGTGGGAGGGGAGACCCTAAAACTCAATAAAGGGAGGACTGTGATTTCCCAAACATGAAACCTATGTGGTATAGTGGTTGAAACAGGATCAGAACAACCTGGGTTCTGCATCCTCACAAAGCTAACCAGTTGCTATCTCTCACTCGGACCTACTTTGCAAGACTGCTGTGAAGACAAAACATGAAAGAACATATGTGCTACCTTGAGCTTCTTGGAGGAAGGGTGTGATCAAAATCTGATTGACAGAGGGACATAACAGTGTCTTCATATTTTGAGTTTTCATAGGACCTAGGTGGGATTAATGGTCTTCAGTTTGGGCTGGGATCTGATTGCTTTTTTGAGAATGGGGTAGTTTTTTGAGAATGGGCTGTTGTGGCTGGATCCTTCAAAGTAGTGAAAATACTTCCAAGTAATAGATTTATGGTTTTGGCTTATAGATTGGATTGTCGGGTCTCTTAGTTGGGTCTTGCTCCCCAGCTTCCTGGGCTCTCGTCAGGAATTCCGCTAGTTCTGAACTATTTACAGTTGGAAAAAGTTCACTACTAGCAGAACTCGGCCGCGCGCCCTGTGCTCTTCGGGGGGGCAAGGCCCCAAGGCAAGCTGTGGTAAAGGGGCTGGGCAAGGGGTACCCATCTCCCAGACACAATTGCATTAGCAACATGTCCATGTACAGGCTCCTTGTGTTTTGAATTCAAGGCCCTTCCTGGATGGGTTGCTGTTTTTCCACACAGCCCAGCCCCCATCCCACAGAGAATGGGAGAAATAGATGTCCCATCACCTTCATGACTGCAATCCCCATTAACCAGCCTTCATAGTAGATTCCAAAGTTGCAATTCCAGTGTCTTTATTCGTGTCCCCAGGGGATGGTGGGGAAGGGGCACACTATGTGCAAAAAGGATTATACTTACAGAGACAGGAGATCATTACAGAAACGGCAACAAGATTGGGGGAGCGGGGGTCATGACTACATATTTACAAACTACCACAATCACTGCCCTGCAATACCTGTCAGCCAGTGGGGGGGGGGGGTGCTAAAGGGGAGTGCTAAAGTGGGAGGGGTGCTAAACGGAGTCAGTATCTTAGTTGTCCAGGTAATCTTGTGCAGACGGCTCAGTGCTCAAATTGTGGGGAAGAAATGGGGCGGGCCACCTCAGCCCCTGTTCTTTCATGACAACCTCCTTAGCTTTTGCTTTTAGAAGGTTTGGGGGGGCATGGTTTGACTCCTCTATCTTTGCGTCCCTTAATTGCTTTCCACCATAATTCAAGCACTATCACGCACACTTTTTCACATACCTGCAAATTATGTGTCTCTCCTCCCCTCCCTGGCTTTAGGAGAAGGAAATGGCAGGTAAGGAGTAAAGCTCATTGCATGTCCTCCCCCAAAAGTTAAATAATTGAAACACTCGAGGAGTCACAAGTCTTCTTAGCTTCACACAGTTCTGCATGTTTTTGTTGGTTTTATTCTTTTCCTTTACTCCAGAGCAGGGGTGCCCAAACCCTGGCCCTGGGGCCACTTGCAGCCCTTGAGGACTCCCAATCTGGCCCGTGGGGAACCCCCGGTCTCCAATGAGCCTCTGGTCCTCCCAAGACTTGCTGGAGCCCGCACTGGCTCAGCACAACTGCTCTCATTGTGAAGGCCAACTGTTCAACCTCTCACATGAGCTGTGGAATGAGGGCTCCGTCCACTGCTTGCACACATCTGTGATGCAGCAGTGGTAGCAAAGGAAAGGCTGGCCTTGATTTGTGCAAGGCCTTTTATAGGCCTTGAGCTATTGCAAGACCTTCGTTCATTTATATAAGTTCCATGTCCAATATATTCATGTATGTACATTTATTCAAATTTGAAATGTAAATTAATTCTTTTTTCCCCGCCCCTGACAGTGTCAGAGAGATGATGTGGCCCTCCTGCCAAAACGTTTGGACACCCCTGCTCTAGAGTGTACACTGTACAGTGTGAGCCAGGAAGTCCCTGTCTCAGCCATAGGCTCACTAGGTGCCCTTAGGCAAAACCAGCGTACAGCTCCCCTCTGGCGATACTGAGATATTAATACTGGCCTGCTTTAAGTGGGAGTTGTAAGGATTACTGAGATGATGTAGATGAAATGCTTTGAACGTGTTGACAGGCTCTGTAAATATTCAGTGTTATTGGCTCCTATCTTTTGTGGCTCTAGAGGCAGGCAGTTGCTGTTCTCAGCAATTATATAAGGATTAGAGTATATGCCACACAGGGTCTTCCAATATAGCCCAGCAAAAGAGCCACATAGTTGTTGAATAAATAGCATTAGGGTGGTCACAGAGTCTGCTTGAAATGCAATTGTTTTAAAGCTGGGTTTCTCTAAAGGTAGACTAGATTACATGTTGGATGTTTTCTGATGGGCTGATTCTAAAGTCCTGCAGAGCCATGCTGTGGTGTGTGCATGCACACAAGTGTCTCTGTGCTTGCCATCAAGTGGTTCTGGTGATCTACACCTCGCATTGGTCACTCAGAAAGGTTGTAGCCAATGATTTAGGGACACCTTGACTGTAAGGCTCTTCTGAATGTGTGAGCTCTGTGGGCACCTGTTGCCTTTTACTGTGAAGCTTTCTGCAAGCATCTGTATGTTCTTGCTGACCCCTACTGGAGGGAATGAGAGGTGGAGGAACAGAAAGAAGGAAGGGGTTGGGTAGAATTTTTGCTACATTAGTAGGGCTGGCCCATGCATGAGGCTCACTGAGGTGGTTGCCTCAGGCAACAGAATGGTGGGGAAAACCCACCTGCATCCATGCACTTACCTCAGTTGCAACTCCTCCCACTCCCTGAATTGGAAACAAAAGAGGGGGACAGAGCAGAAAATGAAACGCAGAGGTTCTGGCTCACATAAGAACATAAGAACAGCCCCACTGGATCAGGCCATAGACCCATCTAGTCCAGCTTCTTGTATCTCACAGCGGCCCACCAAATGCCCCAGGGAGCACACCACTCTCCACTCTTTGTGCTTCCTTTTCTGCTCCATCCTCCTCTTCCTTTTCCAAGAGAACTGCAAGGCAGGCACATCCCCAAGCAAGGGGAGGCAGCTTTTGGCAAGCTGCCTCAGTGACTTCTCCTGTACCTTTAGAGCAGTGTTTCTCAAACTAGATGGGTCGCGAGCCCATTTCAGGTGGGTCCCCATTCATTTCAATATTTTATTTTTAATCTATTCGATTTGATGCTATAATGGTATGTGACTGCATTCGGGAAAATTTTACAGATCTGTACTTTTAACAGGCTACTATGTATATGCTTTAACAATGACATATTTATATATGTCATATTTATATTATATGTCATATTTATATGACATATTTTACAATGCCACACATTTAACATTTAACAATGGGGCTTACTCCACTTACTCCAATGGGGTAAGTGTGGCTAGGATTGCAGACCTTGGGATGTTTGGGAACAGATCAGCAACAACATGGTAGGGTTAGGAGGGTTCTTCTTTATTTTAAATACATTTTTAAACTTATATGTATTGTAAACTTTTAATTTACTTAATTAATTTGATTTTGTGATATGGAGAATCATTTATGTCAGAAGGCCAGATACAAGGGAGGGAACCAGGATGAGGTCTCTTATTATCTGGTGTGCTCCCTGGGGCATTCGGTGGGCCACTGTGAGATACAGGAAGCTGGACTAGATGGGCCTATGGCCTGATCCAGTGGGGCTGTTCTTATGTTCTTATGGAGGGTGTTAAAAAAAATTTCCTGCTTGATGATGTCACTTCTGATCATGACATCACTTCCAGGTCAATGACGCCACTTCCAGTGGGTTCCAGCAGATTGTTGTTCTAAATAGTGGGTCCCGGTGCTAAAATGTTTGAGAACCACTGCATTAGATAATAAACTGCTCCCCAACTCCAAGTTGTCATCTACAAAGGAGACACAGGGGGTGCTTTTGTACCTCTTCTGACACTGGTGGGGAGTAGTCAAGTACATTCCCTGCAGTTAGAATTATGATGTGTCAAATCAGCAGTTCATAGCACTCCCCATTTCTGGTGCCCGTAAGCCAGAACTCAGGGAAACTTTCCTGTATAACCCATATACTCTCCTTATTTTAGACATGTCTGCACTGGCAGAAACAAGGAAGGCTGGACCAGCCAGGCAGTACTTCCAGGAGGAGAAAGACTTGATTGTACTGAGTACCTGGTGTGTAACTCTCTTGGATGCCACCTATGGCTTCTTCAGCACATGTGAAAATGTCACTCACCAGATTGGGACAGGAAGAGTCCATGAACATAGCAGCTAGGTACAGTCCAACTTAAAGTACAGCAGAGAGACTTGTAGAGCAATGCCTGCTAGGATATGCAACATGATTGGCCTGCACTGTAGCCAAATACCTGCTGGGAGAAATGGAATTGGCATGGGCCACTTGCTGGAGTAGTGCACGCACTGGAGCACACTGCTGTGCAATGCAAGGGATGGTGCTGGGTACAGAAAGAGAGTTCCCCTGTGGTAGAGCTGGTAGTGTGGGCATTGCTCATGGTTATGCTGGGGACACTTGACTGGAGGACACTGAGGAGACCTGGGTGGCTTGTGAAGAACCCGAAACGTCATCCTCATCACCAAAGGGGCTTTTGCCACAGAAGACAAGCTTCATCATGCAGGAGCGGAACTGCAAGGGAGAGAGGTTTAATCAGCAGGGATACCACTGCCCCAGGGAGGGAAGAGGGAGCTTTCAGAGCCTTAACCCACTAAAGAGATGCAGTGACATCCCCACTGGGAAACAGCAAGGCTTTCAGACAGTTTTCCCATGTCAACTTATTTGCCCGATGGACTCCTGCCAATGATCCCCCTGCACGGAGGATTCCCATGAGTCTTTTAGGACACAGACTTGCTTTGTGCAGAGCACATGTCACACTTGGTGGGCCTCACCAATGTCTTATATGAGCTGAGAGGGCAACCCAGGTTTGCTCAACATTCTCTGGTGGCTGTACACGGCAGGGAAAGTAGAACCTGCATCAGGAGTTGACTAGGTCAGACCCGTGGGCCTCTGAGGCTGCGCAAGGCTGACTCTTGAAGCACCCCAATGTGAATAGCTGGTAGGCAGTGGTGGAGCAGCTCACACCATTGCTCCCTTCTTCCACCCTCCTTTTGGTCTCTAGACTCAGAGACTCTCCACAGATGTACTGCTACTTGTGTCTAGTAAGGGGTTATAGCTGCAGCTGACTTGAAAGGGGGTATTAAGCACAGCTCAAGTGGAGCAGTAGACCAGAGAAAAGTTCAGGAATAGATGCCACCACATAAACTAAGCCTGAGTTTCTATACTCTTTGCATTAACCCCTGGCCATAAAGGAAGACAATGATGTATTCAGGGAGAAGAGATGGAATGCCAGGGCCCTGACTGACTACAGGGAGAGCATAAGTAGCATGGGATGAATTCTTTGCTCTCTTTTCTTGCCCAGCCCAGCCTGATTCCAGTTGCTTCTTGTCTATGCTGACCTGCTTGTTCATGAAGACATAGATGATGGGATTATATACAGTGGATGCCTTGGAGAAGACAGAAGGGATGGAGGCCAGAGAGACATCAAAGGGTTCCCCGCGATGTGTCACTATCCACAATGAAAAGGAAGCATATGGCAGCCAACACACCAAAAAGCCCATCACCATCACGATTACCATCTTGGTCACCTCTCTCTCAGCCTTTTGTGTTGTGGCTGACTGCTCCTGCTGCTTGGCAACCTGGATGGGAGGGAATAAAAGATTTTATTGGTGAGAGTCACTAAAGACCAAGTGGCAGAGAGTGAGCGGCACAGTACAAGAGCTATCATATGGATGTGACCTGCATACACCTTGTTGGGGAAAGACAAGGGAGAACAACAGCACAGGGGTGGATTGGATGTGTTAGTTAAGCCTAAAATGGGCTGTTAGGTGCAACCAGTTATATAAATAGGAGTCAAGGGCTCTGCTTCTGCTGCGAAATAACCCACTACAATAAAATGCTGACTCCACTTCCATGTTGGAGCTTAGTATCCCAGCAATATATTTCTGAATGTACCATTCTTACCAGCAATCAGAAACCAGGGACCCAGTGGCTTATCTAGTTCAAACCAGGTTGTTCCTACCTACAACATCACCAAGAGATGGCAACCTTTTCTTTGAAACCTCCAAGACCATAGATTCCTCTGCTGCTTTTAGGATTGTTCCAATTTCCACTCAAAAAACCTCCCTTCTTAACACATTCCAGGTACAATCCTAACCTACTTTCCAGCACGAGACATAAAGGCAATGCCGCTCCAAGGTAAGGGAACAAACATTCCCTTATCTTGAAGAGGCCTCCATGAGTGCCACCCAATTGCAGGATGCAGCACATGTCCCGTTAGCACAGCTATGCCAAAGCTGGAAAGTGGGTTAGGATTTGGACCTAAACCTTTCTTTTCTTGTCCTATCTCATATGATACAGAGCATGATCCACTGGGAAGTTCTCCTGCACAAGCCCCGTTGAAATTAATGGGGTACTTCACAGTTGACTTGCCCATCATAAATATTGATTCTTCCTCTGCTCCCTCAGTTCCTTCAGATTTTCTTCATTGCACTTTCTGCTGTAGCCAGCAGAGGCAGAAACAGCTCAACTGAGGGAGGACAGCAGTATCAGGGGGGCCAGCTAGTGGCACAGATCTGCACACATTGGCATGCCCTCACAGGAATGTTGCATATGAAAGCAAGCACACATTGTCTCAACAAACCAGCAAAACCATCACTGTGGATGTAGGTGCTGTGCATGCTTGACAACTGTTGCTAATGTGCACCCTCTTGCCAGTTATGTGGCGACAAACAATTCAGTGCTTCTCCCCATCCTTGGATACAACCATATACATGCCCACCTATTTTCTGTTGACACCATATTTGCTTACCTCTTTTAAAATGATCTGATCTTATGTGTTTTTGATCAGGTGCAGTCCTGGAACATGCTGGAATCCCTAGCATGTATGCACTGCTGAAACAGAGACACCTGCGTTGGCTCGGTCATGTCGTGAGAATGGATGAGGGCCGAATCCCAAAGGATCTCCTCTATGGAGAACTCGTGCAAGGAAAGCGCCCTACAGGTAGACCAAAGCTGCGATACAAGGACATCTGCAAGAGGGATCTGAAGGCTTTAGGAGTGGACCTCAACAAGTGGGAAACCCTGGCCTCTGAGCGGCCCGCTTGGAGGCAGGCTGTGCAGCATGGCCTTTCCCAGTTTGAAGAGACACTTGGCCAACAGACTGAGGCTAAGAGGCAAAGAAGGAAGGCCCATAGCCAGGGAGACAGACCAGGGACAGACTGCACTTGCCCTCAGTGTGGAAGGGATTGCCACTCCCGGATTGGCCTTTTCAGCCACACTAGACGCTGTTCCAGAACCACCTTTCAGAGCGCGATACCATAGTCTTTCGAGACTGAAGATTGCCAACATGATTAACCAATCATTTTGGAGTAGAGTATGGAGCTGTCATATTTTACCCCAGAGTGAATTGGTTAATAGCACTTCCCTGGAAGGGGACTGAAACCCATACCTGTGGTTTCAAGAGGCAGTGCTCTTGACCACCATGCTCTACACGTCAGGCCGATGCAAAACATCTAAGATTCTAAACCATTCTAAAAGAGGTAAGCAAATAAGTTGTCAGCAGCATATATGTCAAACAAGCATGTGACTCCTGTTCTTCATGCAGCAAATGTTCAGTCCTTGACATTTCCCCCTTACGCATTGGTTCCCAAACTTTCTCAACTGGTGCCTCCTTTGACCTACTGGGCCATTGATCATGGCTCCCCATTAGGGCTACAGTTCTATACATTGTATAGGGCAGCAGGTTTTTCATGAGGATTCCAAGCTCCTCTGGCTGGTTTCTTTGGCTCCCAGCTCATAGTTTGGGAACCACTGCTCTAAAGGATCTCAGGTAGCAGACCTTAGAAAGATCCTATCAGAGCAGACAGTACTGAATTCAATAGACCAGGAGAAGCACCACCCATTCATATTTACTCCTATTGAGACACACTGTTTAGGTTTATCTGTTCACTTCACACACCTGTATATTTTCTCTCCTGTAGCTATGCCTTTCTTAGTACTGTGCCTCAACCTTAGGAGGGGGACTGGGAGGGAGGAGGGGTGGTACTCACAGCACGCAAAGTGAGGAGAAGACGACCATATGAGAAGACTATAACAGATAGTGGCACCCCAAAGCAGAAGCAGAAGAGGAACATCACGTAGGACTCATTGTTCCACTTGTTGTTGGTTGTATACCAGTCAGGGCCGCATGAGCATTGCAGCCCCTCAGGGATATACCTAAGGGAGTTAAACCAGACAGTACATTTCCTTGCAAACACTCACTGAACCTTTTCTACACATATCAGGCACTGCAAAGAAGTGAGAAATCTCAGGCACAGAAACAACATTGCCAACTCCACATATGCTACCAACTCACCTTTGCTACCCATGTCTCAAATCTCAACTCTTTCTGCACTCCCCTCCAAACATACCGTTAGTCTCCAACACATACCTGCTCCAGCCAAACAAGGGTGGTAATGAAGCTACCAAGCCAATGATCCATGTGATGATGCAGCCAACAATGGCATGAGTGCCTCGGAAGGTGAAGTTTCCCAGGGGTTTGCAAATAACAAGGAAGCGTTCAAAGGCCACCACTGCCAAGGACCACAGGCTCACCATACCTGATGGGAAGTGGGAGACAAGAGTCAGGGATGTCTGGCTGCCTGTGGCAGTCACAGAAACCATGTGTTGATGGGTTAGCAGATGCAGGCAGTTGCTACACACCTCTTCCATCCTTCCTTCAAACCTCGGTCTCTCCTTTTGCATCTCTGTTCTCAAGGTGCACTGTTCAGAATGATGCTGCCTCTTGCTTGCTGCCGATAAGTGGCCCTTAAGGACCCTGAGTCCTCAGAAATCCCCATCATCTCACATCATAATACTTCTGCTCTCCCAGTTCTGCATCCTTACTCTTACCCCCCCACTCCCCCCCAAGCCAGATATGCTGAATTCTTATTTTTCTTGCTTACCCCCCAAAGTGGCAGAAAAGCCCTCTATCTTGCAGGCAATAGGACCGAGGGCAAAGTACATCTGGCTGAAGCTGTAGAAGGCAGTGACAGATCCAATGCAGACCACCAGCAAGTTTGACACAGCAAGGTTGACCAGGATGTAGTTGAGGTGGGAGCGAAGTTTCTTATACTTGAAGGTGCAGAAGATGGTGAGGGCGTTGATGGGCACCCCAAGTACAACCAACATGAACATGAAGGCAGCCATGCCCATAAAAAGGCCTGGACTACCCAGGTGAGTCTGAGGTACCAGGAAAGGGCTGAGAGTTGTGATGTTGGCAACATCCAAGGGTATCGGGATGAAGAAATCATCAGGGAGGTCATCCCAGGTATCAGGCCGGCCTTTGTTCATGGTAGAGGTGAAGGATGAGGAAAAGAACAAAGTGGTGAGATTGGAGGGTTGAATAGGCAGTGGGATGCGTGTAAGATTGGAGGGATGGGATGTGTAAAGGGCTGATGGATGGGAGAGAGAGAAGGGGGAGATGGGCAGAGGGAGTCTGCTTGGGAAGGGATGGATGAAGACAGAGAAGCAGCTAAATGAGGCAGGACACAGACAATGCAGAAAAGCCTGGCTTCCCTTTACATCCCTTTGCTCCAGGTGGCATGGGCACTCAGACAGCCTGGGGTGCCACAGGAAACAGATAATGAGTCACAGAGTGGTCCTACAAGACCTTTTTATACCTTAGGGGTCCCGGGGGCTCTCCTGGCACAGCTACAAGTGAACTGTTCCACCTCCCTCAGCATTCCTGTCTTCCTTAATCGCTCTTAAGGCTGGAAAGCCTCAGCTAAGCCAAGCTTATCCTCAAGGACTGTGGACAAGTTGTAGCAAAAGGGGCTAGGAAAGACGGGTTTAGCTGCCTGCCAAGCTGCTTTGCAGGTCCATAATCAGACACTGGAGCCTGATTAACGACTCAAGGGGGGAGGAGGGCAGGTCAGATAAAGGGAGAGGCTAAGAAGCTGAGTTGAGGAGCAATGTAGAGATGCCCTTATTTTCTCAGCAATGCATCTCCAGCTGCAACTCAATTGGGTATCCCAAACCCATGCTGCAGCCCTTTGCTCTCTTAGACCCAAACTTTCTTCTGTTCAGCTGAGACACTCTAGGACTGACCCACTACTCCTCTACTATCCCAGCTGAAACTTCTTGCCTTGATGTGCGATGCACTTCTATCTTTTTCCTGGACTCTATTCAGTTCTAAGACTGGCACTCAGCTTATGTTATCATTAGTCCTACCACAGTCATACCTACATTGGCACTTTTGGGCTGCTTAGACGACTACTTCTGAAATGTAATGAGGATGACTTCCTTATTAATAACACTTCTGCCTACCAACACTAAGTCAGCAATAACGCTGGGCAAGAGTACACATATGAAGGAGCAAAGCAGGAATAAGAGAAATGTTGCTGTGGTGAAAAATTCTATTACTTCCTGTCCTAATTCCTCACTGCGGGAACTTCCCCTGGTCCCTTACAAATCAAAGGAGCAGTGAAACTGACCTGATAACAGTATTCTACTCTTCACAATTTTTCTTTGGGATTTTAAAAAGAAATGTTCTTGAGATGTGCAGCATTCCTGAGGGAGACAGAGCTTTGCATGAGTTCTCCAGTACCCTATTGTGTGGAGAATCCTTATTATACAAACATTAAACAATCTTTATTGTGTACAGTGCAAATCAGTTCCAAAATTAAAATGAGAATACATCTGTGTGCTTTATACTTCATGGGTATGTCACAGTGGGACAGACAAAACAATAAGGCTGCAATCCTAAATTAATTTATTCAGCTATAAATCACACTGAATCCAATGGAACTGACTCCCTAGTAAATGTGCTTAAGATTGTAACTTAAGGCTGCACTCCTGTGCACACTTATTTGGAAGTAAGCCCTCCTGAACTCAGTGGAACTTATCCAAGGCCAGTACAAGACTTCCTGATGGCTGAGGCAGCATGCCAAATGCTACCCCCCCTTACTCAATGATGTGCCCGTCCTCCTCCAGTCTCTACTGCCAACAAGCTAGCACCCTTCTCCCTTCCACATTTCCTCTTCCTCTCTGCCCTCTCTATCTTTTCCAATCCAGAGAGTAGGAGGAGAGGGAGGAGTAGGGGAGGCAAGTAGACTGATACAGACCAATCGGAGCCCCACCAATTTGCTCTCTGTGGTGACTGCTTCATTTGGCCTCATGGTTGGGCTGGCCCTGGACTTACTTTGTGTTGATATGCCTAAGATTGTACTGTTAGTCAGTCAGTCAGCGTACTATGGACAAGTCTACAGTATTCTTGTTACCAGTGTTTGAAAAGGTTTGGTATAGATAACTAATTCTCTAACTGTTTCTGAGACAGGATCCCCCTTTAACTTGTAACAATGGGATCCACTTTTTAAAAATAGTACAGGCATGTGCACATATCCGCTGAAGGTTCCATTCCAGAATCCACAGATATGGGGGGACGCCCCCCATCAGCGGCTTCACTAGGGGGTACAGGCTGCACCAGGTGATGTGTATTGGGGGTGACACCACTACTGGCCAAAAAATTTTAAATCATGGAATTTTTGAATAATACCATCATGTTCTATATCATTTGATGCATAATTTCATGCAGAATACAATGAAACAAGTTTAAATATCTCTATTCTATCAAAAGTTATTAAAAGTTATAGTCAAAAAGCCAGTAGCGGGCAGAGTGCTGCTACATCACCACACCGACCACCCAGGGTGTTGCCCCGCCCACTGCATGGGAGGAAGTCTATCATGGGGGTGATGTGCTGGCCTCCCACAATAGGTGACACAAACCCTAGTGCCCCCCATCCTCCAGAGACGAAGGGAACTGCGCTCACCTCCAAGGAGTCTTCTGAAAAGAAAAACACATTTTTATTGCCTTTAAGGTGTTTTGAGGCCCGGGGAAACCCTCTGGAGCAGTGTTTCTCAAACTGTGGGTCGGGACCCACTAGGTGGGTCGCGGACCAATTTCAGGTGGGTCCCCATTCATTTCAATATTTTATTTTTAATATATTAGCACACACGCACAATTAACATACCCCTGCATATACTTGTGTCTCTTATGTATGTATCCTATAATAACTTTCATTAGAGTTTGGAAATCTAAAGAATATCCTTCAAGAAAATAATGGTTAGAAACAAATGTGTCACCTATGGCAAAATGTATCACATATAGGGCGCAATCCTAAACAACTTTCTAGCACTGACATAGCTGTGCTCATGTGGCATGCACTGCAACCTGCAGTGGGGAGGGAGTCGAGGGGGCCTCCTCAGGGTAAGGGCATTACCTTACCTTGGGGCTGCATTGCGGCTAAGTCAGTGGTCAAAAGTTGGTTAGGACTGAGCCCATAGACAAGTAACAGAAGAGAGTAAAGGAATTTATAAAAGAGCAGGACATTAATTTTTCCTGCCAACTGTGCAGGCACCTTTTAAAGTGGTGTCCTCTTATATTTAGCAGAAGGAGAGCAACTGCCCCTTCTCGCCCCAGCATGGCATCTTAACCAGTGGCTGTTGCTAATGTCTCCTCTGTGTGTGTTGTTTTTTTTAAGTGTGAGCCCTTTGGGGACAGGGAACCATTTGATTTATGTAAACCACTTTGTGAACTACTCTTGTTGAAAAAAGGTATATAAATATAATTATTAATAATTTTCACTGATTCATTACAGCTCTGTTTAAACAAAGTATGGTATGTCAAAAATCTGAAATTTATGAATTGGTAAAATACATACATTATTTATGTTTTCACAGGGTTTTTCTTTTAATACAATTGCTGTTCTTTTTTTAAGCAAGAAAACAAACATAAGCTTGACTAAAATCTGAGAGATTTTTCCAAATGAACTAGAACATAACCCAGACCTAAAATCTCCTGACTGCATTGAACCTGAATTGGAAACAACCAAATTTCTTTCTTTTTTTTTTTAAAGTGAGAACTGGTTCAAAATAAGTGATTCACTAATCAGGCACTGAGTTTTCAATTGCATTATTAATGATTATTTTCTTTTTTTTTCAATTCTGTGATTTTTTTTTGCTTGCAAAATCTTTTAAAAAATTTTAAAATTAACAGTTTAAAAAATATTTTTTCAAGTTAGTTACCATTGTTTTCATTTCACAGAATTACAGCCCAATCCTATCCTCCTACCCCCCCCCCCCAACTGATGCAGCCACACCAAAATGGCTTGCACTGCAGCCTGTGGAGAGGGCACTCATGAAAGTCTTATCTGGGTACTTGTGGAGCGGTCTACTCGGATCTGCACTAGACCTGCATGAGAAATTGTTGGCGCAGGTCTGCATGGACCCAGGTTTCAGAATCAGGTCTGGGAAAAGGGTTTGGATTTGGCCGCCACTCCTGCTGCCAATCCACCTCCTTCCCAGACTCCATCTTCTCCCATTGCCTCCCTGTTCCACCCACCCCCACCCTCGTTCCGCCCTCCTCCCTCTGTCCCATTCCACCTTCCCCGCCATCCTACCTGGGTCAATATGTCTGCAAAAATTGTCTGCTGCTTGGGGGAAGATAGCGCTTCCTACCAGCACTTTGGGAGCATGCAACTCCACTTGCTGCTGGAAAGCCTTTTTCAACTGCCATAAGGCAGTTAACGTGAGCAGAACACTTGTTCTGCCAGCATAAGAGCCCAATCAGGCTGTTAGATTACTAGAAAAAGAGAGATTATTCTGCATGAAATGTATCTAGATGCGTTCAAACTAGTTGAAAATGTCTGAATTAGTTACTGAACAGCTTTTTAAAGTTAGTATCTGAACTGGAACTGAACCAGTAAACCTGTACCAGAACCGAACTCAAATTTTAACTGATTTGATTTCCTCATGTGGCCTTAGCAGGTTATTCTCAAAGGTTCAGGGTGTCTCTACAGCAGATACTGGCTGAAAACTGGTGTGCCAGTAACAGAGAATGAAACCTGCTTGTTTCTGTGGAGCCCTGTTCCTTCATCTCCATATCCCCAGCCGGTTTCTTGGTCATGGTATACCAGAATACCATAATGGTATTCCATTATGGTGTAATAATGGAATATTGACTTTTGGGACCATAGATGGATGGATGGATGGGGGGAGGGAGGGAGATGTGTAAATTCACATCTGCCCCAACTTAGACATTCCAGGAATAAATGGTTCTTTCCCAGCTCATTAGCTCAACTAAATATTTTTGGAAATGGATAAAAATTATAATTGAGCTTTGGGAATATATGTACCAATCTCCCTGACAAAGGGGATTAGCTGCTAAATCAGGAGTACATTCTACTTTGGTTTACTAAATTGAATGTTTGTGCCTTCAAAGTGGCTATTGGGATTGCTTTTGTTATTTCTCTTGTCAGAAAGAAACGGAGCAGACAGGCCAAACCCATTGACATCTAGGTAGCAATGGATTGGGTGATACTGACAGATTTGGGAATGAGCACAATGTAATGACGACAAGGTGGTTTCAGGTTGGGCTTGAATTAGGCTCACTTAGTGAATACAAGTTGCCTCCTCCATCCTTCTCCATCAAAGGTAACTGACATAAAGTGTCTCTAAATCAACCCACCATCCTATATCATTCCTGTAACTTCCATCTGCTGCTTCCTGGCCTACTTTACTGCCCCATGGGCTCCAAGCCAGAGGCTCAGGAATTAGCCATGTCGGTCAGTGCTGCAGCATGATCCATACCATTTCACCCTTCCTATGCTAGGTGGGGAACAGGAAAGGTGCCAGCAGCAAAAACTAGAGCAAGAAGATCTCAGGATTGAGGTCAGGGAACTGCGCCTCACACAGGCAAACATGCACTCACACCTCCCCCCCCCCCCCAAAAGAAAAGGAATGGCGGAGTTAAAATGACCAGGGATGGAAAGGAATCATAGGAAGAGCTGTGGTATGGGAGACCTGGTCTGCAGTTGTGAAGCAGGTTGGTGGACCAGGACAGTGGGTTTGGAAAGAAGGACACTGAATTGAAGAAGAGATCACCACCAACCACCAATAGGGGACAGAAAGTAGTGGGCTTGAGCTTCTCAAACTTCTTCTGCTTCACTCCCCTTCTCCTTTTTGAATCTAGAGAGTGGGGGCAGGAGAAGAAGCAATGGAGAAGGAGAGAAGGTGGGTATCCCTTGCCAACCCACCCTCTGAGGAGCCTGCCTCAGTTGGCTTCAGGGATAGACTTGCCCTGAATATTTGGCCCCACTAGACCTCAAGGGACTCATATTTCAGTTCTCTTAGTTTGCTCTCTTCTCAGACCAGAAAACCTTTCCACAAGTGTCATGAAAGTGGAGGGGGACTTCCAGCGACCACCCGCTAATCAAGGGCAGTGATGCCTAGTGCCAAGCACTCACTCCCTTCCCACCCCCTACTCTTCCAATCGGTTTAACGTGCAGCTTGGTGGGACCAGACCTGGTAGATCCAGTCTGCTGCCATCAGTCCAAGAGATCCAGTTCCCAGAGGGGCTCCTTGGGCAAAACCCCTCCCCAAGAATGCTATTCAGGGTCCTTAAAATGCTCTCACTCTGCCAGTAATACCTGCAGAGTGGGGAGGCCGACAAATCCACTGGGCTCATAACAGGCTGAGTTTTTCAGCAAAAAGGTTTTATTTACAGGTGGGGAAAAACATGATTTAAACAGGCTCAGTTCTTACCAATAAACATCCCCTGAATGGGGCTGGCCCTGCAGGGAAGCCTCCACTTGCAGGCCGAGAGCCCGGTCCCAACTTGGCCCAGCATGTGCTGAGGCAACTAAGAGCTCCCAACCTGTGGACAGAAAGGACAAAGAAAAATCAGACAAAACACCCCCGGCTTCTTTTGGGTCCCTTTTGTGCTTCCCTGGGACTCTCCCCAGCAGCCTTCACTCTGCTTACCAGAGAGGCTCTCCCTGCCCTGCCCATCTCAAGCATGCAGCAGGAGAGAGAGAGACCGTCTCTCTCAGGCCTGGAGATTGGCCTGCCTGCCTGCCTGGCTCGAGCCTGAAGTCTCTCAGACATTGGAAGGAAATTGGAGGGAAAATCCCACACAACTGAAGAAACTACAATTGTCTGTTCCAATCAAAGATATTTTTCCTATTCTATTATTGAAGAACCACAGCTACAAATGTTAGGTCTGAAAGATAGTTAAAAATCAGGATCAGAGGCGCAAGGCTACAAGGAGATTGGATCAGAGCTGATGGGGCACTGGCAGTGCTTGGAGGAGCAGATTGATACTGAAAGTAGAGTTGCCACCTTTTCTTCTGGGCAAGGTTCCTGTGCTTTTAACAACTGAACAATAGGCAGACATTCAAAAGATGAACACTTTCTCACCACTGCATCTCCATATCAGGAAATATTTCCACTGTTCAATTTCTGCCTGTTGTGCAGATGTCAAAGCACATGAACCCCTAAGGAAGAAAAGAAGGCCATCCTTCCTTAAAGGGTTAGCAACTCATTGACAAGTCTAACCAGTCTAAGAAGAGTAGAGGGGAAGTTACTGTAACCAAAGGAGAAATGGATTATCCTTTTCAATCCCCACAGAATGGCAAAGAACACGGGAAGAAATTAAACTTGGGGGATTAGCACACAGCAGCTGTCCCTGGTCCAATTAAAGCCTGGTTCATCCGAGCTTCACACTTCCAGGAAGGGGGGCTGAGGTTGACATGGAGGAAGCTACCCAAAGACAGAGCAGGGTCCTTTAAAATTAAAAATGGCCCTCACTTGTCAAGGGTGTCTTGAAACACTGCATTTTCAGCATGGTGTAGATGCACTATGCTCTTAAATGCACAAACAGAAAAGAACTTGTGCCAAATATTTAAATAAAACCCACATTTTGCAGTGAAAACAAAACTGATTATTTGCAAATGTGGACTTATTTTAGATCATTTGGGCTCCAGTAGAATTGTGGCCTTGTGCTGGTGGAACTTATGCTCTGGCAGCACAAGGTCCTTTATGGTACAATTTGCTTATCCTTTATCAGGACTGCTTGGGATAGGAAAGTGTCTGTTTTTTGGATTTGTCTGGATTTCGTAATAATTGCATAAATATAATGAGAAGTGCTTCCTCTTGTTCTTTTCACAGTTACCCATATGGGTGTCTGCTGGCCTCTGACATTTTTCAACAATTTCTGTACAGGTACACACCACAGAGCTGAAAACACTACACAAGTACTCCTTGTATTCACACTGCATCCACACTTGTGCCTTCTGCAGTCCACAATGTGCTGCCCACTTGGCCCCACACTTTGCCCATTTCTACACATCTAAGAGTCACAGAGTCACAGAATTCAGAGTTGCAAAAAAATCCCTGCAGGCTTGCTGTGCTGAGCCCACACAAAATTTAAACTGTCAGCTTAGCACTGAATCGTGCCCCACGATGCATCATGCGATGGTCTGCAGCCCGAAAAATTCCTTGCTTGGAGTGCACAAAAACTGCCTGCAACAGAAAGTTTACTTTCACCAGCCAGATACAGAGGGGGAAGTTTAAAAAAAAAATCTTGGACAAAAATGTCCAGATTTTGGAATAGTCCAGATTTCAGATATCTGGCTAAGGGATAATCTACCTGTAGCATGAAAGCTGAGCTGCTGTGATGTGCTGCCAGCCTGCTGCCACAAACAGAGGTGTGGCATGAGTGGTAGTACTTCCAGGAGGCTCCACAGAAACTGTTAAGTTGGTGGCAGGGGCATGGAGAGGAGGTTTGGAGGAATTCTGAGGTGGGGAGGGGAGGGCAGAGGATGGGGACTTGGCCAGAGGGGGAGGACCTCAGTGGTAAACCTGCATGTTGGATCTTATCCCTCATATTGTGGCCTGCCCTGCTCCCTTTGTCTCCTCGGACTCTCACCAGCTATATAGTGTAAGGCAGTGCTTCTGAAACTCCTATAAGGGAGTTTATATGTGTGCAGGGGAGGGGCTATGGCAGCAACACTATGTCCGGGATTGCGCTGCTGCTGAGGATGGGAAGGTTTTTTAACTTACTGGTAGCCAGCGCTGGAGACCTGGGCTGTCCTCCACACATGTAAAATAAAAAAAAATAAAAAAAAAAGGTCATTCTGGTTTCATTATGAAAACCAGAAGTGACCTTTTTTCTTTTATTAGATGCTTGGAGGCACAGGGAGTCCTGCAGAGCACCAGACATCCCAGGACTCTGGCATAGGCTGCCAGTAAGTAAAAAAACATTCCTCCCATCCCCAGCAGCAGTGCAAACCTGGAGATTGTGCTGCTGTCTTCCCCCCTTCCCTACCCCTTAAAGGAGCAGGGACAAGTGCTTTCCTGGTTAGTGGGTTGTGACCCACCAATTTGGAAACCAAACTGGTGTAAGGCCATCAGGGGGCCTACACAGAGTTAAGTAAAAATATTTTAACCTACCTCTGGCAGGAGTCGTGATTGCCCCTCCCCTCCACTGGATGCAGCATGTGCTCCACCAGCCCAGCTGCACTGGTGCCAATGATGGGGAATAGGATTGAGCAGTTACTTTGCTTTCAATATTAAGGCTTTCAAAGGCTTAATTGTTGGCTATTGAATGAGTGGGAAGAGAGAAAAATTATGATGGGGTATAGTAGGTGAAAGTTCATATACCATTGTGTAGCATAGTGTTTCCCAAACTGTGGGTCAGGACCCACTAGGTGGGTTGCGAGCCAATTTCAGGTGGGTACCCACTCATTTCAATATTTTATTTTTAATATATTAGACTCAATGTTACCACAATATGTGAACTGCATTTGGGGAAATGTTACAGATCTATACTTTTAATACGCTACTGTCTGTATTCTTTTTAAAAATGTAAGTAAATGGGACTTTTACTTGGGACTTACCCTGTGGGTAAGTGTGGGTAGGATTGCAGCCTAGGATTGTTAAAAATTTTCCTACTTGATGATGTCACTTCCAGTCATGACATCACTTCCGGTGGGTCCTGACAGATTCTCATTCTAAAAAGTGAGTCCTGGTGCTAAATGTGTGAGAACCACTGGCGTAGCAGATATTGGGTCAAGGCCCAACCTGCTTTCCACCACTGTTTACTGGAAGATGTCTGATACAGGCTGCAGAGAGTTAACTGTTAGTCAATTAGTTACTATAATTAATTTCATAGTCAAGAAAGACACCTAAAGCAGCTGTACATTTTTGCCAATGTACCCATTGATAGTATAGTCATAGGACCTATACACGTATTTATTTGTTTGCATGGAAAATTAAGAACATCAGAATCAGTGAGTAAAATAACTTGAAGAAGCTCACAAATGAGGCAGGATGACATCATGCACCGCTTGCTGTTGGTCTCCGGAGGTCATCAGAGGTGACAAACAGAGGTTCCCAACAGCTACTAATAGCCCTATCCTCTCTGGATGTATCTAATCCTTTCCAAAGCCTTTGATTCCAATGGCTCTATCAAATCCTGTGGCAATTAATTCCCTAGATTAATTATACACTGCACAAAGAAATATATTTGTCCCTCCTAGTGCCTAGTTCACTGGATGACCCCCCAACTTGTACAGCATGAATTAACCTTCTTTAGTGCCACATCAGACCAATCTTTCACTTTGTATGAGAGACCCCTTTCCTTTCACAGTTTAACCTGCAAAAATGTTAGCAGTTGGTGTGTTGTGCTCTGACTTTTGTTGTTCATGTTTAGTCATCTGATCTCCAAAGAGGACAACTCTTTTACCTTCCCTTTCCATGCCACCTAGGCTTCCTCAGTTGATTTAACAAAGCAGACCTGCATAGAGACACAACACTTCTACAGGAGTTTACTTTCTGGTTCAGGAAGCATAGGTCTCAGTCAAACACATGTTCCCGAATGAACACACACCCGGTTCTTTGGATTTTTGGAGAGGCAAACAGACAGGCGACAGGAGAATTCAAAGGACTTCTAACGTTTCACTCGTTTGCAAACGGGGCCTTCCACAAACACACACACGTGGAGAGACCGTGAACAATTACAATGATGCTGGTTTTATAGGATAGACTAGGTAGGGGAGGGGGGAACAAAAGAGCACACAAAGAGAGCAAAACACATCCATGGCAAGCATGGGAAAAATAACAGACCAACAGTCCCACAAACATTTGGCTTGGTTATCAGATCAACATCTTGATCCTCAGGATGTTCAGGAGGGCAATTCGATACGCATCGGCAATTTGTTTACAGATATATCCATTACAAAGGATCTGGTACTCTATGCATCCCTTTTTTTTGTTTATGGCTCTTATTTATGACTTTCTGTTTACCCTTGTGAACATACCACAGTTAGCCTGTTCTCTAAGAGGGATTTTTAGATGCTGGCTTTTGGTCAGAGAAGAGCCTTATGGGTGAACTGGGCATCTTGGGATATTTCTATATTGTGAGCTCAGCATATTGTTATCACACACATCCAAATATGCATCTGAGGGTGCAGTCCTAACCAACTTTCTAACACTTGTACTGCATCCTGCCGTTGGGGGATAGTCATGGAGGCCTCCTCAAGGTAGGGCAATGTTCGTTCCCTTACCTTGGAGTTGATTTGCCCTTATGTCAGTGCTGGAAAGTTGGTTAGGATTGTGGCTTACCTGTGGTGAATCTACCCTGCACTGCTTGAAAGGGACATCTGAATTATCCTATAGCTGTTTGCAATGTACTTGACTACATCTATGTACTTGGGTACAATCACTGTTAGCCTGTCTATCATTGGTTCCCAACCTGTGGTCAGGTACCACAGGTGATCTGCAAGACCCTGAGAAGTGGTTTGCAAAATCTCAGGGGGAAAAAATTGATCACTTCCAGCATGCAGATCATGGACCACCAGAGAGGGCAGAGAATGAATTGCCCACAGCCAGTAACAAAAGTGGCAACCCACAAATCTTCACTATAAATAATACATGTAATAAATCTCTAATTATTATGATTTTAATTGTATTTTTTGTGTGAAGGGGTGGGGGTTGCATACAGGACCCATTTGTACCCAGGCCCAAAAGGGTCAAAAAGGGGACCCAGGTGCGACCAGATCAAGAAAGAAACATCTGAATGTTGTGGTTTCTTGAAAGATAGAAACCTTCTTTCAAAATTGCAAAAATCCCTATGGGAATTTAATTTGCCTGCCTATGTAAACCGCTTTGAATAAAGTCTAAGGAGAAATCTGAGGACCAAGAAAGGCGGTATAGAAATACCTGTTTAAAAAAAAAAAAAAAAAAGGAGGCCCACCAGAAATTTCCTGGGATCTTATATTTTCCAATCTCACTTGGACTTGCTGCTGGCATGGGGTGCTGGGTGCATGGTGACTGCCGCAAGCCATATGTGCTGGGAAAGGAACGCACACTCCTGAACACTCAAATCTGGGTGGAAACTGGCCTGCTACAGTAGCTCTTTGGCTTGTGGATCTACTTACCATGAAAAAGTATATCAAGGACACTTCTGTGGAACTACAGCTGTTGCAGAAGTATGTTTTGGTACACACAGGACACTTTCCATTCTAGTGTGAGCCTAAATATGATGATCTAATTTTCTGTAATGATTTTCTATATTTAAAAATTTTTTAGAGACTTAGGAGTGTGTTTGGTTTTCTGTATTACTGAGCCAAGCTGCTGACAGTGTGAGCAGGTAGACCTGGGCTTCACATTGGGAAGCACAGTAAACCAGGGCTCCAAAGACTCTCCTTGCTGTTGCAAGCCTCCCCCTGCTCTGTTTTGACTCCTCCCCACCCTGTTCTGCCCACCCCTGTCGCCAACCCTGTTTCACCCCCTCCCCTTTTGGGAAGGGGCCCAAAAGAAACATTGTACCCCCTTAATAAAATTCTTCTTGGAGGCCCTGGTTGATTTTTAACAATCCTAGGCTGCAATTCTACCCACATCTTCCTAGGAGTAAGTCCCATTGACTATCATTGTTAAAAGAATATATGTAGTAGCTTGTTAAAAGTACAGTAACATTTCTCCAGTCACATACCATGGTAGCATCAAGTCTAATATATTAAAAATAAAATATTGAAATGAATGGGGAGCCACTTGAAATTGGCTTGCGACCCACTTAGTGGGTCCTGACCCACAGTTTGAGAAACACTGCTGTAATGGATTTGGGAGACAATTGGTTCTGAGGAGATGTGCCTGAGGTAAGCCCAGCCCAGGGGGAGTAATGATACAGGGGGAGGGTGAAATGAGGAGATGGGGCCAGTTGGCATGGAGAGGCAGTGGCAACCCAAGCAGCAACAGTGTGACGTCAATGATATTATGCAACGTAATGATGTCACATGGTGTCACTTCCAGGAGCACACATGTTCTCACACGGCGGCTGAAGTAAAATTCCTCCAGCCACTGTTGTGAGCTCCCATGTAGCAGGCATTCCTGTTGCTTCCCAATTTGGAAAGCGACAGGACTGAGCACACACTCACAGCAGCAGCTGGTGCCCGCCTTGAAATAGTGCCCAGGACTTGTGTCCTGGCTTGCCATACCATAGATACATGACTGGATGGGATGGAGGTCACCACAGTGGGGTACCTAGGGGGTAAATGCCCTGGGCCCTGGGTGCCACAACTGCGGGAAAGCACCACCAGCCTCACCCCCTGCCACCCATTTTTTATCCTTTTTAAAAAAAAAAAAAAGAGAGAGAGAGAGAAAGAAGCTGGAGAGGAAGGGAGGTGGACCAGAGTGATGTGGAATTGTGCTGGGAGTGGCTTCAACACCCGGCGCGATTATGGAAGTGCTTGTGGTGACATGATGACATCACTGCAATTACTTCCGGGTCAGGGCTGGGGGTGGTAAAGTGGGAAGTGGCCTTGGATGGAAAAAGCCCCAGGACCACCTCTGGGTCACCAGATCAGGCCAGGGAGGGTGGCAGGTTTGGCAGCAGCTCACTCTGAATCCCAACCCCCTTCTTCGTCCTGATCTGCCTGTATGGATCAACATGGACCTGTGCCAGTGGTATCGTCTGAGTTGACACATTGCAGCTGCTGAGGCTGGGGCAAGGAAGCAAATGTGGTGGATGGTATTGGGCAGGAAATCTAAAACCCCTTGGTTGCTTTGAACTTGAACCCCTACACAAGAAGTGGGAACAATTTTTTAAAATAAATAGCTCAATAATCAAGACACTCCATTTTCAATTGCATGAATAATTTTTATTTTCCTGTTTTGTGCCGTGTTTTCTGTATTTTATTTGTTAATCACTGTAAACATTCAAAAATTAACCATTTAAAAATATAACAATTTTTGCTAAAATGAAATAGTTATTGCTTTCACTGTATAGCATTACATTGCAAGCAAGAGAAAAATTATTCTGCTTAAAATGCATGTACATGAGAACATAAGAACAGCCCCACTGGATCAGGCCATAGGCCCATCTAGTCCAGCTTCCTGTACCTCACAGCGGCCCACCAAATGTCCCAGGGAGCACACCAGATAACAAGAGACCTCATCCTGGTTCCCTCCCTTGCATTGGCATTCTGACATAGCCCATTTCTAAAATCAGAAGGTTGCACATACACATCATGGCTTGTAACCCATAATGGATTTTTCCTCCAGAAACTTGTCCAATCCCCTTTTAAAGGCATCCGGGCCAGGTGCTGTAACCACATCCTGCAGCAAGGAGTTCCACAGACCAACCACACGCTGAGTAAACAAATATTTTCTTTTGTCTGTCCTAACCCTCCCAACACTCAATTTTAGTGGACGTCCCCTGGTTCTGGTGTTATGTGAGAGTGTAAAGAGCATCTCTCTATCCACTTTATCCTTCCCTTGCATAATTTTGTATGTCTCAATCATGTCCCCCTCAGGCGTCTCTTTTCTAGGCTGAAGAGCCCCAAACACCATAGCCCTTCCTCATAAGGAAGATGCCCCAGCCCAGTAATCATCTTAGTCGCTCTCTTTTGCACCTTTTCCATTTCCACTATGTCCTTTTTGAGATGCGATAACCAGAACTGGACACAATACTCCAGGTGTGGCCTTACCATCGACTTGTACAGCGGCATTATAATATTAGCCGTTTTGTTCTCAATACCTTTTCTAATGATCCCAAGCAAAGAACTGGCCTTCTTTACTGCTGCCACACATTGGGTTGACACTTTCATCGACCTGTCCAACCCCCCCCCCCAAGATCTCTCTCCTGATCTGTCACAGACAGCTCAGAACCCATGAGCCTATATGTGAAGTTTTGATTTTTTGCCCCAATATGCATGACGTTACACTTACTTACATTGAAACACATCTGCTATTTTGCTGCCCATTCTGCCAGTTTGGAGAGATCATTCTGGAGATCCTCACAATCACGTCTGGTCTTCACCACTCGGAAAAGTTTGGTGTCGTCTGCAAACTTAGCCACCTCACCACTCACCTCTGTCTCCAGGTCGTTTATGAAGAGGTTGAAAAGCACCGGTCCCAGGACAGATCCTTGGGGCACACCGCTTTTCAACTCTCTCCATTGTGAAAATTGCCCATTGACACCCACTCTTTGTTTCCTGGTCTTCAACCAGGTCTCAACCCATGAGAGGACCTGTCCTCTAATTCCCTGACTGTGGAGTTTTTTCAGTAGCCTTTGGTGAGGGACCGTGTCGAACGCCTTCTGAAAGTCCAGATATATAATGTCCACGGGTTCTCCCACATCCACATGCCTGTTGACCTTTACAAAGGTTTGTGAGGCAAGACTTACTCTGGAGTGATTGGACTCTTTAACTTCCCTTTCATCCTCCTTCTAACCAGCCTCCTCATTTGAGGGAAATCCGCTTGTCAGAAGTCAAGGGTTTTTGTGAGAGATTTGCCTGGTATTCTTCCCCCGACGTGCATGTTGAAACGCATCGCAGCATGATCACTGTTCTCCAACGGCTCCGTAACATTGACATCTCTAACCAGGTCCTGAGTACCGCACAATATTAAATCCAGAGTCACCTGTCCTCTGGTGGGCTCCATGACTAGCTGCTCTAAGGCACAGTCATTTAACATGTCAAGGAATCCGGTCTCCTTTTCGCGACCAGAACACAAATTGACCCAGTCAATATGAGGATAATTGAAGTCCCCCATGATTACAACTCTGTCCCTCTTTGTCACTTCTGTTTCCTCATTTCAAGGTCCCCTTCCGGTTTCTGGTCTGGAAGACGATAGTACACCCCCAGTATTACATCGCTCCTGAGGCCTGGTAATTTAACCCACAGAGATTCTATGGTGGAGTCTTCAATCTCTACTTTGCTGGATTCTATCTCTTCCTTAACGTAAACGGCTACTGCACCTCCAACACGCCCCTCCCTGTCCCTCCTGTAGAGTTTATAGCCCAGGATTGTGGTATTCCACTGATTCTCTGCATTCCACCAGGTTTCTGTTATGCCCACTATGTCAATGTTTTCCCTAGTCACCAGACATTCCAGTTCTCCCATCTTTGCTCGGAGACTTCGGGCATTTACATAAAAGCATTTGTACATGGATTGCCCCAGGATGAGCTGCTTATTAGCTCCTTTATCACCACATCCTCTCATTGTGCCAAACCGTCTATCACATCCCATCATGCTACCATTCCCAATTTCTTCTCCTACTCTGCCTTTACCTTGTTGTTTTCTAACCTCCCCATCCTCGTTCCATAGGGATGAGGAGTCCCAAACCGGATGCCCGTTGGCTCCTGTCGGCTTTCCCCCAGGGATCAGTTTAAAAGCTGCTCTGCCACCTTTTTAATGTTATGCTCCAGCAGATTGGTTCCATTCTGGTTCAAGTGGAGCCCGTCCCTCTTGTACAGGCCCCGCTTGTCCCAAAACATTCCCCAGTGCCTAATGAATCTAAACCCCTCCTCCCTACACCACCATCTCATCCATGCATTGAGACCACTGATCTCCACCTGCCTAGCTGGCCCTGCACCTGGAATAGGTAGCACTTCCGAGAACACGACCTTTGAGGTCCTGGCTTTCAGCTTCCTACCTAATAGCTTAAATTTGGCCTCCAGGACCTCCCGGCTACACTTGCCCATGTCGTTGGTGCCAACATGCACCACTACTGCTACCTCCTCCCCAGCACTGTCTACCAGCCTGTCTAGACGAGAAGTGATGTCCGCAACCTTCGCACCAGGCAGGCAAGTGCCATGCAGTCCTCACATCTGTCGCAAACCCCCCTCTCTATGTTTCTAATAATCAAATCCCCCACTACAAGAAGCCCCCGACCCCCCTCCCGCTGAGGAGTATCCTGAGTGCGTTCGGATATGGGCCTGTCCCCTGGAGAAGGGGTCCCTCCTAGGGGATTGTTTCCCTCCTCTCCAGGATGATGTCCTCCAGCCCCAAGACTTCCCACCCAGGCAGCTGAGGAGCTGCACGCCTGAGGTTGGGACAAAGCCTGATTGTCCCCGGAAGTCTCCCCACGGTCCTTCTCTGCCTGCCTCTGCTTCTCCAGGTCGGCCACCAAGGCTTCAAGGGAGCAGACGCGTTCCCTGAGTCCCTGGAGCTCCTTGCACCGAGGACACACCCATGACTTATGCCTCAGAGGCATATAGTCATACATGTGGCACTCGATGCAAAACACCGGATAGCCCCCACCCTGCTGCTGGCTGTCTGACTGCATTGTTTGTTTGTTTGTTTGTTTAGGGTTACTTAAAAACCCTTCAGTGGTTTGCTGCCCTCTTCTCAAGGGAAGAGAAGGACAGTGTCTGGGGCCCTGGCCTTCTTGCCCTGCTGCTGAACTCGCATTGAGGCTAAACTCACAGTGCCTTGCCTGGCACTTTGTTCCTGAGGCACTGGGTGTCCCAGAGGCCATGTGCGCTTCTGCAGAGGTAAACTACCTCAAAGTGAGTGAACTGGTTACTGAATCACTCTTTAATGTTCATATTTGACATATAACTGAATCAGGATATTTAAAAAAAATTCAAGAATCTGAACCACAACCAAATCCAAACTTTTAATGGTTCAGCTACCTGGATGAGAATCCTAAAAAGGTTAAGTTACTGGCATTTGCATTTTTGATGGATTACAGGACAAATCTTTCCTTTAGGAAAGAGGTACAGTTACCCCACTTGAAACCACTGCAAGGCCCCCAAAATCTTATAGGGCTTTGCTTAAAACTGTGAGTGGTACTGGACCCATCAGCAATGTTAATTCACACAGGGTGGGAATGCTCAGATGTATCTAAAAGCTGAACTTCACCATGTTGTCCTGCATAACTTTAAATAGCCCTGTCAGACTTTAACAGCAGCTATGATGGGATAATACTGCCCCCTGCTGCAGGGTTGGCTTATCAAAGCAGCAAACTGTATGCTACTACACAAACTGCAATCCTTCACACACTTTCCTGGGAGTAAGCCCCATTGAACACAATAGGACTTACTTCTAAGTAGCCATGCATAGGATTACTTTGAACAAATACATACAATTATGGGCGCAATCCTAACCCCTTATGTCAGTGTTTTCCAGCACTAAGGGCAATGCAGCTCTGAGGTAAAGGAACAAACATTCCCTTACTCTGAGGAGGCCTCTGTGAGTGACACCCAACTGCAGGATGCAGCACATGTCCCATTGGCACTGCTATGCCAGTGCTGGGAAGCACTGACATAAGGGGTTAGGATTGTACCCTAAGTCTTGTCTTTTAAAAAAAGAAAAAAAAGAATGAAAAATAACTTGGGGAGACCTCAATTTTGAGTGATGGGATAAGAAAAGAAAACATGCAAAAGTGTTCCGGAAGCTAGTTTTCTTTCTGCAGAATTCCAGAGAGCAGTGTGACTAACTAACTGTGAAAGGGCTCACTGCCCCAACAATGCCATTGCTGTTGTTTTGCATGAAGGACCCAAGAAGCCTAGAAGAGAATTCTCAGTTCGCACACCAGGTTAAGAGGGTCCTGCGGGGGTGCCTTGCACAAGGGCGTCCCAAATCCTGGAGCCAGCACTAGCCTACTGTTTACCATCAATATGAATCTGAAACTCTGTGGGAGGAAAAGCAACTGGGAAGATTTTGAGTGGAAAAATGCTGTCACTGCTATCCAGGAAAAGCTTAAGTGGTATTTCTTTCTGGCCATTCCACCTCAGCCTCCAAAGCAGCTCTTCATTTAAACAAACAAAAGAAAAACAGTAACTTCATATATGCTTGTGTGATCCATTGAGTTTTAAGGGCCCAATCCTAAACTCCCTGCGTGCTGGAATCATTTTGGCGCTGCTGCACCTGGCGACCCCGATGGAGATAGGATTGGGCTATAATAGTACTCGGCTTCAGCTAAGATTGTCTACTGTAATTGAAGCTATTCCTGAGAGTTGCTTGCCCAACATAATATAATGTGGGATACCCTTGGAGGCCCTACTGAAATCTCCAGGATTGCTTTCGGGAGACACCTGGGAATTTTCTGATTCTTCGACACTTCAACCTAATCCTGCATGTCTGGCAAATCATTGCAGAAAATTAGCATCATTGTATTTAGACTCACACTAGAATGGAAAGTATCCTGTGCATACCAAAACTTGCTTCTGCAACAACTGTAGCCTTGTAGCTGTGTCCCTGAGCTCCTATACGCTCCTTCATGGTAAGCAGATCCACAAGCCAAAGGGATACTTTAGCAGGCCAGTTTCCTCCCAGATTTGACACAGTGTTAAGGAGTGTCATGTATGCATTCCTCTGTCCAGCATAAGTGGCTTGCCAGTAGCTGCGGAGCACATTCGTGGTAGTGTCCCCAGCATCCCATGCGGGCAACAAGTCTAACTAGATAGGAAAATGTAAGATCTCAGGAAATTTTTGGGCCTCCACCTTTGGCTCCTGCATTCTCTTCTTGACTCTGGGCCTGGGTACAAATTACCCCCTTTACCCCCTCTCCTAGGCCCTGGATGAGGGAAAATTGACCTGTTCCAGCCGTAACAGTGTGAGGGTCCCAGAGCAGGACCTTCAAGTTGGTAGGGCACATGCTGTGAAGTTAAAAAAAAGCTGTGAAAGGAACAATTTAGAGTTAACTCACGTCTTTGTGAAGATAACATTGATTGAAAGGCAAATGACCCTTCCTTCCCCCTGAGCATGTGAAAGAAAGATAATCACTTTGCATTCTTTCCCAGAGTTGAGCTCTGGGTGAAGGGAAGGGTCACTGGCTCAGAGTGAAGACTTTCTAAGCACCTGGAGAGAGACTGATTGATGAATTGTCTGCCTAATGACTCTGTCTTACTTCACAAAGTAAACAAGGCTGTTTTTAAATCGCCTAGCAAAGGGACATTGTTTTTTAAATGGATTTGCTTTAATGTGATTTTTGCCATCCACAAGAGTTCTGGGAATGGAACTCTTGGAATAATGAGACTCAACCTTTATAGCTCTGATGAATATTCCCAATTTCATGGTTCATTTCCCATAAAGACTCAGAGTCCAATCTTATCCTTCCCGCCTCCACACTGCCACCGAAGAGGTACACACTGTATCCAGTGGGAGGGGACAGATTGGGAGGCTTCAGGGGGAAAGGTGGCATTGCTCCCAAAATGGCCACCGAGAGAGAGCTGCACACTCTGTTGGCAATCATTTTATGACAGAAGAACTCAGTTTTGAACTCAGAACTCAGAGAGCAGGATAGGGACTGGGCTGTAAATTATTCAGGAGTAGCCCCACTGATGTCAGTGAGCTTTACCCTCTCCATTTGGGCTGTGTGAGAGAGTGTGTCCCAGGTGATTTGCTTTTATTTGCATATAACTTCAACCTGAAATATGCAGCTGGTAAATGGTAGTTCACTACTTTTGTGCTAAGTTTCTGTCTTATGCAGGAATTTCTTCATTTTTCTTTTTCAGTGGTTTCATTTCAGAAGCTTCCTTTCATATTTCATTTAAGCCATTTCTGCCTAACATTGCATGTACGCAACAGGGACCAAATGTGTACATCTGTGGACTGGGCAAAAATGGGTTAAATAGACTCCGGTTACAATCCTAACCACACTTTCCTGAGAGTAAGCCCCATTGAACAAAATAGAACTTTCTTCTGAGTAGACCTGGTTAGGATTGTGCCCTCCAATCAATAAGTTTCAATAAATTGGTGGCATGTAATTTATCAGTACTGTACTGTAATTTGCATTTAATATTACAGTGCTTTGATTTTTAGTAATTCTCAAATTTTGATAATTTGATATTTCATATTCTGATGTTTCTGAAGCTTGTATGTCATGTTTCCAATATGTGAAATTTGCATTTATTTATATATTTATAACAAATGAAATTATTATATATATATATCTGACTCTTTCTCCAAGGACCCGAAGAGGTTATCTCATCTCCATTTTATCTTTAAAACAACCCTGTGAGGTATATCTGATTGAGAGGTGGTCACCCATTGGTTAGTCTGCATATCATATTTTGATAATGTTTTATTTTTGTGGTTCAGGAATTTAATGTTTTAGTAGTATATGGCACAATGCACAACCTATCCTCCCTATGCTGGAATGCCTTTTCCATGCCCAGCACTACTCTAAGCAACCATGCTAGATCCACCCAGAAAGCTTCATGACTAAGGGGGGATTTGAACCTGTATCTTCCACATCTGGGTCCACCTCCCAAACCACAACCCCGGCTCTAAATGGGACCTACTCCTGGGTAGGTGTGGGTAGGATTGCAGCCTAAGATTGTTTCAAATCGTCCTGCTTGATGATGTGACTTCTGGTCACGACATCACTTTCGGTGGGTCCTGGCAGATTCTCATTCTAAAAAGTGGGTCCTGGTGCTAAATGTTGAGAACCACTATCGTATTGTATTTAATTGCATCAAATCTTATAATATTGCATCGTGTCATATTGTTTCGTGTTGAATCATATCATGGGCAGTATGGTTCCTCCCTGCCTCCGGCCCATACTACAGCTGCCCTGCTCTTTCTCATTCTAAAAGGTGGGTCCCGGGGCAAAATTTGTGAGCACCGCTGACCTACACTTTTGTCCAAAACTCCCTTGGCGGAGCTTCCCTGTCATCCTTTTCCAGCTGTATTTTGTGTGGCACAAGGAGGGAAAGGGTTGGGTTGGCACATTCTGCACTGCTGCCTGACAGTAGGATGGAGGTGGGCACAGCAGGGGAGTGACTTCTATCACCTACATTTTTGTCCAAGAATCTCTTGGCAGAGTTTCCCTGTTGTCTTCCTGCTGGTTTTTAAATACATTTTTTTTTTTTTGCAAAGGGGTGGGCGTGTTTCGCACTGCTGTCTGACAGGTGGGATGGAGGTGGGCACAATGGCAGAGTGCCTTATCTCACCTACAGCTTTTTCCAAGTCTCTCTTCGCAGAGTTTCCCCATCATCCTCCTGCTGGTTTTTCAGCTGCGTTTTCTTTTGCGGAAGGGGGGGGGGCGTTCTGCACTGCTGCCTGACAGGTGGGGGGGACGATAGCAGGGGAATGGAAAGCTGAGACATGCCGACAGCCCTTTGCAGTCCTATTTCCCTTTGTGGAGACATGGCAGGCTTTTCTTGCTCAATTGCTCAGTTTGTACTCCCCCTGCCCTGCAGCCTGTGCCCTCCTGCCTGGCCAAGCTGGGATGCACCCTTGCTCCCTACCATGCCCGTGGAGTGAAGGGGGGGTGTTTCCTTTGCTGCAGCTGGTGCAGGGTCACGCGGGGGAAGTGAAGGGGTTGGTATGTTCCACACTGCTGCTGGACGGGAACAGCAGGGGAAAGTTGAAAGGCAACCCCAAAGTGCGTACACTGCCCTGCAGCAGCCCTGTTTTTTCTGTGGAGCCACGGCAGACTCTTTAATGGGGGGGGGGTGACTCGACTCGAGTCCTATTGAGTCACAAGGGGGCGACTTGGAAAGTGCTGTTATGACTCATTTTCAAGTCAAGTTGTGGGGGTGGTCACTTTAGACTCGAGTCTAGCTTGTGCTGGACGTTCACATCCCTGGATATTAGAAATTTATTATTAAAAGTAGTTATATGCTGCCTTTCCCTACCAACTAAGGGCCCAATCCTATCCAGTTTTCCAATGCCAGTGTAGCCATGCCAATGGGGCATCCACTGCATGCTGTGGTGGGGAGGTAGTCACAGAGGCCTCCTCAAGATAAGGGAATGTTTGTTCCCTTACCTCGGAGTCCCATTGTGGCTGCACCTGTGCTGGAAAGCTGGATAGGATTGGGCTCTGTGGGGGCTCAAAGCAGCTCACAAAATAAAAATAAAACAATGCTATTAAATGAATAAATGGAGCACTCAAGATGGTGTACAAAATAGAGAAAAAACCAGTAAAATACAAAAATAGGAATGAAATATAAAGTGCAATAATTGTAAACAATCTTAAAGAACAGAGTAGTAAAAAAAAATTAAAACGAAATATGGAATACACCCACAAAACCCAAAAGCAACTCACTAACAACAGAAGGCCAAGCTGAAAGTCTTCAGCCCTCACCAGAACATAATCAACAGAACCAACTATGAACAACAGTGGAGAAGCAGCTCATCTTAATCCAAATACTTGGTTTGGTATACCTATGAATATCGGGCAGGGTGCGACCATGCGGATGTCCTCTGGAAAGGAGTTCCACAAGGTAGGGGCTACAACAGAGAAGGCCCTTGTGTCACCATAGGCCTCATACCCACAAATGATGGTCTTTGCAGGAGAGTCTCCCCATAACACTATCTTCAAACATTCCAGAATGCAGGTATTTGACCAAATGATGGTGGTGAGGACTCTCTTCAGCACAGCCTCAAATTCCTCTTGCCTGTTATTTGCCTCAGGGCCAACCTTATCAAACTTTCCAGCACCGATGCAACCCTGAAGTAAGGGAACAAACATACATCTTGAGGAGGCCCATGTGACTGCCCCATCACAAGATGCAGTGTATGCCCTGTTGCATAGCTGCATCGGTCCTGGAAAATTGGACAGGATTCGGTCCTCAGATTCCTCTGTGTTCTATACGACTTGAAATAACTGAATGAATGTTTGAAAATGCACACAATCAAGAAACAAATTATTGTGAATAAAAACAAATTCACTCAAACCTTCAATTTTTTGAAGTCTATGAAGCACAAAGGGAACCTTCAGAATAAAAAGATATAGATCAGAAACTAGTACAGTACTTGATATTATAGTAATGTTTATCCTCTTATCTTTCCCCCTCAAATACAAGTTTATTTTGTTTCAGCATAATAATGCTGAGGTCTGTACCCTGTTCCCAAACTTATCTATTAAAACCTCAATTTGTTTACTACATTGTTGGTGGTTTCTATCTCCACCACTGTATTTGTTTTTGGGCCCAAACCTATCCAATTTTCCAGCGCTGGTGCAGCAATGCCAATGGGGCATGCACTGCATTGTGTGGTGGGGAGGCACACAGAGGTCTCCTCAAGGTACAGAAATATTTGTTCCCTTATCTCAGGGCTGCATTGCGGCTGTACCGATGCTGAAAAGTTGGATAGGATTGGGCCCTCAGTTTCCTATTTCCCCTACTAGCAAACATTTAAGACATACTTGGGTATCTAAGCAACTTGCAGCTCTATCCCTAACAGTGGCTATATTTTAATTATTGTTTGCTTTTTCAAAAATATACCAAGCAATTTTAAATTATACACAATATATTTCATATTACAATAGTACGTAAATTAAGGCTGCAATCTTTTATAGATTTTCCTGGGAGCAAGCCCTATTGAACACAATGGAACTTGCTTCTGAGTAGACATGCCTAGGATTGCACTGTAAGGGCCAAGTCTCATCCAACTTTCCAGTGCCAATGCAATCACAGTACAGTACCAAGATAAGGGGGCCTTACCTTGAGGAGGCCTCCATTACTATTGGCACAGCTACATTGACCCTGGAAAGTTGGATAGGACTGGGTCCTTGGTGCAGGTTTTATTTGTTTGTTTGTTTGTTTGTTTGTTTGTTTATTTGAGTGAGTGAGTGAGTGAGTGAGTGAGTGAGTGAGTGAGTGAGTGAGTGAGTGAGTGATTTTTATTCCACTTTTCTCCTTAAGGCACAGCTTACAACTAATATTTAAAAATATTAAAATATTTTAAAAATTTACAAATATCATATAGGTGTTTTTAAAAAATCATCCTCAAAACGTACATTTAAAGTAAAGAAATATAGAACAAGAAAATTTTAAAAATTATGCCTATGGCTGAGTTGTAAATACATTACCTTAGCTTTCAATTATATACGTAAATCTATTTTTCAAAGGAATCAGAAAGACTTAACCTACATGTTAATATCCAAAATAATATTTACAACAAATTTGCACATAGATCTTTCAGTTTTCCATAGGTCCTATGAACAATTTAAAAACTTGTTCTGTATATCTTCAAAGACCTCATATAAAACTTCAATCCAGATAAACAACATCATCCTCACTGGCCTCTAGTTCCTTCCAGTGTCTAAGATACATGGACCAGACATGGCCATCAAAGAGACTGTGAGGATCAGGTACTGTATATTTCCATTAATACTTTTCTGTTTACATTCATTGTATGGAATTGTTGATTAGTAACATTGGTGAAATGCATCAATCAGTGGCCTATACATCAATCAGTGTACATCAATCAGTGAAATACATCAGTCAATGTACAACAGGAAGTCTTCAACAATCAGTATATGGATATCATCAGAACTGCAGGGTCAGCCTTAGGAGCTGCAGGGCCCAATTGGAAACATTTTTTGCAGGGTCCCAGATTCGCAAGCAAAGTCTGCAGAATTTTAGAGATATAAATAAATTTTATTATAGACTTCATATCTTGATGATAGAATGCAAAGCAATCAAAATGTGCATTTTAAAACACATGTAAGTTAATGATCTAAGCAAATTGATCTAACATAAAATTGCTTATGTAAATAAATAAATAAATAAATAAATAGCGTATATGTAAGCCTACAAGTAAACAAAATGTGTAGATTATCTTTAAAAAGTCAATAGTTACAAAACCACTTGTTTTAGTGTCTGAGAAATGACTCAGGACCCAATCCTGAGGGATTGCACTGGGGGAGCCGGATGTTCCCATATCTTGAGGAGGACTCCAAGACTGCCTCCCCAGCAAAAGAAGCAGTGTATATCCTATAGGCACAGCAGCATTGACACTGGAAAATTGGATAGGATTGGGCCCTTAGTAAAAATATTAAAAAATTCTAAAGGTAAGTGAACAGCATTGCTGGGAAAAAAATTCTTTTTTGGATTTCTAAAAAATACTTAACATCAATAAATTATTCTTATTTATTTTTGCCGTATTATTTTTGCCTTTTATTATGAAAAAAATTATCTTTCTTGCTTTTTTCTCTGCAAAGTCTTTTCAGGATTTTTTCTAAGTTTAAGTTCCTGCTATTTTCAGATTCAATTGACATAATTGCCAAATTGTTGCCAAACTGTTGAAATGTTCTTGCTGAATTGTTATTTCAAGTAAGCTTTGATCAGTTTGAGCTTGGAAGAACCTATTTCTCCTGATGCTATAGTCAGTGGGACTGTCAAGAAAACCTGAAGAGCAATAAATACATTTGGAAACACAATAGATCTTTTGTTGCAGGCAAGGAATTCAAGCATTTTTATGGGGTTTTGAATCTCTGGTGGCAGCATTGGCTTTGTTCCTCCATTTTCTCACAAAGTATGTAACCATCTATATCAGCCAGTTTTTGTCATTTTACCTTTTATTTATCTGTGCCAGCTTAACATACCAATGCCACTTCCCGATCTGTCACACATTTTCTTATGGTGTCCTGGGACAAATCCTTAAAACTGTGCAATAATCCAAATAATCCATATATGTCTTTTTAACTTTTTCAGATAAATAAGTTTTGATGCTGTTCCATAATTAACATATTATGTAATTCAAGTACAGTAAAAAAAATTTCAAAATATAAATAAGTATAAACCAACATTACTGATTTTAGAGTTCTCAATAAAATCTGCAATATGTTAGGTATCTGTTACAATGAGTTGTTGTGTACAATTGACAAGACTAGATTACCCTAGTGTGTGTGTAGGTGGGGGGGGGGGAGTAATCCTTAGGCACAGAGCCCAATTGGGAGTAATTGGCCCAGCTGGTTTAAGGCTAGCCCTGCTGACCTCCTTTATAGTAGGAGATACTACTTTGTAGTAAGAGAAACACACTCCCATGAGATCATAGGATTCTCAATCTGTAGATGCACAGATTAGAAAGTAAGACACAATCCTATACACACCTGGGCATAACTCTCATTTAACTCAGTGGGGTTGATTTCTGAGCAGACCTGCATTGAAGTGAATTGTAAGTCTCACATATATTTCTATTTTCTCCAAAATTTGCGCTTTCATTTTGTTTTTGATGAAACCTGGAACTACTGCACTTGATGTTTCCAGTGTAGTTGTAAGGGGTTAACTAAACAATATGTGCAAATGTGTGTAACACAGCTTCAAAGCCCTATTGTTGTTGTTGATTTTTTAAAAGACTTGGAGGAAGGAATAATTAGGAGTATATGTACTTTACCCTATTCTTGTCCAATTTTTTTGTCCATTTCCTCACGCCCCCCCCCCCCCACAGCTTTTCACCCTGCAGGACGAACATGTCAGAAGTACAGGTAGTAATTTAATAGTTGCTTAAGGAAGATATGTTGTTATACTGTTGTTATATTTTTAATGTCCTTGATAGATTTGAATGGGGGGAAACAAGGAAGGTCAAATCATTCTGTATATGTAGAGTATTGCAAGCCAGATACTGCCATAGACAATTAAAAAAAGAAAAGAAAAAAGTAATATAACATGAAAATAAGCAACTTGCATCCCAATCCTATCCAATTTTCCAGTGCAGGTGCTGCTGTACCAATGGGGCATGCCTGCATCCTGTGGTGGAGGGGCAGAGATAGAGACCTCCTCAAAGTAAGGGAACATTGTTTCCCTTGCCTTGGGGCTGAATGATGGCAGCACCGATGCTGGAAAGTTGGATAAGATTGGGCCCCCAGATACCAAGAAGCAATTTAAATACCAAAACTTAACTCAAATAATTTTTAAAAGGATAATGGAACTTGCAAGCATGAAGTTCATTCTAATTGTTCTGTCTACTACTAAAGTTAAAGTCAGAGACTACAAGAAGTAGACATTACTGGTTGTTGTTTTTTTATTTTATTTTTTGGCCAAAATGGAAAAAATGTCAGTTTCCTGGGAAATTTCTTACAGAACTCCGGTGACCAAATTAAAGAAATATAAGACAGAAGCAACATCAATATAATCTGATAAATGTATCTGAACAATATTCATTGCATATTGAAACACTGCTTTCAAAATGTCAATTTCTGTTGATTGCAAGCAATACATTTTTACATGTAGAGATAACACAGTTTCAGTACATCACTTGAATCTCTCTCCCAAATATAATTGTCAGAATTGAAAATATTATATTAATCTATATTAACAAATGTGTATGATCCTGTACCAATGCAAGTTCATTTTCCACAGTATTCTGCTTCAAGCAAGCTTTTAAAATTTTCTTATTTCAAAGCCTCATGCAATGCTCTGTAGAGGAGAGAGCTGTGCTGAAAGTAATCTGAAAAACACTAGCTGTGTGTTTTGCACATAAGCCATGCTGCTGTATAAAGGGGCTATCTGAATTGGGGCCATTAGATGGAAAAGACACTTTCACACTGACAATGTACAATGACAGTGTGTCTTTTCACACTGTTTCCAGTAGGTAGTGTATACATGTTTTCTGAGTGCCCTCCTTATTTAGCAGGAAAAATAGCACATGCATATAAGAACAATTTTCTCTTTAGAAAGCTCTTGCCCCAATTTGCTTTTCTTAATTGGGTGGGTGTGTTAAATATCAGGTTCAGGGTGGAGCATCTCCTGAAAATTTATAATTTGTTTATTTTTTCACATTTCTCTACTGCCCTTCCTCCAAGGAGTTCAGGGTAGTGTACATAGTTTGTCTCCTCCTTTTGACCTCACATCAACCCTGTGAAGTAGGTGAGGCTGAGAGATAGTGACTAGCCCAAGGTCAACCAGGAAGCTTCATGGTTGAGCAGGGATTTGAACCTGGATCTTCCAGGTCTAAGTCCAACACTAGAACCATTACTATCCTGGCTAAAACAAACATTGGTTGTCCTCATGAACAATGCAGACATACAATAATTTAGTTTAACAGGTATTTTTTTAGCAAAGGAAAATACCACTATATATTAAAGAAGCTTTGGTTTGCTCTCTAATGAAGGACTCAGGATGATTGAGTGGCAAGAGGGCAAGCAATAAATGTTGGTGTTTTATAGGGTCATCATTAGCTGATAATTAAACATACATTTGTAATAAGTTTACAGCAGGAATTGTCAATTCAGTATTCAACATTACTTTTAATTAAGAAATCTAATAACTGGTCTGTGGCCTTCATGGTTTTGTAGAGTTCCCAAAATGACACATATCCATGTTGTGCTATAAAGTTGTGTTATTTTGGAACAAGGACAACTTTTCATAATAATGCCCCTTAAAATTAAGAGCACATGGCAAGCCTTCTCTGCACCAGTTTCTGGGTGGGGGGGGGAATCTGAGTCATTTATCAGCAGTCTTCATATTACATAAATTGAAATGCATCCTCCCCTTCAGTGCAGCAAAATGTGCTATCTGTAGACCACAATCCTGTGCAAAATAGACTGTGTAAGGGTGTTTTTTACTCATGACAAGGCAATTGAGCTGCTTTTCTTCTATTTGTGTGAATGTTTTCTTTTTAACTATGTTTTCCAGATTAATTCATTATGACAAAAATATTAGACTATCCTGCATTTGTTAATATAAAATAAAACCTAAAGGATTAAGGTTGTGTAAATATGATCTATATTACCAGTCTATTCTAGCTCATTACAATTATATTACAAAGATGGAGAAAGAAAACATGGCTTTTAAGGTTAAGCAAAAATGTACTAATACATTGATCCTGAACATATTACACAAAAGTAAAGCTCAGTGATTTTATTACAGTTTATTTAGGGCTATGGTGAAATGAATGAATTTTAACATAGTTAAAATGAACATAAGTGTGTGATGGACTGAAGCCATTGTGTAAAGACTGCATTTTACCGTAAATGTGTTATTCTGGTTAAAACATTTTCCATAAAAAATAAAAATAAAAAAGTTGTTCTTCTTGTCCATGGCAAAACTGGAAGCAAATTCATACACAAAATGGAAATATTTGTATAGAGAGCTGTCTCAATGTTTTGGTAGTGAATGGTAAGGCCTAGCACAGTCAGGAATGGGGTGTGCTGGAGAGTTAAATGCACTCAAGGAGCAACTGAACTGGATAAACTGTATTGTACAATTACATAGTATACAGTATTTGTACAGTTTTCCTCACCTTTCTTCTTTCATCACATGACATGCAGGAGCATGTGGGAGAGACATTTGCTTGGGAATTTATTTTTGTTTATTAACTCTGTCTATTAAAGTGATTAGATTTTAAAAGGGGACAAATAAGCCAAGGGGGAGGAAATGTTAAAATGTTGTAAACTGTGACTAGTTATGAAATAGGACAGATAATTAAAATACATAAAATACAATTGCTTTCATTTCCCCAAAGCCTGTGTTGAGGCAAAGTAGTATGGATACAACTGTGTGATTGTATTTGTGTGTGTAAACAGGTATTTTTGTGTGACTATAGTGTTATATTGTCAGTCCACTCAGTGACTAAGGACATGTATATGCAGAAATATAAGGTGAATCTGGCTCTGGTCACAGTGTGGCTGTGATTTTGTTGGGAAAAAAAACAATAACAACGATCTGGCATGACTGTGCAGTCACATTGGATGGAAAAGGCATAACTGTAATCAATAGGATGGCTTTGATGGCATCACTAGGATGGCAATAGGATGGCTTTGATATGTCTATGAAAATGCTTAACAAGAAAATAGAATTCCATCTCTTTTTCTAACAAGACTCCTCTGTGTTTAACAACTGTGTGACAAGCTGTTGTTTGATGGGTGAGGCTTTCCTCATATATATGGTGAAGGAAAATACCCACCTGCTACATTTATGCTTGTCACAATCTGTTAGAGGTGCAAAAGTCTTGTGAGGGGGAGAAAACATTGGGAACTGTGGCAAGGCGACTAGTGGGCAAAGGAAAATGTTGAGCTGCTTTCAAGAGTGAGCTGGAAGTACTGGGGTCAGAACTCAAATATCTAATGTGTACATCTCATTACTCTCAGTTTTAACATAATACACACCCTATCCAGAAGTAGAAGTGAAAAACCTCAACCCAAACAAAATATTGGGATAACTGCAGTTTGTTGTACGAACTATGATGGCACTGTAGGAATGGTAAGTTTTATATGTTTGTCTAGCTGTAGCCTTATTGAACAGGTCAGAAAGAAGATTTTTGCTGTACTTCTTGCCTCCATCCATAACTACAGAATATGCACTATTTCCTCTTAGACAACTGCCACCAAAGCCATGCTACCCCTGAATAACCATCATGTCCCTAAGCTTATAGTTACTTAGGTGTTTGAAAACGGTGTTATGTACTTTACTAAGAAGTAAGCCCATTGCATTCAGTAAGGCTATAATCCAATCTTACTCACTGGAAATAAATATCTCTAGTATTGGCCATCCTGATGTAGCTGGTACTGGTATACTCGGTACACCATATATATATGGTGTGTGTGTGTGTGTGTGTGTGTGTGTGTGTGTGTGTATATATATATATATATATATATATATATATATATGGCCATTCTGTTGTTTCTGGGACTTTCCAAAATTCCTATGCAGGTCAGCTAAAGTCTGCTGTGGATACATATATGTCATAGCTGTGTTAGCATTATCCATTATAAGGTGTTCTTCTTGTGGAGATGTAGCAAAGCATGGCATGGTGGAATTGGGATAATCCTTGCTATTAAGTGGTTAAGTGGCTATTTTAGGAAAAGAGAAAAAAAATTACATCATGAGGACTTAGTCCAGGGGTGTCAAACATAAGACTCAGGGGCCGGATGCGGCCCTGTGGAAACTTTTTACCCAGCCCTCAGGCTCTCAGCTGCTGAGCCATGCTGAGGTGTTACTGCTGAAAGTGCAGCCCACTTAAAAATTGAGCTCTCCCATATCTTGAATATGATCAAGATATGTATATTTTCTCTTCTGTCATTTGCAGCTAATGAGTTCCCAAGTAAGAAAAAGTGTTTATTTTTGGTCATGACCTGTTTAAAGACATCACTTCCTGCCTAATGATATCACTTTTGGCCCTCAGCAGGCCTCATGAATGCTATTTGGCCCTCTGTATGAAATGAGTTTGACACACCTGACTCAGAAGTAAGTCCCATTAGAGTCAATGGGGCTTATTCCCAGGAAAGGACTGGGCTGTGAGTCCCTTGGTGAGATCAGATACTTCTTCAGTACCACAAATATATTGTAGTAATTGGTCACCTTTGTATCATTATGAGCGCATTTCCTGTGTGGCTGGATCAGGGCGGGCAGATCCAATGGAGGGGCCTATGCCAGCGATTTCCAGGCTTTTTCATCTCAGGGCCCACAGACAAGGCACTAAAATTGTCAAGGCGCACCATCTGTTTTTTGGACAACTGACAAGGCACACTGTCCTGCCAGCAGGGGCCTGCATCCCTCAGTGGCCCAACTAGATAGATCCTCCCACCTGTGGCACAAACTTATGTGGCACACCTGCGGACCATCCGCAGCACACCAGTGTGCCATGGCGCAGTGGTTGAAAATGGCTGGCCTGCACCTTTGAGCACTGTTTAGAAGCAGGATTGTGGGCAGGTGCAGCTTTTTAAACCCTTCCACGCTGGGCTGCAGCTGCCCACACTCCCTCTTCTAGACAGGGTGAAAGGTGTGGGCACCTGCCCTCCATGGGATGTGGTCACCCTGGGCTGGATGAGTTCAGGCCTGTTTGCCCACAAGCGGCTTCAGTGAGAACCAGGCGCACTGACGGGGCCGCCTGACCCACACGCGAGGCGCAGGAGGAGGCCTGATGTCACAGGCTGCGTTGACCCCCATGGAGGGACCAGCCACCTAGTGCCGGAGAAAGGTGGCCCGGGCACCTCGGGGCCCGCACCGAGAGCGGCCTCGTCCCCCGAAGGAGCTCTGCGCGCCGAAGGGCGGCTGCCCGCTGCCCTCAGCGGAGGGAGGCCCTGCGAAAACAAAACAAAAACATGAAATCCGTTACATTTCAAAAGCCCTCAGCCCGCGCTTCGCCCCGCCCCCTCGCGGACAGACCGCTGAGGCCGCGGCCCAATCAGAAGCGGCGCGCACAGCACCCCCCCGCTCTCTCTCCATCCTTGTAACTGACAGCACTTCCCGCCAATTCTAACGGCCGCCAGGAGTGAGGCAGCCTTGCCCGTGGAGGAAAACGCTGGCCAATGGTTCCGCCGAGGAGTCCTAATCGATGGGTGTCGCCGGCCAATCGCAGTGAGGTGGGCGGGGCCTCGCTCTCCGGGTTTCCTCTCCGGTTCGGTCTCCCCCCTCCCCCCGCGGGTTCCTCGCTGCGAAGAAAATGGCGGCGGCGCCGAGCGGAGATGAGGAGAGATTGTGAGTGACCCGAGAAGAGGGGTGGGGAAGAACTGGGCCGGCCCATCGAGTCTCCTGCGCGGGGGGGGTCTTGGACGGGCCCATCTCCAGCGACGGTGACGGGGCTGCGGCTGTTGGTTTCTTCCCGCTCGCAGGCTCTCCTCCCCTTTTCTCCTGCGCGCACAGGGCCCCTGAGTGCGTCACAGCGATCCCCTTTGCCCAGCGGTGGGAGGGGCCGACCCTCGCCCTGGAGGGGGGAGGAGAGGGAGAGGGGCCGAGGTCAGAGGTGACGTGCGCCCGCTCCCCTGATGATGTCAGCTCCCCAGTGTGGCCCCACGCTGTGCCCCTTGGTCCTCAGCCTTTCGTGCCAGCCTGTGCTCTGGCCGTGCCCGTCCCTTGACAGTGCTTCCCGTGCCCACCTGCCAGCTTGTCCTTTGTGTGTCTTTACAGCAACTGGCCTGCTACATTTGTTTGCTGTGGGTCAGTGTGCGCTCCCACACTTTGGCCCAGGTGAGGTTGCCTAGGCCAGCTGCCATGAGGCCTTGGGGACTCCCTCAGGTTGTGCCCATTGTGGCTCTTCGTACCCTTTTTGCGCTTGGACTGCGAATCGTGATTGCTGCGCTCTTACTTTTTCTTGCAAACACCCTTTTGAGATGTTCGCCTTCCCATATGTGGCCTGAAATCTAGTGATGCGGTATTGCTCTTGTCCGTCTGTGGTCAGCTCCTGTGCCACCCCATTGGTGCCCGCTTCCATTTGGGCTTTATTGTTACTAGTTCTCTCAGATCAGGGGATTCAGATGTCACAACCGCAAAAGAGGACCAGGCGCCCCAAAACGTAGGCTGTCCAAGAAAAACGTAAGACATGACAAAATAAAGGCTGAAAACACCTGTATATTGATTTTGTGTGCTTAATTTAAGCGCTATATTAAATTAAAATTATTTAACTAATTATATTATATATAATTTAAGTGTTAAATGTAATTATATTACATATAATTTATTAATGAAAAGGCTATACGTTGCCCGCAGGGGCCCGCTCACAGGGGAAAAGCCTATGCACTTCCTGCAGGGGCCCGCTCACAGGGGAAAAGCCTATGCACTTCCTGCAGGGGCCCACTCACAGAGAAACGGAGGACATTTAGGGTTTTTTTCAGGACAGGATACTAAAAAACAGGACATGTCCTGGATAAAAGAGGACGTCTGGCCACCCTGTCTAATATTATGATGTCATTTTCGATTCCTTCTAGTCATCTCATGCCAGCTATTTTGTGTGAACCCAGAACTTCTGGTATAATCCCTTATTTCTCATATGAGACAGCGCCATCTGCTTTCCAGTAGCTGTTCTTTCTTAAATAGCTTCTGCCTTAAATAAAAATGGGTATATTGTTCATGTCTGTTCCTTTACCGACATATCTGATTCTTATGTGTATTATTGACATCACAGGTATATCTGTTCTCACTTGTCCTCTGCATAAAAGTCAGATTTTGGAGTATGCTTCACACCTGGGTACCTGCACCCAAAAGTCAAGTGTCCAAATGACTGGTTATCTGGCCTTACCCATTATATACTACTTTTTGCTGAAACTAAGTTTCCAATACTATTGCATGTTTACTGTTGCAGTGTTGTTTAACAGTTAATGATGTTTGTCACCTTCATCCTGGAGGTGTTTCTATAGTTTTTAAAAGAAAAACTTTAAACATTGCCGTGTACTGTATCATCTGCTCCATGCTGTTGTGCTCAGACCTTCAGGTAATCTTATGTGACTGTAGACTCTTTATCTCAGCTATAGTTTTGTACTGTTTTCTTTTGTTAAAAATTCTGCCGCACCTCATCTTGTGTTTCCCTTTGGCTTAGTTAGTAGTATGTCCTGGAACTCTTAGTTTATTGTTTGGTTGTGGTTTTGGTGTGGACTACAAGGTTGACTTATGTATGTCTAATTCCGGGGTGCCCAAACGCTGGCCCGGGGGCCACTTGCGGCCCTCAGGGATCCCCAATCTAGCCTGCGTGGAGCCCCCAGTCTCCAATGAGCCTCTGGTCCTCTGGAGGCTTGCTGGAGTCCGTGTGGGTTCAATGTGACTACTCTCAGCGTGCAGGCCAACTGTTTGACCACTTGCGAGAGCTGCGAACTCCCACTGCTGCTTGCTGTTTCATTTCTATGAAGCGGCAGCAAAGGAAAGGCCAGCCTTGCTTTGTGCAAGGTCTTTTATAGGCCTTGAGCAATCACGAGACCTTCATTCATTCATATAAGTTCCATCTCTAATATATACTTATGAAAATTTATGTGATTTAATTCAAATTTTAAATGTAAATAAAATCTTTTTTCCCTGGCCCCCAACACAGTGTCAGAGGGATGATGTATCCCTCTAGCCAAAAAGTTTGGACATCCCTAATTCATCAAATTTTTAAGGTTTTCAATATTTTTAATGCTCTGAAAGTGAGACAGAGATGAAAGAATCTATCTGCAGTATGCATCTCTTGTATGGAATGGTAATTCTTAAATTTAATCTGAACCCCATCTATTCAGGTGCAATTATGCCTTGCCTTTCATCCACTTGTCTGTTGTTGCTTTGTAATCACATTTCAAATTTTATCCACTTCCTGTACTCTTTTATCCAACCTTCAATGACACAGGCCTACAAAATTGAGGATCAGAAAGGTTTTTCCCAAACTTTATGGTGGTTTGATATGAATTTGGGGTGCCGATTCCAAAAATGGCATCCATTTTGCCCTATCACGTCTAGTTTTGGAGATAACCTCATTAGTGGTGTAGGCTTCCTCATGAGGAAGCTGCGTGAACCATTCACTAAAGAGGCTATACTATATCTCCAAAACAATTCCCCAAATATACCCAGGAATTGGTGTAACGTTTAAGGAAGCAAAATGTGTTTTGGCCTGTGTGATATTAGTTGACCTTCTCACGTATGTTTTTCTCTTATATCTGTTTATTTAGGTTTCGCAGTTATTCACATGCGTTATATAGTTATTCATGTTTTTAGCTGGCCAAAATAAATTTGCAAGCTAAATAAAGCTATGCTTTGACATTCATCAATTTTTGTCTTCCGTCCACGTTCTGGTCCTTAACCAGATGAAAGTGCAAGGTATTGCTGTACTACATTTTTGTGCGCATAGGTTTTCCTAATTTGTCTGAATGGGCCCAGTCTTGGGGAGATATATTAATGTTGTTAGGGAAATATCTGTTTTCTTCCTTTTAGCCTCCCAAACTAAAATACCTGGGAAAGGCATGATAGATGAAATTACTATATTGCGAATGTTATGGTAATAAACAACACATGTGCTAGTGATGTCATAGGGAAGCTGCAAGAGATATGAAAAAATTCTGCAACTAATTTTCTGCTGTGTGTCTGATGAAAATTGGAGGGAGGTATGTGGGAGGAGCTTCCATTTTTCACATCTCCCCAAGAATCTGGGCCCTACTACCTATGTCCCTTGTTTCCCTTTTCTTTTTTCAATAGCTTGCAATTATGCTATAGTGCCACTCATGGATACAGTTGGCTACTGTCTCAAAATATTGTCACTTCATCTAATGACTGGGGTTCGTTTATATAGGATTCATAGTTTGTTCTATTTGTCTTTCAAGTGTTGAACAGCAAATTTGTCTGTCTTGGCCTAGATTTTGGCTTTTCCTTTGAGTAAACTTACAGCCCGATCCTAACCAGCTTTCCAGTGCTGATGCAGCCTGGGATAAGGAAACAACCATTCCCTTACTTTGCAGAGGCCTCTGTGACTATTCCCCCTGCCCAACTGCAGAATGCCACATGCGTTCTGTTGGCATGGTTACATTGGTACTGGAAATTTGGTTAGGATCTTCCTGGCAAATTGGCAGAGGTCAGAGTCTACCTTTCTTCTTTCTGACTGGTAAGAAAGGAGTCTGGTAAGCTCCTGAAGCAGGTTTTCCCTCATTGTGTCTGAACTCTCATTACTAGCTGAAACTTATCAAGACTTCATGGATGTGTGTCTCCACTTGCTCTGCCCATTGCTGCCAACAGGATGAGTGACCATTGTAGAACGGCAAAGTATCAGGCAGGCTCTGGCGATAAGATGGCTATTTTCAGGTCACACCAAAGGAAGTGACCCCTGCTATTGGCCCTGCCCCCCCTCCCCGAAGAATGCATCATGGAAGTATTTAAACATTTCCACGTTGTATTCTGGGGTGGCCAAGGGAGGGTGGTTGTGGCCATGGTGCGACCTGGAAATAGCTGTTCTAATTGCCTGAGGCTGCCTGCCTGCCACTCTGACACTCTATAATGGTGATAAAAGCAGTTTGTAAATAGCATTTTTTTTTTAAAGAAAGGATCGGCAGGGCTCTTCTTGTCTGTGGTGGCCATCTGTGTTGAGTCAAATCCGTGGATGGAAAAACCATGGATGAGAAGGGTTGGCTGTAGGTGCCATCTATAGATACATTCTTCCTACAGGTATTTTCATGATGATGCCAGACCTGTTAGCAAAGGTACTGTTGACTTCTTCTCTTCCTCAGATAAACTGGCTCTTCCCATAGGGCACCTGCAGACTGAAATATATATACAGGTATGCCCCTGTGGAAGTTCTGTTCTGGAACCCCGCATGGTTAAGTAAAACGGCGAGTACCAGGGAACGCTCCCTCCCACCCTCCCCTCACCTCCAGTGCATCCTCTGGGCTCAGCAGAGGCTATGCGTGTCTGCCTGTGGCCTCTGCCAGGCTCAGACTGACTCAGAGCTATAAAAGGTGACTTCCAGTTTTTTTGAAAAACCTTTTTAGCTCTCAGAGGGTGCAATCCTAATCCCTTATGTCAGTACTTTCCAGCACTGACATAAGGGCAATGCAGCTCTGAGGTAAGAGAACAAACATTCCCTGACTTTGAGGAGGCCTCTGTGAGTGACACCGAACTGCAGGCTGCAGCACACGTCCCATTGGCTGGGACGTACTGACATAAGGGGTTAGGATTGCACCCAGAGTCAGTCTGAGCTTGGCAGAAGCTGTAGGTGGATGTGCGTTGTCTCTGCTGGGCTCAGAAGACCTTCCAGAGATGACATGCACACGGCCCTGTGGACAAGTGAATCCGCAGATACAAAATCTGTGGATACGAGGGCCCCCCCCGGGGTGTGTGTGTGAGAGAGAGAAATCCACTACACACCTATACCTGAGAAAATGAGTGACCAAAGGCTGGTCTTGTTTCAGTCTTTATTTTAGAGGCAGCCTTTGGATGGTTATATGTATGCTGATATAATTGTAGTGTGCGTATACCAATCTTGTTGACTCCCAGCTTGCCGCCATCTATACTGGCTGCTTCCTGTTTTGATTGATAAGTTGTTGTTTGAGGAGACTCCTCTTGTTGAGAACTTATTAATGCTAGTCCCTAAACAACATAGTATATAATCTGGTGCTGGAAAAATTTCTGTTTGTCAAGATGCCTGCGAATTTGAGTGTATTGTATTAGATTCTAGCGTTATTGGTCCTACTAAATTTTATGTTACTTCAGTTCCCATTGTCTGAATCCTGCAAAATACAACTTCATTGAATGTAAAAATAGTAAACAGAGGTTCTCAAACTTTGAGGGAGCCTTACTCCCTCGGTAAATCTTTGTGGGGGAGAGTCAAGGGGCGAAGGGGTGGTGCTTTCACTTACTTGGACTCAATGAGGGCTGCAGGAGGTGCAGGGAGCCCATTGCAGCTCTCCGTTGGGCTTCCCAAAGCTTGGAATCTTGAAACAGCAATTGCAATGCACCTCCTGCAAACAGGAGGTCCCAGTCCATAGGCTGGGTTCTCTGCACCTCCTGCAGCCTTCAGCAGCCCTATTGAGTCCAAGTAAGTGAAAGCACCCCCCCCTTGCCTCCCTTAGGGACACGATCCTGGGGATTGCTTCCCTGCCTCGCCTCTTAAATCCTTAAAGGGACAGGGGAAGCATTACACAACTGGTGGGTTGCAACCCACCAGTTTGAGAACCACTGGTATAGAGTATATAGAAACCATATACTGTATAAACTGTCCCGTATTTATTCCATATACTGTCTTGGGATAAATCATTTCATGCATTTGAGTTATGCAATATCATAGTGATTATATGGCACAAATAATTGTGAATCCACCATTGCAGATCTGAAAGTCACTAATCTACAAATGTCTCATGAATAGCTGTAAACTAGATATCTGTGTAGAACTAGCTGTGACTACATCCCACCAAAAAATCTTGTGTTGTTCACTTAACAGCTATAGTTGTGCAAATCTGTGACCATATGGAGAATTGCTGTGTTTCTTGCCTGAGGAAAAGCTGCTTGTGTGAATATCTTCAGCACAGATAGTTGCTCTTGTAGTTTGACAGTGGCTTCAGTGAATTAACTGACCAGTTCTCCCTCTCAACAGTACCTTATGGCTGTTCTGTAGATTTTGTGGATATTATGTCTGTTCTGTAGTTTAAGTGCCACACAAATAGGCTTTTCTTTGGCTGTCAAAATATGACACTGGGAGAGTGTACAAATCTGCATATGAAACAAGCATGAGACTACTGTTTTACATATGTTTTGAGTTTGTCCATAAGTAGAAACAAGTATTTTCTATGCAACTTACAGATACTTCAAAGTTAAATGTTTTGAGATAGAATATTGGAGCAAATAGAGGGTCTAATATAAGGTACATTATCTTTAGCACATTCTGCTCTTGTGTGTACTTAGACTATAATCTCTTTGACAGGAGCTACCGTGTGTGCCTTGGGAAGTTGAGCTGAACTATTTGAGAGTTTAGATTTTGACAAATGGTTTTAGTGAGTGAGAAACTTAATGTGGGTAATAGCTAGTTATATTGGAGCTTTAATGATGAAGTCATGGTTGTGACTTTTTCAGATGAATGCTCACAAGTGATATGAATGGTTCATGCCAAACTCGAATGCTTGATCTAGATATGTGGGCAATATTTTGCTAGAAACACCAACATTCTTACTCAAAGTGTATAAAAAGGGCTAGCCATGAAGCAGGCTGATGTAGCCTGTGTCTGTGGTAGTTGGTAGGGAGTGAGGGGGTTTGTGTATTAGCAAAGTCCTCCCCCCAAGTCTGCTGCTGCCTCCCTCCTGCCTGCAGCAGAGGCAAGCTGAATTGATCTATTTCCTGCTCACTAAAAGTGGGCAGAAAGCAGATCATCTGCTTCTCTACCATGTTCTCTTGTATGGTTTTCACAAAGCAGAAAATTTGGTAAAGCTGCCAGTGGCCCAGTAGGTCAAGGGAGTTACCAGTTGAAAAAGTTTGGGAACCACTGTTCTACAGTATTTTGGTCTTCAGAAGGACGACAAAGTTGATTTGTTGATTTGGACAATTGCTGAGCATGATGTAAACAAATACACACCAAATGAATTGTATAAAGAAGAGGTGTGCAAACCCTGGCCCAGTGGCCATTTGCAGCTCTCAGGGTCCCCCAATCTGGCCTGCGGGGAGCCCCCAGTCTCCCATGAGCCTCTCGCCGTTGGAGTCTGTGCTGGTTCATAACTGCTGGTTGCAACTGCCAGACATGAGTTGCAGGTCACATTAGAGCAAGGCATTTTATAGTCTCCATGTGTTTTCTGCTTTTCCTTGGGCAGTATTTTAACCCCCTCCCTGTTGCCTCTGAACAACTTATGTCTCCCTGTGGCTTGGTCTGTATGCTTTCACTGTGCAGGAGGTGTGTGGCAAAAAGTTGATAGTTCTCATGTGGTTCTACATGCCGGTTTTATAGTTCTCGTGTATGTTATAAATAAGCTCAGCAAAATTCATTTGTTCATATAAGTTCTGTCTCTAATGTATTCATTTATATAAATTTATTCAATTTTGAAATATAAATTCTTTTTTTTCTTGGCCCCTGACACTGTGTTGGAGAGATGTGGCCCTCATGCCAAAATGTTTGCCCACCCCGGTATGAAGAGTTGGGAAAACTTAGAAAGGCAAGCAGAACGTCTCTTCTGTTTCATCCTCTACAGTCACATTGTAGACCAATGAGTCTTGCTTTACTAATCAACTTGTCTGTTAAATAACAATTTCTGACCTTCATGTATACCAGAGTATGCCCCCCTCATATCTGTGGATCCTGTATCCTTGGATTCATTTATCCACGGTTCTCCATGTCCCTGCACCCATTACCTATTTGTTTTCCTTTACTGTGGTGCCAAGTAGTCCTGTCTCTTTCTTTGTAGAACACAAGAAGAGGAACATGACAGTCAGCTGAAATGCTAGAGGGAGAGAGACAGCCAGAATGCTAACAGAAAGTAGGATGCTTCCTACTAGAATTCTTGGTCTCCCTTTTCCAGTGTTCCACAAAGGAAGAGACAGGAGTGCTTGGTGCCACAGTAGTCTAGAGTTCCTTTTTATCTGCAGTTTCTGTATCCAGTGTGGGGGAGGGGCTGGGAATGTATTCCCTGCTAATATGAGGGATGCCTCTTTTTCTCTTTTGTCCCTAGTATTAGTGTTGCTAACAGATTCTTCTGGTAGTCTAGTCAGAATTCAGTAAAACCCAGTGCACCAGTATATGATTTAGGAATATTTGACCTTAGAAAAACCATACCCCAAGCACACTCATCCAGACTGAACTTGCTGGTAGGGTCAGGAAAGCTGTTGTTGCCTCCATGCCAAACCTTCTCCCCTGTTGCCTTCAGTTTACAATGTGGGAATAATGCTAACTTTTACTTGCATAAATTCGTTTTAAAACAGAAGTCAATACTATATTTTTGACATTATTTTCACAGCTCTTTGGATAGCCTTATAAATTACCTCTTACTTCCCATGAGTGATTAACTTTTGCCGGTGCTACTACTTAAGTAACCTTGTAACAATAGGAACAATTGAACTGGTAACTTGTTTTTTTTTTCCTTATGCTGCATCATTAAAAACATACATGTGCTTCCAAAGAGTGGATCCATTTTTCTTTCAAATGAAATGGAAGCAGTGTGGCTTGTGCCTTGTCATTGAGAAGGAAATTGCTCTGCATAAGATGTCCAAGTATTGTGTTCACACTTGTGCCACTTTTCCATTTATATGAACCTGGGAATTCTTAATAATGCTTTGCATTTGTATAGTGCTTTGCATGCTCAGTGCCTCACATGTATCATTCTTGATGATGCCCTTCCAATAACCCTATAAAGTAAGTAGCATTGCTGTGGGAGAGCTACGGCTGAGAGGGAGTAACTTGCTCATGGTTGGCTTGTGGGCTCCTGGCAAAGGCAAGACTTGATGACATCTGGATTTTTGATTTGGTTTCTTAGTGGCTATATATCAGCAGGTCTTAGACCCATGTTGCATATCTACAGAATTAGGCCAAAGGCAGAATTGAAAGAATTTGTACAGGTCAGTCCTCTAAAGGCCTTAGAACATCACTTCCAGTTTTCCCAAAAAAAACTGGAAGTGACGTTCTAAGGCCTTTAGAAGGCCTTCTGAGGCCGGGAAGGCAGCACAATGGGGAGGCCTCAGAACATCCTCCCAATGCAACTGGAGCACAGCTCTGTTCATGTTTGGAGGTCTGGCATGCCCTGACCCACGGATTTCATTATCCACGGGTTTCAGCATCCGCAGGGGTTCTGGGAACAGACCGCCCCCGGATGCTGAGGCATGACTGTATTTATCACATTTGTAATTTGTCTCTTTTCTCTCTCTCTCTAAGGAGCTAAGGGCAATATGCGTGATAGTTCTTCCATTTTATCATTATGACAACGTCGTGAGGTAGTTAGGAATGAGAGGAAGTCTCACAGAGTCTTCTGGTGAGTTTCCTGGCTGAGGTTAGAATTTGGACTCTCCAGTCCAAATCCAGTGCTCTATCCTATACCATACTTGCTTTCTGCTTGTAGGTTGTAAGTGGGAAAGCTCTCATGGTTAGTTTAGCTCTGACTGGTTGTTACGTCTAGAATAGACACTTCTAGTCCTGAAACATTAGTAAGTCATCACATACCAGAGATTTTTTTTTTTTTTAAAAGAGAGGGGCCCCCTAATCCACAAATAGGAACCTAATATTATCCATGGCTTGGAAAAGCTTTACTCTGATAATGAAAGTAGAGACAGAATTCTATGGAATTCCAAAGAGCATGTTCCACTATAAAAATGGGCCCTAGTCCATACTTCAAAACTGTGTCTTGGTGGATGTGGGAACACAAAGCAAGGCCTTGTCCACCAGTTTGTAGAAATTACCTTCTAATGATATGGATCATTGATCCATCTAGTTCTGTGTAGACTGGCAGCAGCTTCCCAAGTTCTTGGATGGAGATGTTTCTCAACCCTATTTGGAGATGCCAGGGATTGAACCTAGGATCTTTGGCATATAAAGTACATGGTCTTTCACTGAGCTTTGGCCCAGTTCCTGTGGACCTGAAGATGCCTCTCTCAAAAAGTGTCTTCTCAAATATGCAGGCCCCATGTCATTTAGGCCCTTAAAGATGACAGTGTCTTGAATGAGACTTGGAAGTAAATTGGAAGAAGCTAGTGCAGATTTGCCAGCCCAGAATAGATACAACATGGGTTTCTTCTGCACCAGCCCCACTTTTTTTCTTTGAATTAATGTTGTTGATTTATTCAGATATTTTGAAAAATCAAGATGTTGTCCCTGTCAGACTACTGTTCTGTCTCTCTCTCTCTCTCTCTCTCGTTAAAGAATAATGTCTGGTTTGTGATGATTGACTTAAAAACATGCATGCACGCACACTCAAACAAAACAAAAAAACTATACTTTGAATGGAATTGCAGCACCAGGCCACCTAGTTCACCCTGGCAAACAGTTGTTGATGCACCTGCCTAAGGGTGTGGTCTGTGAGACAGTTGGTGACTGGGTGATGTCTTGCCTTTTTGCATTGCCTTCTCTGCATTTTCTGTATACACAGCTAGTACTATGACCTGCTACATAGTCTGTCCATCCTCAGCTGGAATTTTGCCTTGTGTGTCGTATCATCCTCTTTGCTTCGAAGCAGGAGTGTGCACATCCATTTTTGAAAAGGAGTTTTTTCTTCAGTAAATAACGTTTGTCCTATTAAAAAATAGTCTGATAAATGAACAGTCAATGGTGGGATTACTCTGACTGCAAAGTGGAAACAATAATTAAGGAACCAGTTGCCATCTGGGAACAGGAAGGCAAGGACAGATTTCAAATAGGTGACTTAGAATGCCTATGGGGATGGGCACTGCAGAACCTTTGTGGGGGAATATAATGCCATTTGGAACCACAGTGTTAATTCCTTTTCTGGTTGGTTACAGATACTTAGTAATGCTAACAGATCTTAGTGAACCATTCTGAGTGCAACTTCCTTGCACCCCTTCTTTTAGAAAGGATTTTGCCAAATGGAAGTATCCAAAGTGCCCTCAAGGGCAGGTTGATATAGAGCACATTGTAGTGCTCTAATTGGGAGGTTATTAAAGCAATGACAGATACTGAATGAAAACATTGGAATAACTAAGGGTACATCTCTGGCTTTCTGCTTGAGGCGCATGCATGCCTAGTTCAGCCAGGATTTTACATTATTGAGCCTTGCAGGAATCTGTTCTAAACATGCTCATTATGTTTGTTTGCCTACTGCTTCATCTGCTTGTTTAGGCTACTATGTTCTTAATGCTTTTTGGAGAAGGAAAAGCTCCAAAGCTTAACAGCATCAATAAAAACTCCCAAGTATCAGAGATGATAAAGTACAGTGTGTGTTTTCTTTGGGCAGTGAGATGACATTTTGCTGTTAAAGGTGGCTGGTTAGCACACTTGTTCTCTGGTTTTTCAGGATGGTAGTTCAAATTGCAGTATACCTGACACTTGTCCTCTCACCCCCCATCACATGCCATTTCCCATTGCCTTTTGATTCTGAACACATTTAGAATGAGAGCTCTCTCGCAGCCATCAGTTCTTAACAGGACAGTGTAAAAGTTAATATGAAGAGAAGGTCATTTAAATGTTACAGCTTGTCCCTGAGAGGTTCAAATGAGAAGAGGCGGTGGTTCTGACTTCTAATTTAGTACATTCCTACTGGGTTGTTTTGACACCCACTTCTGCATGTGTGACGCATGTTCCTTGTGCTCATGTTCATAACCATTATCCCAACAAGGGAATGCTAACACTTAAGATCTTACCCATCTGATACTTGAATTACAAGGAACTGGCTGAAAAAAATAGCTCTGTGTTTAGATCAGGGATAGGATGAGTAGAATGTAAACATTGATTCTAGTTTCTAGTGTAAGTTTGTATAATGTAGTAGCTGAGGACAAAAGTAGATGTAAAGGCATTCACTCCTTGTATTTAAAGATGGAATTCCTGCAACTGTGTATAAAGGGAATGTAAGAAATCTTATATATTTAGTGAAAGAACTGTGCTGTTGAGGGGAACTAAGGCCTGTTCCCTTCCATGGCTTGTCTCCCTGCAGACCAATGTATATATGATTTTTTACCATGATCACTTACAGCAGTGGTTCCCAACGTTTAGGAGCCCATGGATCACTAAGACAAAAATTGGAGTAGTTGTGGACCACATGCAACCCCCAACGCACACACAACATATAATTGAATTTGTAATAATTAGAGAAGATTAATTTGATTCAGGAGCACTCACTTGATGAGATACTAGAAGTGACCAAAGGTAATCTTTTTTTTTTCTTCCCCTGAGACCTCATGGTCCATTTCGCAGGGTCTCATGGACCACAGGATTGGAGCCAATGACTTAAAGTAATAGAGCCCTGCGTGTGACATTAGAGGGCCTAGTGGGAGAGCATTTGGTATTATGTGTGTTTGCTTTTTGCTTTTAAAATCAGAGCCTTCTGCTCCCGTCTTTTTATATGACTGAGTTAGTTTTTGTGTTTTAATGCAAGGTACTATAGGCGGGGCCTCGGTATCCGCAGAAGATCTGTTCTCAGGCCCCTCGCTGTTACCGAAAATTGCAGATAATCAATTTTGTGATTTTTTGGCTCTTTTCTCCCTCCAAAGGGGACCAGAGCTATGCTCTGGAACCCTCCGAAGGACTTTCTGAAGCCCACAGAGGCGGCACGTGTCCGCCTGCTGCCCCTGTGGGCACATGAGTGGCCTGGAGAGGCAAAAAAAAATGCCTCTTTTGGCTTTTGAGAACGTAACTTTTTTGCCATTTAAGGCATTCTGAGGCCTGGGGAAGCCTGGGGAACCCTGGCCTCAGAATACCTTATATGGCAAAAAAAAATATCACTTTCAATTTCCCTTGGGAAACCGGAAGTGGCTTTTTTATTTTTATTTTTTTTTATTTTTATTTTTTGCCTCTCTGGGCCATTCTGAAGCCTGCAGAGGCAGCAGAGGCTCTGCTGCAGAGGCAGCAGGTGGACGTGTGCTGCCTCTGTGGGCTTCCTCTCCAGTCCCCTTCAGGGGGCTCAGGTAGAGCTGAGTCTAGCTCAGTGCAGGGACTCATGTCCGCGGGACCTACGTTGAGCCAGGTGAAAAATCTGCAGATAAACAGGCTCCACCTGTACTGTTTCTGCATCTGTCTTGGCCCTAAGAATGAGCTAAGACAGGGTTGTCAAGCTTATTTTATATAGTGAACCAAATACCCTTCATGGCATATGCTGAGGGCAGGAAATGATATCATTAATTGATGTTACTTAAGCAGGTGATAATCACTTTTTTCTCATGTAGGAACACATTAGCTGCAAATGATAGAAGAGAAAATATGCAAGTCTTGATCATATTTTCAAGATATGAGACAGCTTAATTTATTACATTGGCCACCCTTTCAGCAGCACTTCTTCTGCCAAGTCATCACTTCATAGCTCAGCAGCTGAGAAGCTCTGTAAAGTGACACCTCAGCAGAAGCATCATTACCCAGCCACTCCATTCCTTGCCCTCTGAGGCCTCCTGTCTTCTCTTCCCTACGCCACTGCAGAAGCAGCACTGTTGAAAGGTAGTGCTGGGAGAGCCTATGGGCTGCCCTTTCAGCAGAAGTGGCGCTGTTAAAGAGTGACCCTGACGATAATTGGGTTCTCTCACTGCCACCCTACCAGCTGTGCCTCTTCTGTCCATGTGTTGCTTTGAAGCTAGTTAGTTGATTGCAGCTAATAGTAGTGCTGGGAGAGCCAAGTTATCATGGGGGGCCAGATTAAGAGCTTCTTTGGGCTGCGTACAACACACAGGTCTTATGTTTGACAGCCTGAGCTAGGAGTTCCTTGCTTTGGTTATAAATTTAGTTGGTGGCTTTAAGTAAACTACTATGCTTTCAGTCTTGATCCTGTATAATATTTCACCTACTTAATATTAAGGAGCTATTGTAAGGATTGTTCAGTTAATATAGGTGAAGTATTCCAAGTACCATTTGAATTATTATTTAGTAAGGCTACAATCCTGTATGCATGCACTTAGGAGTAAGTCTCACTGAAATCTATGGAAATTACTCCTGACATGCATAGGATTGTGCTGCAAAGCACCTATATAGGGTTCTGCATAACAAGTACACATCTTTCTGTCATCTTTTCCTGAATGTCTTAGCTGGTCTCCACAGAAAAATACCATGGGAATGCCTGGACCAGGTAAGTAGTTTATGCAAAGTTAACTCAAGTGTTTGAATGTTCTTGAGCTTTAGTCAAACTGTAGGAAGTTTATTCTCTTGTGCTTGTGTGTGTTTCGTCTCCCTGTGATATATCTGTCTTCCCCCCACCAACTGGGAGGTAAAGAAATGAGGTGGCATACTTTTAAAACTTGTGTTGGTATTCCTTAAAAGATGACTTGCTGTAAAATTAGGAGGGGACAACTGATCCATGCCCATATAACCCTGATGTTGCTCCTTTTATGGAACTAGCTTGATATTGAATTAAGGCTTGCCAACAGATGGAGAATGCAAAGGGTCTGCAAAAAATCATTGAGCCCATAAGAGCATATTCCTGTGGTGTTGTGAAAGTGCTGAAGTACAATTGCTTGCTTGGCTGTTCAGCTCAGTTCCAGAAGTCAAAAGCTTTCAAAGATTCAGTAGTCAAAAATGAGCCTCTGACTGCAAGTTCGTATGTTTCAGAGAAACTCCAGGACTTACACATAACTGGAAGGATATTGACAAAATGCCTACAGCGAAAATATGAAAGACAGCAGTTGTCATGTTGGAGATCCAGCAAAAGAGCTGGTAGCATCCATTTCAGCTTTTTTTTTTTTAAAAAAGGCAGTTTGTTCTTTGGCTTCAATTAACAAGTTGCTGTTGAACAGCTTTATTATGACAGTTCAACAGTACCTTCTTTTGAATTCAGTCATTTAAACAGTGTTGAGCTGACCCTAGGTATCTGTCATAAATCTGCCTTTTTCATTATAGTTTGAATTATGGGGATGCTTTGCAGGAGGACTCCCACATTGTCTGTTTAGAACCAAATAATGCAGTGTTTCCCAAACTGTGAGTTGGAACCCAGTGGGTTGCAAGCTGATTTTTTTGGTGGGTAGTGGAAAGTTTTTGAAACATTAAAGAAAAATCGCAGCTTTGCAAACATCCTTGCCTGGTTTGCAGAAGAAAATCTTTAACTGGAATACTAACCTGTGCTATGATATAATCTTTGTATCCTCCATATTAAAATGTCACATTTTGAAATTTTCTTTAGTAATTGGCATGCCAGAGATGTGAACCAAGTTTTAGCCTTTTGTCTGACCTGGAAGTCCCTAACTGCACATCTTGCATTCTAGTTCAACCTTTTGGGTGCCCTGGAATGACTGTAAAGGTTTTGGGGAACAATCCTTGAACTCCATCTATAGCAAGAGCCTAGCAAATGTGTACACACAAACACACTACATGTAAGGTGAGCCTTGTGAGCACAGGATCCTGATCACTTAGTAATTATTATTATTAATAAATATAATTTTGTTCTTGATCTCTTTTTTCTAATGAGTTGGGATAGATTGACATTTTAAAATGTGGGTTCCCATGCTAAAAGGTTTAGGAAACACTAAAATAGTGTGTTGAGATGCTGCCTTCTGTGGAACAGCATCTACATAACATTGAAACTTGCACTGAGACTAGCAGTGGAATCTGTAAAGGGCTTTCATCTTCCATTAGAAATGTTTAAGGGTTTGACTTTTAAGGACAATTGGAAACCATTCATGGACTTTCAGCACATGAAGGGGAAATTTAGTCTAATGAATTATGGATTTGATGAGTAGATAATAGATATAGAGAAAATCTTTTGTTGAAAATAAAATAAAGAATTGGTAATTGATATAGAGAGGAATAGGGAAAAAGGTTTTTTAGTTGAGAAAGTATTTTAGAAATAACCAATAGACTGTTAAAGATATGATACTTAGTGTTATGTGATTTTGCAGAACTAAATAATTTAGATTTAGAACTCCACACTTGCTACATAACTTTCAGTATATGTTTTTATTTTTGATTTCTATTTTTTTTCTCTTGTCTCTTTTTTGTTTTAGATTTGCTAAATGTACTATTGTTTGTACAAGGTTTTCTGAATTTGTGTTTCTAAATTTTTACTGCCTTAAAATAGGAAGGTAAAAAAGTGTTTAGGGTTTGGATAATAAATACTGTTGGGGCCTGAGAATGGGGTATTTATATGTGGCTTTTGCATCTGTGTTGCAAAACAATTGTGGGGGATTGCAACTTTGCCTGAAGTTTTAAAGATCAAGCTCCTACAATCTGAACTTTCCAGATTTAAACCTTTTCCTTAACCCCCCCTCCTATTTTTGGTTTCTTTTGCATCTTTGTTACAGTCTTCTAAGCTGCATGCGTGACTTTCTTTGTTCAAATGGCTTTCTCCTTCCTATTTTTTAACAGTTTTATGTCTCTGAATTGGGGTGACATTATGATTGCACTTGTCATGAGAGCAACGGTTAACCCCAAGTTTGAGGTTTAAGTAGGGAAAATTACAGTGTTTAAGTCAGCGATTTTCCAACCTTTTTCATCTCAGGGCACATTGACAAGGCATTAAAATTGTCAAGGCATTCCATCAGGTTTTTGACAATTGACAACGCACACCATGCTGCCAGTGGGGGCTCACATCTCCCATTGGGCCTAGTAATAAATGACCTTCCCCCCCAAATTCCTGTGGCACACCTGTGGACCACAGGGCACAGTGGTTGAAAATTGCTGGTTTAAGTTATAATTTAGGATGTTTTTGGAAACGCACAAGTTTTTCGAAAATGTGCTTCTAATGAAGCTGCGCTTCTAATGCCTGCCTTCCATTTCCTTTTTTTAAAGAGTCCATTTGTCTTTTCAAGCAGAGGGAGACGCTGAATCACATTTTCTTTCATTATAAGTAAATAAAACTTTAGCAGAATAAGTGGTGCAAAATTTTACAAATGTTATAGAGTTTCAAAAAATACTGTTGGCATCCTTCAGTCTTGGAAGACTCTGGTATCGCACTCTGAATAGTGGTTCTGGAACAGAGTGTCCTCTCCAGTGCGTGAAGCCTGGGTAAAGTAGATATGGAGGATAGACTGTTACCCATGCAGCAAAGCCCCCCTCTCCACATCACTGAAATGGTCCAATGGAAAGGCAGAAGCCAATACTGTTGGTTTCAGCGGCGTTGCAGGAGTTGCCAGAATGTGACTGTGGCGGTCTCGAGGATTTTGCGTGACTGTGGAGGTCTCGAGGAACGTGACTCGAGGATTTTGCCTCGAGGTTGACTCCTGAAGCCTTTTCCATATCTGGATGTAGCCATGAGGCAGTGGAGGTTTGGGATCAGAGTTTTCCTTCTCTCAGATGAGCTGCCTTCCCAGGCTAACGAGTCCCATCTACCCTGTGGCTGTTTAGTCGCCTCTTACGACAAGTACAGCCAAACCGAGGGCCTATTCTTATCCCCAGCCCCCAGGGGAAAATTATTCAAAAAATAATACCCTGCAATACTTAAAATGATGTCATTGTAAGAGATTTTCCTTTATGGTAGTGATGGAGGAAGAGCTCTATAGTATAAAGCCATCTTATTTCCTGCTTCTGACCTGCATCAGTAGCAGAGATCTGCTAGTCACTAAAGCTTGCTTAGCAGCACTATTGATATGATGACTCACCTTCTAAATCAGAGATGTACCTCTCCTGATGGACAGAAGTTTTTTACTAGCAGCAGTTAACAGTATGTTAGCACAGTAGATAACAGAAATGAATTGCTGTGGCACCTTGCAGGCTAACTTTGTGTTGTAGGCTTTTTTAGGGAGACTGAAAAATGGTATATATTGTGTCTTCTGAATAGAGGCATGTAAGACTCCTGAAATGTCAGGTAGATGTATGCTTATTGTCAGGGTGATATGTTTTTTGTTGAAAGGAAAAAAAATGGGAGCTGAACTGCCCAGACTTTTCAAAATCACAAAAGTAAAACAAATCAGCATATATTTGCTTAGTTTGCATAATTTTCTGCAGCTTTGGTTTGTCATGAGAAGGGGCAAGGAATGATATTAGGCACTGAAGCCCCAGTTTCTTACAGCTGGTGTCTAGTGAGCTCCCTCCCTGACTCTGGAAATGTCTGTGAATGTTACCCACATATTTTCAATCTCATTTTACAGGCATATGTGCTAGAAACTAGTTGTAAAAACAAATAAAAAAGTTGAGCTTTTCAAGATCCTGCGGCCAATCTAATACTTTGTTGTGTTTCTGCATTTGCACAGAATACACACAGCCATGCTCATTGCCTCATATTTGTCTTTGTAGACAAATCCTCTGGAGTAGCCTCCCTATTCCAGCTGCCTGTAAACAGTCATGTGCATGAGAGAGGTTCAAAGGATAACCAAATTTTGCCCTGTGGGATTCTATCTAAAAATATCTATTTTTATCTCTTGGGCACATGCAGTGCATGTCTATAAAAGAACCAAATGATGTTCGTAAGAAGTGCCATATGTAGAAACAAGACTGCAGGAATTTCTGTTTAGGAATTTGCATGACAAAAATGCACTCAGTAATATTCAGCTGTGCCCAATCTCTCTCTCTCTCTCTCTCTCTCTCTCTCTCTCTCTCTCTCTCTCTCTCTCTCTCACTCACACACACACACACACACACACACACACACACACACACACACACACACACACACACACAATGTGTATACAGTACGTGAGGGTTATGTTCCGAGGTCAGCTCATAAAGTCAAAATCACATATAGTCTAAACTCCCTTAAAGCCAACAAATACTGTCACTTTAAGAACTGAAAGCACATTATGAGACAGACACAAAGCAACTGAGGGAACAGCCTAAAGATTCAGCATTCTCCAGTGGTTCCAGAGTAGCTCAGTCTTTGAATGGCAAGCTCTTCCTCTCTCTGCAGGCAAGAGCAGATTTGAAGAACTCCAAGTGAAGTGGCTTCTCCTACTTCCTCATATTGACCTTTCCTGATCTCCCACCCCCTCCCTCCCACCAAAAACCCCTGGGGTTTCTAAACATTGCTTTACATTCCTACCTTCTATAAATGCCTAGAGCAGTGGTTCTCACATATTTAGCACTGGGACCCACTGGGACAGAATGAGAATCTGTTGAGCCCCACCGGAAGTGATGTCATGACTAGAAGTGACATCATCAAGTAGGAAAATATTTGACTATCCTAGGCTGCAATTCTACCCACACTTACCCAGGAGTAAGTTTCCTTTACTATCATTGTTAAAAGAATATACATAGTAGTTTGTTAAAAGTACAGGTTTATAACATTTCCCCCAATGCAGTCACATATCATGGTAGCATCAAGTCTAATATATTAAAAATAAAATATTGAAATGAATGGGGACCCACCTAGTGGGTTCTGACCTACGGTTTGAGAAACACTGGCCTAGAGAATGCAGAGGGGAAGGAACAAAGAATGGCCTTGTCGGGATTCCCTTCAACATCTAAGGCCAGAGACCTGGAAGGCAACACCAGTCCTACTCCCTTGGGTTCCCTTCCGGTACACAACTGTTCAAGTATAGCCTGTCTCAACAGCCCCAAGCTTTACTAATCCAACCAACATGGATTCTTCCTAACAAGGTTTCAACACTGGTCTCAAAGGAAGTCCAGGACTCTCTAGCCTCTGGCTTTGGAAGTGGTGACAAGACCAAATACTTGGCTGAGGCACTGGGCCATAGACCCCAGTTCTAAGCATGTTTAGCAAGCATCATTTTCATCAGGGGCAAACTCTTTAGAGTAGTGGTTCTCAAACTTTTAGCACCGGGACCCACTTTTTAGAATCTGTCCAGGACCCACTGGAAGTGATGTCATGGCCAGACGTGACATCATCAAGGAAATTAAAATGAATAATTATAAATAAAGTAAAACAAATAATTTGACAAGAGGAAGCCAGCCCTGTTCCACTAAGTGAATGTTCTCTTTAGCCTGCCTGCAACAAAACCCCCTACACAAAAAAATCAGTAAGATTTTCAACTCTAATCAGTGCCCAGTTCAATTTAAATTCTTATATTTAAACCATATCACTATCAGGACCCACCTAGCTTTATAAGTCTATAAAAGAAAGAAAAAATCATCTTACCAGCTCAAGCCTCTGTTTTATCCTTTTTATGGGGGGAGAGGCTGCCTTCTGGAGTATTTGTTGAGCTCCACTTTCATCAGATAAAGACCATTCTGGTGGCTCTTTGCCTGACCACGAGCCAAGGCACAGTTGCTTACTTATGAGTAAACATGAGCCGGTAGCTTAGTTTTGCTTTCCTTAGGGCTCAACACATTTTTCAATTTGGAGGAATTCCTTCTTGTGTGTTTTTAGAGGCTGCGTTCATCTGATCAGGACCGTTCTGGTGTCATTGGATTCCTCTCAGCCTTCCCTTTCCATGGACTAAGGCAAGTTTGCCAACATGCAATATGGCTCAGTTTCACTTTCTATCAGACTCCATACATTTGCCTTCCCTACTATCAGCTAAAGCTTCAAGACCCACCAACAATCAGGTCACGACCCACCAAGTGGGTTGTGACCCACAGTTTGAGAAATCCTGCTTTAGAGATTCTCTGAACCCCATCTTGGTGGAAACCATGGAAAGGTAAAAAGTGCTACCTGCCAGAGTGCAGAAATCACTCCATTAAGGGTCATTATTCTTTTGGGGTTCTATGGGATGTTTCAAGCCCAAAGTCCAGGGAGGATGTCAAAGTGGCAGTCAAGTAAACCTGCCTCCAAAAACCAATCTCAACTTCTTCTTCTGGTTCCGGAGGACGCAAGCAACAAACTGAGATGCTACAGCTGCACTGTGAGCTTAGAGCAGTGGCTCCCATTCTGTGCACCACAGTGTCTAAGTGCATTGTGGCAAACTCACAGGGTCACTGCAGATTGTCTCTGGCGGCCTCTTCTTCTGTTTGTCCTAGGTGCTAACATTTTTTATCATGCAAGTTCTTGAACACTCCAAGATGGCAACGATGATCTTCCCAGCTCTCCCTGTCACTGCCATCTTAGTTAGTGTAGATCTCTCTTACTTTCTTTTCTTTCTTAGCTTGATGAAACATTTTTGCTATTGGCTCCACACCTGCTACTCTTATCACCCAGGTGTTGTTCCTTGTTCCCTGATCTACTGGTACCAATCTCCTCCTATTTCTTTGAATCTGAGGGTCAAGAGACCTGACAGTCCCAACTACATATGCATTTTGGTAATACATTTTGACCTATTTTGTAAGAATGAGACTCATTTGGTCCTGTCATTTGTTTGGTGCCTGGCATTTTAGTTGGGTCATGTTCCTTCTGCTGAGTTGTTAGTCTTTCCCCCTGCTGTTCTTTGCCTTTTCTTTTGTGATTTGATTTTGTGTGGTGGTTTAAAAAAAATTGCTGATATTGATTATATTATGTGCTTCATTTTGATACAATGTTTGAAGTATTCTGTGTTGTGAGCCACTGGAGGAGGTCATTTGGGCCTAAAGGCAGGAAATAATTTTTTAATAAATACTGTTTTTTTGTGTAAAGAACAAAGTGAAGCAGTCCCACGCTTGCATGGGCACACAATATATACAGTAATGCTCTCAATTGCTTGCCTGCTTATATAGGATAAGGTCACTTATGCAGTTGACAACATATCTTCTCAAAATGTGTGCACAAGCTGTTAAATAAGAAATCTTGACACTTCTTGTCTGAGTTCATTCTTCATCAGGGATGCAAGAAACCTTTGCACCAGCCAGGTCCTAGTCACAGGAGCTGTTGAATTAGGGATAAGGGCCCACTGCTAAAGTGGAATGCAGGACCTGGTTAGAGATGTAAACGTTACTGAGCCATTGGGGAACAGTGATCATGCTGCAATCCGTTTTGACATGCACGTTGGGGGAAGAATACCAGGCAAATCTCTAACAAAAACCCTTGACTTCCGACGGGCGGACTTCCCTCAAATGAGGAGGCTGGTTAGAAGGAGGTTGAAAGGGAGGGTAAAAAGAGTCCAATCTCTCCAGAGTGCATGGAGGCTGCTTTAAACAACAGTAATAGAGGCCCAGCAGAGGTGTATACCGCAAAGAAAGAAGGGTTCCACTAAATCCAGGAGGGTGCCCGCATGGCTAACCAGCCAAGTTAGAGAGGCTGTGAAGGGCAAGGAAGCTTCCTTCCGTAAATGGAAGTCTTGCCCTAATGAGGAGAATAAAAAGGAACATAAACTGTGGCAAAAGAAATGTAAGAAGGTGATAGGGGAGGCCAAGCGAGACTATGAGGAACGCATGGCCAGCAACATTAAGGGGAATAATAAAAGCTTCTTCAAATATGTTAGAAGCAGGAAACCCGCCAGAGAAGCGATTGGCCCTCTGGATGGTGAGGGAGGGAAAGGGGAGATAAAAGGAGACTTAGAGATGGCAGAGAAATTAAATGAGTTCTTTGCATCTGTCTTCACGGCAGAAGACCTCGGGCAGATACCGCTGCCCGAACAGCCCCTCCTGACCGAGGAGTTAAGTCAGATAGAGGTTAAAAGAGAAGATGTTTCAGACCTCATTGATAAATTAAAGATCAATAAGTCACCGGGCCCTGATGGCATGCACCCAAGAGTTATTAAGGAATTGAAGAATGAAGTTGCGGATCTCTTGACTAAGGTATGCAACTTGTCCCTCAAAACGACCACGGTGCCAGAAGATTGGAGGATAGCAAATGTCACGCCTATCTTTAAAAAGGGAAAGAGGGGGGACCCGGGAAACTGTAGGCCGGTCAGCCTAACATCCATACCGGGTAAGATGGTGGAATGCCTCATCAAAGATAGGATCTCAAAACACATAGACGAACAGGCCTTGCTGAGGGAGAATCAGCATGGCTTCTGTAAGGGTACGTCTTGCCTCACGAACCTTATAGAATTCTTTGAAAAGGTCAACAGGCATGTGGATGTGGGAGAACCCATGGACATTACATATCTGGACTTTCAGAAGGCATTTGACACGGTCCCTCACCAAAGGCTACTGAAAAAACTCCACAGTCAGGGAATTAGAGGACAGGTCCTCTCATGGATTGAGAACTGGTTGGAGGCCAGGAAACAGAGAGTGGGTGTCAATGGGCAATTTTCACAATGGAGAGAGGTGAAAAGCGGTGTGCCCCAAGGATCTGTCCTGGGACCGGTGCTTTTCAGCCTCTTCATAAATGACTTGGAGACAGGGTTGAGCAGTGAAGTGGCTAAGTTTGCAGACAACACCAAACTTTTCCGAGTGGTGAAGACCAGAAGTGATTGTGAGGAGCTCCAGAAGGATCTCTCCAGACTGGCAGAATGGCCAGCAAAATGGCAGATGCGCTTCAATGTCAGTAAGTGTAAAGTCATGCACATTGGGGCAAAAAATCAAAACTTTAGATATAGGCTGATGGGTTCTGAGCTGTCTGTGACAGATCAGGAGAGAGATCTTGGGGTGGTGGTGGACAGGTCGATGAAAGTGTCGACCCAATGTGCGGCGGCAGTGAAGAAGGTCAATTCTATGCTTGGGATCATTAGGAAGGGTATTGAGAACAAAACGGCTAGTATAATGCCGTTGTACAAATCGATGGTAAGGCCACACCTGGAGTATTGTGTCCAGTTCTGGTCGCCACATCTCAAAAAAGACAGTGGAAATGGAAAAGGTGCAAAAGAGAGCGACTAAGATGATTACGGGGCTGGGGCACCTTCCTTATGAGGAAAGGCTACAGCGTTTGGGCCTCTTCAGCCTAGAAAAGAGATGCCTGAGGGGGGACATGATTGAGACATACAGAATTATGCAGGGGATGGACAGAGTGGATAGGGAGATGCTCTTTACACTCTCACATAATACCAGAACCAGGGGACATCCACTAAAATTGAGTGTTGGGCGGGTTAGGACAGACAAAAGAAAATATTTCTTTACTCAGCGTGTGGTCGGTCTGTGGAACTCCTTGCCACAGGATGTGGTGCTGGCGTCTAGCCTAGATGCCTTTAAAAGGGGATTGGACAAGTTTCTGGAGGAAAAATCCATTATGGGGTACAAGCCATGATGTGTATGCGCAACCTCCTGATTTTAGAAATGGGTTATGTCAGAATGCCAGATGCAAGGGAGGGCACCAGGATGAGGTCTCTTGTTATCTGGTGTGCTCCCTGGGGCATTTGGTGGGCCGCTGTGAGATACAGGAAGCTGGACTAGATGGGCCTATGGCCTGATCCAGTGGGGCGGTTCTTATGTTCTTATGGCCCAGTGCTGACACTGAGCCCTAGTGCTGGCGCTGGGTGCCATAAATGTGCTGTAAAGCACATTTTGGATGAAACAATTCGGATAAGGTACAGCCGTCAGTCAAAGAACAAATCCAAAAATGCAGGCTTATGGTTTGGCCATGTCTGCAGAATGAACACCAATTGGCTGTCACGCAAGCTCCTCTGGCGAGAGCGATCTCCCTATTGAAGGGTTCAGTGGGCAGCACCAAAGAAAACATGGCTCGCACATCGAGGAAGATCTAAGGAACCAGCAACTGACCATCAACAAAGCTTTATTGTCAAGAGTGAACATGTATCGTAAATGATATAAGAATTTCACTGGCACCTACAGCAGCATATTGGTTGGGAGGATGACCTGCTCCCCAAGCACTAGCTAAGGGCTAAAGAAGAATTTACCTCATTTATAGAAACTTCTTGCCACTTATTCAGCAATCCTGCACACCTAATTCTGTACTGGATTGTGGCCCCATCTTTAAGTAAGTGATCTTATTCAGTGTTCTTGACATGTGTAGACAACCAAACAGAAATTCTTTAGCTTCACAGTTTGACCCTTTGGTCTCCAAGCAGATTTAATTGTGTCATCTGAATGGCATATGGACTGCATTACTAAAGGTTCTGGATTATTGTATAGGTTGTATAAAGGCTTTATTTAGTTGTGTTTATAACAACCAGTTAATATGAAATCTTTTGTTCAGGAAATGTATGGATTACAAAATGAGGAAATGTATGGATTACAAAATGAGTGATTTAAATCCATTTTTAAAAAACTGACCTTTTCTTGGTAATTTAAATAAATCCACCTTGTATCCTATTCTGTAGAAATCCTCACTGAACCATATTCTAATCTTTACTTCACCTTTTTGGCTCCATTGTGGATATGCTCTCCTTGGATGTTGCCTATATTAAATGAATCCAGGTGGTTTGGTGTGGACTGCAAGATGAGCTGATTAACATTGATGTACCAGAAAGGTTGAAAGGGGGTGGTGGTGGTGGTGGGAGATAGGGCAGTTGTCTCTAATTGTATCTGAAATCCATCAGTTGGTCAAATTTTGAAGATGAAAGATTAGAGGTTTGCCAATGAGGCAAACAAAAAAGGAGCTTTTAAAATGCAGTATTTTTTTGAAAACCAATCTGTGGGTGTGTTAAAAGAGAGAGACTTGAGTGGTCTTAAACCTAGACTGTTTATCTCTGAAGCATGGTGGCTGGGACAACTTCTGACTTCTGTTATGCTGTGATTACGAATAGTTGCATTACTAATATTTCATGCAGCAGTAGTGCCTGCCTCTATACTTAGCCATTTGTACAAAGCCAGGTAAGATGATCTTGACTATGTTTAGCCTGGAGTTTGAACTGAATGATTATAATCCCACTCCTCCCATTTTAAATTGTGGCAAAACTTGCATAGATGTAATTGATTTCTTTCTCCCTGTTATAGGTTGGGTGATGTTGTCATACCTGTGGGACAGTATATCAATAGTACATAGATAGTGGGGTATTTTTTGTTTACCACCAATATTAATACTGCCTTTTTATCTGCTCTGGCATTTCTGGAGAAACAAGGTTGCAGAGTTGACACTAATGTGTTTCTGCACTGCTCCATGTGATCCCCGCCATCCTTCACAGCTGGCTATATATCTGGATAAGGACAGATGCCTGGAACAAAATAAGCAACACTGACAATAGGCAAGCTGAAAGGGTTGCCCAAAAGCCAATGTATTCCACCCAGTTCATGCGATTGTAACTTACTGCTGAAGGAAAAACAGCAGATGGAGAACTATGCCATTTGTGGGCTTCTTGGTGGCCTTTGCTGGCCATTATTGGAAACCAAGAAGTTGATTCCCTTGATCTGATCCTCTGACTCTCTGTTTATGCTTTTGGCAGACGAAGGGCTCTCATTCCCTGCTTCTCACTAAAGTTTAATGAAAACTCCAATATTGGCCAACCTGCTCCTTAGTTGGTTTAGGTTAATGTAGCATTGTACCAACTTAAAAAAATTTGTCATAACAGAAAAGTTCAGCTAAGGATATTGAGTTAACACTGTTTATATCTTTGTTTTGATAAAATACATGTGATTTCAAGCAGGCCATAACTTTGGTTAAAGATCTTATAAAGGCTTTCAAATAAGTGCTATCAAAATAAGGGCGCATTTTTGGAATTTTCTGCCACCCACAGTGGCTTTCTTTGTCTTCTTAGCTTTGAATTTTAAAAGAAAACACACAAAGCACTGGGTTTTTTCCAGTATAGGTGAACATCGCTTAACCAAGTTCTGATCAGCAACGGACCGCATACATGATAGTCTGTCACTGATCCCTGTCTCCCTTAAGCCTCCAGAGGCTTTTCTGAGGTTACGCACATCTGCCTGCAGCTGCCCTCTGCTCTGGAGCCTTTAACTAGGTGACAAGCAGAGGCCCGACAAGCACCTGGTGGAGATGCTCTAGGAGGCTTCCCTGCTACAGGCAGGGAGTTGGACTAGATGACCTAATAGGCTTCTTCCAACTCTATGATTCTATGATTCATTGATCACCACAGGCATTCAGCAATCTTAAATTAAGTTCTGTAAATCATGAATTACATAGTATATTCCATAATCTTGTTAGGATTGTGAGTCTTGATCATGCAGTTTCTGTTCAGATCATGCATCCAAGTTTTATTCTTGTAACAGTGAGAATGAGGATCTTATTTATCTTTCTTTTTTTCTCCGTTGAAGTTGCAATTATTCCAGCAATTTTGAACTCTTGAATTCAGACAGCCAAGCCAAGCCACCCACTAGAGAGTACACTTTATGGGTTAATAAACATTTATGCATGTCTTGCATGTCCTGGTGACAAGATTTAGAGTCCAATCCTATTCATAATGAGGTCTTATTATAGCCAATGAGGCTTACTCCCAGGTAAGTGTGGATAGGATTGCAACCTTAAGGAAATAAAATCTGGTATGGCCTGCTAATAGGGTCTTGGCCTGCTAATAGGGTATTGGGTCTGAGTATTATCATAATTATAAAACTGGTTTGCTGTCTGTCCAGGAGATAGCTAAATCTATTTGAATAGAACAGTGGTCTCCAAATAGAGACCACTGCACAGTGGGAAAGGCATCCCTGGCATGATTGGCATTTACCTTTCTGCTGGAGAGCCTTTCTTTCCTGCAACTGATCTCCCCCAAAATGTGTCCCAGCTGTCCATGTCTGCATGGACATCCAGGTGCAGTGGCTACTGGGGCGACAGAACCCGGAAGCAGCAGGCCGGCGTGCAATTCGGAGGAGATGGGTGGCAGGGAAGAAAGGCTCCCCTGTGGAATGGTAAGCGCTGTTCACGCAGGGGAAGAAAAAGAGAAGGTGACAGATTTGGCCTGTGGGCCAGAGTCTGGAAAACCCTGGAATAGAGTATGCCCTTCCAGTGCACAACTGGTAATCTTATTTACAAGCTGTAATAATCTTTGAAAAAACTTTCAAGAAAATTCATAGTGTGTACTTGGTAACAAACTTCTTGATTCTGCACCTTGTGTTGGTGGCTGTCAGTCTGTTTTCGAAACAGCACAAGGAGTCAGTTCTGCACAGAGGACTCATTTCCTACAACATTCTCAACTGAATTTTGTTTGGCGGATGTGGAGTCTGCAGTTGTGACATGCTTTTGTGGAAAGAAGAACTCAGCCGACTGTCTTGTCTTATAAATAATGATTGGAATTGAGAAACTGTCTTGGCTGGAAACTGCCCTTGGTAGTGGAAAATTTGGAGTCAACTTTAATGTTACTGCCCATAATCAGAGATTCTTACCTGTATGAACCCTCTTGGGGAAGGGTGACAACTTTTAAAAGACATTTTACACCTGCGTGCTAATCTTGACTTTCTCAGACAGCAGTTATGCTCATGCACGTACCTTTTCTTAACATTGTTAGTGCCAAGCATTGATTCACAGCAGCAACTTTTCATTCTCTTCCTCACTTTCCCCATCTTAATTAGTCAGGGAGATGTGTGTTGGGGCAGGGCTTGTCCTGGGTTCTCCACTTGCTATTCCTGCACTGTTCCCAAGGAAAGATGAAGAATGAAACTCTGCTGCTACGGCTTTAAATTTCTCTGATTAGACCATTTTCTCTCCCCCCCTCATCACCCCTCCCTATAACAGGGAAAGCTCAAGTGCAGTGCCCAAAGAATGTAGTAAGAGAACCTGTACTGAACTGGTCCCCAAAATCTGTGCATCTTCCAGTTGTAGTGGGGACAGTGTAATTGTTCCTGAACTTTCTGTGAACCACCTGCCATCTATCTACCATATTTCCTAATCTCAGGCAGGAAGGTCCCCTCCCCTTGATGTTCTTTGGCATGTCACCCTGCCTGGCTACCAAGAGGAGGAGCTTCCTGGCAATACTGACTGACCCATCACAGAATCGCAGAGAAGGGGAATTCACAGGTAAGCTCAAATTCCCGTCTTGCTTCTTGAACACTAATCTGCCATGCCACATAGGAAACCACATTTCAAATAGAGAGGCTTTTAAAAGCAGTCAGTGATCTGGCATGAGGGGGCCTGCTCTTTCAAGTGCAAAATACAAAACAAAACTCTAAAATCATCCTGAGTTTGCTTGCCTTGGGGAGGTAGCTAAGTAACTCTTTGGATCCTGGCCATTATCTTAGCTGTTGCATTGCACTGCAAGACTATATTCTGGTAGATTTTTTTTTTTTTTTGTGAGCCTCAACTGTAAGAAGTAATGTAAAAACAAACAAACCACAACCTGTTTGGGCTAGGAATTGATGGCTTCCGCTATTCAATTACCTGCTTATATTCTATGCTTGTTGTACCCCCCTCCGTACAACATGTTTGTCTTTGGGTGTCTTCTTGCCATACTTCTATATCCAATGCATATACGGGCCCCCATATCCACAGATCCTTATCCAGTTCCACTTAACCGTGGATGCGGAAGGGGGTGCCCCCTGCACCCTCTGAAGGCTCTTCCGAATCCTGCAGAGGCCATGACGTCTGCCTGCTGCCTCTGTGGGGCCCAGAATGGCCATTTAGGTTGAAAAATGTCAAAAATGTTTTTTGGTTTTATTTTTGGTTTTTATGAAAAAAAGCAACATTTTTTGACCTAAATGGCCATTCTGAGCCCCACAGAGGCTGCAGGCAGATGTGTGTGGCCTCTACAGGCTTCATAAGAGCCTCTGGAGGCAAGAGGAACACACCTCGCTTCTGGGGGGGGGGGCATCTCTGGTATCTGTGGATTCAGGCATCCACGGGGAGTTCTGGAATGGAACCTCCCATAGATACCATGGCATGCTTGTATCTTTTTTTTTATCTCTTCCATTATGCTTAGTGCTTTTTGTCATGCTGGGCCCTTTGGGCTGACCATCACTGTACCTGTGTAGAATTGCATTTCTGTCATTCTCCTGGTCATTACACAGCTTTAAAAGTGTATGTTGGCAACACAGTCACAGATTTTGCAAGGTGTTTTTTTTTTTTTTTGCCTTGTACATGACGAAGTGTCTGTGCATATGCATGTGAAGTATGCATATCTTGTTGGAATACAGTTACGTTGCTTTTGGATTGAAAGATGTGTGCATCTATGTCTAGCTCCAACTTCACAATGTTTTATGAAAGGCAGAGAATCACCTTTGCCATGCAGAATTGCTTTTATGATGGGGCCCTAGGGTTATCCTATTAGTCCTGAAATACCCAAACTGACCCAAGGTTCCCAAGCCAAGGGAAACTAGTCACTATGCACTTAAGGGGAGTGGTGATCTCATGGCACAATCTGCAAGAGTACATCACTGTGTTGAAAAAGAGGTGTGATGTAACTTACTGTAAGCCATCTGGAGGGTGCGGACCCCTCTGCAGGCCTTCCTGTACCTAAGAAATGCTCTATAACATGATTGTGACCCACTTCTGGTTTTCAGATGAGAACCTGCAATGGCATTTTCCTTCCATTATTCAATTTTTGTGTGTGTAACCTATGGAGGTATGTATGTCCCAGGTTGGGAACCACTGCTCTAATGTAGGTCATCTCTCTTTGACTAAGCCATAGGGAACAGCAGATATTGCTACTCTACTTTGTAAAGGGCTTGGTGCACTATGTTTACTGTTGTAATGTTGCAGTACATCTGAACATGTTTCCATTTGTGCAGGCAAGTCTCTTCCAAACTGGATCAAATAATGACTGTTTGGGTGACTGAAAGAGTGAGTGTGTCGAAAAAACAACTTTTCCCTCTTTTTTCCTCCCCAAACCTGCAAGACACCTGCTTTTAATTGCAGCTATTCAGCAAATTGATTTATTTAATGGGTGATTGTATGAAATTCTTGCTTCAGTGGGTCATCCTTTTATTGTCTGACATAGTAAGTAAGCAGTTTAACTTTCACAAATTATAGAGAGTTTTGAATGCCTTTGAGATTTTCCTTCATGACGCTTGTGGGAACTGTAGTCTAAGAGGGCTGCTGCTATTAAGGTGCTGTAATGTACTGCATCCCTCCCAAAGTCTACAACTCTCATAAGTGCCATCTTGGTATTTTTTTTTAAATTTATTTCTGTTGCTGCTTCAGAACAATTACTGGTAAGCCCTAAGTTTTACCCTCAGTTTAATCCATGAATCATACCAAATTCTATGCTTTTTGGCTTAAAACATGCCCTCAATTTATCCATGAGATGGACTTACTGTTTAATTTTTTTCCCTTTTCCAAAAATAAAGGGGAAATGTGAAATGGCTTGAAATCATAGCAGGGTGAATTGGTGGGGGCTTTAGCACTTAGTCCTGTTGTGTAGCACTTTAGCCCAATTGTACATTCTCTGTGTGCTATTAATAGTAGACAGTATTTAAAGCCAATAGAAGGGTGTGGGTGTGTGTCCGCATGTGTATGAGAGAATGATTGGGCTAGGAACCACAGCAAGGGCTAAGTGCTAAAGCCCCCTTACCTGGCTGCTTCTGTTTTGGGCTATTTGGCACACTAATCCATCCATGCTATTTGTACAAAAAGTCAAAAACTAAAGGGTCACACATTTGCATGTGTTTCTATTTTGACCCTTATTCTTCAAGACTCAAGAGGAATTAGTCTATCCTTTTATCTGTTGAGAGGATCTTGAGTTGAGTAGAGAGGTAAAACCTTTAGAAATTCTGTAGGCATGAAGGAAAAAGCAGGTTGTGCAGTATTTGGGCTTAAAAATGATATATACTTCAGCATTACAGTGCAGAAGTGGAAGAAGCTTTCTATAGAAAAGTCTGCAAAATGAAATCCCTGTGTGTATTCATATTTTGTAATATTAAGGACTTGAAGTAAAATCTTGGTATTTAGCCCAGGTTTATAACAGCATCAATGACAATGAACACTCTTTTTAATAATTTTTCATAATCACATACTGCAAATATACCACAGAGATAGCAAGATGGGGGTGCATGTATTTGTATACATATACAGTATATTGAAAATACTGTAGTTTAATACAGTACTATAGATTTTCTTGAAGAGAGTGTCTTCATACTGAATATTTATAATTGAGGGGCACCTCTAATTGGTGATTTCTTTATAATTTAGCAGAGTAAGAGCAATTTCCCTAATCATTCCTGCATAGTATACCTCCCAGGGATGTGCCAATCTACTGCAATTTGACTTGAGTCTAACCCTGCCCCCTTTGACTCGTACTCGAATCTTAATGGGCAGCCATAGGAACTTGTCCAGACCATTTTTGGGACTCGGTTTGACTCAAGTGCGAGTCTTTTCGGCAAACAAGTCAGGAGCAGCTTCATGGAAAAAACAGCTGCTGTTGGGGTGTGTGTGTGTCTCAGAGTTCTTATTTACCATTCTCCTGATGACCCTATCCCATCTGTAAACAAAAGCTCTGCTGTTCTTCGAGTGAGGGTAGCAGTGCAGAAAGCGCAACTCATGACTCCTGATTCTGCCCTCAGAAGGAGCGCCAAGCACAGACAAATCTACAGGGAGGGGGGAGGAGGCATCCCAGCTTATCAAGTCAGGAGTGGACAAGCAGCGCAAGTGAGCAAGGGGGAACAGAAGTGACTAGCGGGTAGATTGCTCACCATAGCCAGGAGTCATACGACCCACTCCTTTGCAGCTCTGTTTAGACGCTGGAGTCTCATTGTGCTGGTCAGTGGGGCTTCCTCCTAGGTAACTACTGTGGAGGATATGAGTGAGTGGATATTTATTCATTGCAACCTAGCCTACTGCACTCAGGCTGAGGCTAACATGGGATGGAGGCACACAGGCAGTCTAGGGGTAGGCGGGCAGGTTTAACCTCATCAGAGTGATGATGGGGTAGCGTGTTGGCTGAGTGCATGATGGCAACATCAGCAGCAGCATAGAAGGAGACAGACATCCAGTCTCCCACACCCGCTGGAGTGGCTGCAAGCTTGCTGGAAGGACACAAACCCTATGGGGGGGCAGGATGACCCACCTCTCTCCTCCATTCCAACAATAAGCAGGGAGGCCACTTGCTTGTCATCACTGTGACCAGACACTAGCATGGGCGGAGTGGGTAGCCCTGCTGCTGGCATGAGATGGTGGCATGATGATGAACTCCACAGACCCTCAGAGAGGCATGTGAACCAGCCAGGCAAGGTCAGGCATATATATAGCATGCTCACTGATTGACAGTCTGTCATTTTTTGAAGACAGGAGGTGTGTTCTCCAAGATGTAGGGGGTGTCCACAAATTGTCAATGAACCAAATAGGGAGAAACCAGCCACTTGCATATTGAGGTGGAATGCCCAGTGGCTTCCCAGACTTCCACCTCCTGGCAGCAGACCAGCACTGTAAGGCCTTACAGGCAGCCTGTCATTTCTTAAAGACAGGAGGGGTGTTCTCTCTGAAATGTATATGGTGACAACATGGGGATGCGAGTGAGCAGGAAGGGCACCTGCCACCAGTGAGCCCACACCCCATGGCAGGAGAGGCCCAGCGAGGACTGTCTTTGAGATATGCAGTCCACCTCCCACAAGTTCAGGGTTTACTTCTTCCCAGGAAAATGTGAATAGAAGTCTCCCAGTCCCCCTTCACAAGAAGGAAATGAACCCTATGGGAGGAGGAGAGTGTGGGGCAGGTTGATGCACCCACTCCTTCCTTCACTCCAACAATAAGCAGGGAGGCCACTTGCCACCAGAAAGCTTCTGAAGTAATCTTGGAAAATAAAGCATCTGTAAAACCACCAGGGACCACCAGGAAGTCGTAGGAACGAGGAAGGCAGGTCTAGTATGATCAGAGATACAGGCAGCCTGTCCTTCCTTGAAGACAGGTGTACTCTGATACTTATCATGGCATGAGAGGTGGAGTGGGCAGGGTGCCCAGGCCACTTGCCACCAGCAAGTCCACTTGGAAGTTTCATCCATTGTGAATGTCTGCAGTTAGGGTTGTGCAATGCAGCAGCCTAAACCACAAAGGGAGGACACCAGGGTCAGGAGCTGGCACAGGCCAGAAGTAGAGAGAGTCAGGCACTTTGGAGGACTCAGGACAGGCAGGGCTGATGTATCAGTGGATGTCACCATGAGTGGATGCTGGGCACCAGCTCCAGGAAGTAGTGAGTGAGTGGGCCTAGTAGAAGCAGCCACTAAGAAATCACTTCCACCAGTGGAAGTGCCAGCAGCCAGCCAGGCACCCCCCCCCTAAACACACACATCACTATATACCACCACAGAAGGTGGCATGATGCTGACTGCCAGGGACCCACAGGAAGGTATCAAAGCTGGGACAGGCCAGAAGGCCAAACTTTATTGGAGTTGTAGGAGGTAGCCTGTCATTTCTTGAAGACATGAGGGGTGTACTCCGAAATATAAATATGGTGGGTTGAGGAGGAGGCGGCAGGGAGGCCAGGCCAGTTGCCAGTATGCTACCAAACTGCAGTGAGCAGTGAAAATCTTCCCCATACATGCCACCATTCTGCCTGCAGAGGAGCTGACTGACCACATGAGAGAGGAAGATAAAAACCCTTGGAAGAAATCTCACAATACCTGCATGCGTGCAGGCTGAGTAGGAATTTTTTTCTATTACCTGAATTGTCTGTGGATGGCAGTTTTTTTGTCTTCCCAAGACTGGCGAAGGAGGGACGGTGTGTTCAGTAGGTTTCACGATTTTAAAATTGGTCATTTGTATTTAATAAAGTGACCGAAGTTAAACCTAAGACACAGTCTTGGGTGTGTGTGTGTGTGTGTGTGTGTGTGTGTGTGTGTGTGTGTGTGTGTGTGTGTGTGTGTGTGTGTGTGTGTGTGTGAGGGTAAATAGAATGCCAGATGCAGGGGAGTGGCAGTGAGATGCAAATATCTTGTGTGCTTTGTGAGACATCTAATGGGCTGCTGTGGGATACAGGAAGCTAGACTAGATGGGCCTTGGGCCTGATCCAGCAGGTTCTGCTTATGTTCTTAAGTGGGGGTTTAGCACGGCAGCCTTGAAATATATGTAGTCGTGGAACTTGAGCAGCTTATTATCCCCATGGCCCGGTGGCATGGGCAAGCAAACAGGCAATGGCCAAAATGCAAAAGAATCTGGCTTCCGGGCTCCTCATCAGAGCCACCACCATCGAGGCCAAATTGTTCCATCTGGTGCAGGTGACTTGTGGGACACTCACATGTGGCCCAAAGCTTCTCTCAGAGGTGTCATTATTTTGCCGGTGCACAGCAAACTGCAGACTTTGGAGACCTTGACTTGTCCTTCAGACTGTCACTCATACACAGCTGCAGGGTATGCGCAAAGCACAGCAGCCTCTTCAGAGGGCATGTCTGCTCTGTAGGAATGGCCTACCGGACACCAGAACATCTTCCCCCAGATCCTCCCAGTACTCCGCGTTCTCCAAGGTAGCATGCTCAGGTTCAGGAATGCTTGCTTCTTCTTCCCACTTTGCCTGGCTGTCAGGCCAGTCTTCCTCAGAAGGGAATCTGGTGGTGAAGGCTTTCACTATGCTCCCTGTATTGTCAGTGACCACGTAGTGCACCTTCTCTGATTCTGAAAGAGGCGCACACATCTTCAAAGACCTCATAGACGTTGGCGCCAGTATGGCGCATGAGGAATTGCTTACATGCCAGCAACCGGGTCTTCATTTCAAAGGTGCACTGTCATGCTGAGGAAGATTTGATGGTCAGACCAGATGGCAAGGGTCAGGGCTACACCTTGACCTTTTCCAGAAGTCCTGAGACTTTTTCTTTTGCACAATATACAGTGCCTCTGTTTCCAAGCTCAGAAGTTTTCTGCTCATCACTCAACAACAAAGACCTTCATTCATTCATACAAGTTCCATCTCTAATATATTCATTTATGTAAATTTATTCAAATTTGAAATGTAAATTAATCTGGCCCCCTACACAGTGTCAGAGACACTTTTTGGCCCTTCTGCCAAAAAGTTTGGACACCCCTGTTCTATATCAAAAAAAATGCCAGCCCCTATTTTCCCCCATCCTTTACCCCCTACCTGGCCTATCCAGGCGTTTCGTTCTTATCAGAAGAAAACTCTCCTCCCTTCATTGAGCTCTTCCTTCTCCCTCATCTACAGAAAACATACAGCCATCCATTTGGCTAATGGATGGTCCATTCCTTCTGAGATGGACAGGGAACCCGTTCTCTTCCCCTCCCCCCCCCGTCCTGGCTGCCCTGCCTTCTTCTCATTTCTCCTCATGTCCCAGCCTTTCGCAGCCCTGAAAACAAAACTTACGTCTCTCTCCCTCCCTCCACCCCGCCTCCTGGAGCCAACCTATTAGCCTCTCTCTTGCATGCCGGTTTGAATTCGGCTTCTGGGATCGCCTATGAGATCCTTCAGGGCACCGAGGAAGCAACAGAAAATCATAAGCAAGCACACATACACAGACACCAAGCAGAGTGGCAGCCCAAAAGACTTGAATTTTTGAGTTTGTGATTCCACTTGTTCCTGAGTCAAAGTCCCAGGTCACTTCCGAATTCAAAACACGTTAACATGAGTGCACCCAAGTCTAGGGTATAGCATAGGGTATAGCATAATTTCCTAGCATAAACACTAGGATCGTAGGCTGGATAACAAGACGGTGTAATGCAGAGAAATTCCCTTTTGCTTACAGAGGAGACTGAGAAAAAGATAGCTTTCAATAAAAGATTATGGTTTATTACAAAAGAAGAAAGGTAAAAATAATGCACATAGAGAAATATATTTCTGGGTACCTAGCTTTCATGGTGGTTGCATGTGAAGAGTATTTGGTGCATCTACGGGAAACAGATAAGGAAGGGGCGTTGTAGGGAAGGATTTTAGGGGTCCCTGCCCTGCCAACCCCAGCTGCTAACTAAAGATGGGAAGAGAAGGGGAGGAAAAGCGGGGGGGGGGGAGAAAGAAAAGAGTTCCAGGCGGAAGATAGTTACCTGTAGATCCAGTTGGGGTGGGGGAGTCCTGTGGAGAGGACCCTCCGACACAACACAAATGTATTGGGCCTTGGAGAGAGAGTGAGAGGAAGCCGTCTTTTATAAGGGGCGGGGAGACAGTGCCTACATGCTGAGCTGGATGGTAGCTTGATTGCTAATACAAGGCTGGGTGCATGGAATATGTATACATTTGAATAGGTATCAGGATGTATGTATCAGTTATCAGCAAAATTCTATAATAATAATAATATTTATATACAGCCTTTCTGGTCATTGGATTACTCCTCTGACTTTATTCAAGGTGGTTTACATAGGCAGGCATTTCTAAATCCCTCAAGGGGATTTTTACAATCATGGAGGTTCTCTTTCAAGAACCAACAACATTTCAGAATGGATCTTCCTGGTTTGGTCTCACTTCTGGCCTTCAGTTCTCCCATGCAGTCTGACAAGCAGCTCCATCTCTCAGATGGAGGGCAACCAAGACGCTTCTTGCTCACATCAAGAGCAGGTGGAATCGCTCAGCTTGGCTTGTCAGCTGCTTCAAGGTCTTGCCATTCTCAGCCGTTCAGGGAGCTGCCAGTGTCTTCGAACTGGCGACCTTCTGATGTTATCTTTGGGCTCTACCCTCTAGACTAGACCTCCTGCCCCAATCAGAGGTTGATGGTGGGTTTCCTAGAAGGGGGAACTTAACAAAGACTGTGGAAAACTTCAGGTACAATGCAAAATCATTTGCATACAGCAGGGGTGCCCAAACCCCGACCCGGGGGCCACTTGCGGCCCTCAAGGCCTCTCAATGCGGCCCTCAGGGAGCCCCCAGTCTGCAATGAGCCTCTGGCCCTCTGGAGATTTGTTGGAGCCCGCACTGGCCCGACGCAACTGCTCTCAGAATGAGGGTGACCGTTTGACCTCTCGCGTGAGCTGTGGGGTGAGGGCTCCCTCCACTGCTTGCTTTTTCACATCTGTGATGCAGTAGCAGCAGCAAAGGAAAGGCCAGCCTTTTATAGGCCTTGAGCTATTGCAACACCTTCATTCATTCATATAAGTTCATCTTTAATATATTCATTTATGTAAACTTATGTAAATTTATTCAAATTTTAAATGTAAATTCATTCCCCCCCCGGCCCCTGACACAGTGTCAGAGAGATGATGTGGCTCTCCTGCCGAAAACTTTGGACACCCCTGGCATACAGTAATGTAGGAGATGCCATTTCCATAACCTTTATTGGCATTAAAACAGTAAATAGCAATACAGTAGCCAGCATAGTGGCTATGTTGCTGAGAGAGAAAGTTGCAACAGGGAACTGGTAAGGGAAGAAGGGGGGGGGGAAACAAGGGAGGGAGTAGGATCAGGGTGGGGGTTTTAGCTTGGCAACTGCGGAAAGAAATTCTGCTACTGCATTGGTAATGGCCACAGAATTGTCACTCAGGAGGACAAGTAAAGGATCAATAGAAGTACCCGAGAGAGAAGACAGCAAGGGTTTCAAATGTATGTCTCGAAGAGATTGGTGAGCCGGGCAACAGAGTAGTATGTGGTCCACTGTGTTCGATTCTAGGGAACGAAAAGGACATAATCTGCGATAGCGATATTGGAAAATCTGCCAAAGTGAACAGCTGAGGGGAAGATGTTGAATCTCGTGAGCATGAACGCTCTCCTCTGGGTAGGGTTAATCAGCTCACTGAAATAGTTACAAGGATGACCAAGTGAAGGGAGAAGGCCAAAAAACTGGGGAGAACAGGTAGGGTTGAGATTTGAGGAAAGTTGGTTAAATTTGGATTCCCAAAGTTTAGATTTGATAATTGAGTGGGCCCTGTGGGGGGTCAATATCTGCAAGGGATTCAGGAGAGAGGTCTAATGAAAGAAGCTTAGAATCAATAAATTTGAACCACTTGGAAAGGTAAGAGTCCTTTAATAGATCTTTTAAGAGGGACTCAGAATGAATACCTAAATGTAAGCGGAGCCAGAACTTGAAAGTGAGGGACCACGCGATGGTAGAAGGGAGGTGGTTCCCTAGTTCGAGCATAATAGTAGATAATCTAATCAAATTGGGAACCCCCAGAATTCATCTGAGGAAAGAGGCTGCCAATTGATCCAGATCTTGGTTCGCAGCCTCTATCCAAATGAGGGCACCGTATAGCAGTTGGGAGAAAATTTTAGTTTTAAATATAATGTAGGAGATGCTTAAACTGTGATTGACTTAAAACACAAGATTTCCTTGCATTGACAGACAAAGTCTGTCAAATAAACACAGTGTCAATTCACAGCAGCAGTTATTGGTGAGACAAGCTAGCTATGCAAAGTTGTTTAACCCACCTATGCAACAGGAAACCATTAATCTGATTCAATCTAAACTGAATTTATCAAGAGATTTTATTCTAATTCTGGTTTGATGCTATAGTTTGCCTTTGAAGTTGCTTTTTTGAAGCATAGTGACTTTGAAGACAGCAGCACAGTGTCCTGGGAGATTAAAATGTTCACTTAGTGAACATTTCTGAATATTGCCATTTTGTAAAATCAGACTTGTGTCCATGTACTCTTGCATAGAGGCTTACTGTTGACAGGTGATAGGATAAGTCACGTTGAAGGAAGTGCAGGTGAATGAGCCATGATAGTATAACAGATCCTGTTGGATCTTGTAAAAGGATTGCCTTAGTGAATATGGAGATAAGAGCTGGCATGGTTTGAAGCAGGGTTTGGTCTCTGTTTGTGTGTATGTTTCTACTATGTGGCCTCTTATTGCTGGTGAGTAGTTGTTTAAGACTGGGGTGCTGACTTTTAAGTATCCAGAGCCTGTAACAGAAATGTCAATATTGATTATAGTGTTGGAGTGGTTCTGACAGGTGTGGTTGACAACCAGTGGTGTTGTCACTCTTCTGTCACCAATTCTTTTGGTGAATTATACCTGGGTCTCAATTTGGCCTCAGTTTGTTGTCATTTCTTTGGGTGAGTACTTCGGTTTTAGGAATGCATAGTGTAAATTTTGTGTGTGTGTGTACCTCTTGCCTGCTGAGCTTGAACAAATGTGGTTGTATTGTATGGCTTGGCTATAGAAAATGGGATTGTATGGTCTGTTTTGGGTGACACTAGAAGCATGTAGATATATGTAGTAGTTAAGGGTTTTCTGGTGCTTTGGGCCAAACTACATATTATACCAGGCATATGAGTTTGGCTCATTTTTTTTTCTTCTTCCTTTAAAACAAAAAAACAAAAAATTGTAGAGGGGGGGTATGCAGACTTGTCATTAAATCATGGCACTGCTGCTGTTTGTATCCTGATCTACTTCAGCCACCCAGCCGTAACTGTTTATTTCGTACAGGTTTATTTTTTATTAAAAGCTTCAATTAGAAAACCAGAGTCCGCTTTGGGGGTGGGGAAATGCACAAAGTTCCTCTCCCCTGCTGTTGTTTTACAGAGTGTTATGCACAACCTAGTGCTATTCCTAGAAAGAAAAGGGCGGGAGGCCAAACTTGCATATTCTTTGTAATGTATGGTTTGGCCTTTATACAGTGTGCTCTGGTATCCACAGGGGTTCCATTCTGGAACCTACCCATCCACCCTCCTGTGATTAACTGAAACTGCAGATACTGACAAACGCCCCCATCCTTCAGAGCAGGGATGCCCAAACCCTGGCCCTGGGGCCACTTGCGGCCCTCGAGGACTCCCAGTGCAGCCCTCAGGGAGCCCCCAGTCTCCAATGAGCATCTGGCTCTCTCAAGACTTGCTGGGGCCCGCACTGGCCTGATGCAACTGCTCTCACCATGAGGGCGACTGTTTGACCTCTTCCATGAGCTGTTGGATGAGTACTCCCTCCACTGCTTGCTGTTTCACGTCTGTGATACAGTAGCAGCAGCAAAGGAAAGGCCAGCCTTGCTTTGTGCAAGGCCTTTTATAGGCCTTGAGCTATTGCAAGAACTTCATTCATTCATATAAGATCATCTTTAATATATTCATTTATGTAAACTTATGTAAATTTATTCAAATTTGAAATGTAAATTAATTATTTTCTTCCCTGGTCCCCAACACAGTGTCAGACAGATGATGTGGCCCTCCTGCCAAAAACTTTGGACACCCCTGCTCCAGAGGCAAGGAGAGTTTTACTCCCCTCGCTTCTGGAGGGTCCTCTGAGCCCAGCAGAGGCCGCAGTTGTCTGTCTGCAGCCTCTACTGGTCTCAGACTGAGACTCTCAATGAAAAAAGTTACTTCTGGTTTTTTTGTAAAACAGAAGTGACTTTTTTTTTTTTTTAATCAGGGGGTGCAGAGATTCACAATGGGTGAAGCTGGGCTGCAAACATAAGCAGAAAATCAAAGCAATTAACATGTGAAAAGCTTCCAGTGTGAGTTGATGCTTTTCTTGTAACTTTGGTAGGGGTTGTATGTAGAAGAGCTGTGTGCACATTTTAGAAGTATTTCATTAACTATGGTAGGTTGAGGCACCTTTAAGTGGTGAGTTTCTCTTATATTTAGCAGTGGGAAAGCAACAATGTTTATTTACCCCAGCATAGCATCTGGCACAATAGCTATTTGCTGGTATCTCTTTGTGCCATTTTTAGATTGTGAGTTCTTTTGGAACAGATAATCATTTTTTATCTCACTTTGTGAACTTTTGTTGAAAAGCAGTATATCAATATTTTAAATAATTCCTAGGACATTGGATCTGTTGGTGTAACTATTGGATATGTTTTAATGGCAAAAGGTAGCCTGCAAATTAGTGCCTTGTTCCTTCATCTCCTCTGTTTTGTTGTGTAGGTCCATCACAGAAACAGAAAAGTATGCCAGTGAGGGACCAAACTTGAAGCAATTTAACAGATCCTTGATTAGGATCTTCCATGGTATGTGTCCAGTTTCAGTTTTTGTTTTAGTAGTCTCACAAGGCTTTTCCAAAGATTGGGGGTGATATGGGAGAGGATTTTAATCCTTCCCTTCCTTGCCCTTTCCATGATTTTGGTTCCCTCCCCCAAGTTGCTTTTAGCTGCAGTATGTGGAACTGTCTCCCCACCCTGAGTGAATCTGGGTGGGAGGAAGAGGTGAATTTAAATGTGTGACAGAGTGTTTTAATCCTTACTTCCTAGAACACCACCAAGTAAGACAAAAACACAGATTAACATCACTGTAGGTCTCCAGTTGCCCTGGCTTTGGAACGTAGGGCTCCGACTCCAGGGTTGTAGTGCCATCTTGTGCTGCAAATCTGAACTGCAGTCGCCCTTTTAATGTTTCTCTTTACAGAGCTATATTTTTTCCTGTCCATAGGTGATGCTGAGGTTGGTTGTGTTTTTTTAAAAAAACTAAAAACCATTTGCTGCAGTTAACCAAGCAGTTGGTGTTTCTTTGAGATAAACATTTGTTGGCATGCCTGTATTCATGCTTGCCTTGCCTGCATTTCTCCTGTTTGTAAAAAATATTTTTAAGCCCCCTTTCAGATAACACAGGCCAACACACATTTTGCTTCCTTAAACGTTACACCAATTCCTGGGTATATTTGGGGTGCTGATTCCAAAAATGGCATCCGTTTTGCCCTATCACATCTAGTTTTGGAGATATAGTATAACCTCATTAGTGAATGGTTCAAGCGGCTTCCGTATGAGGAAGCCTACACTATGGCTTCCTCAGGGGGCTGCAGGGGCTTGGGTGCACTTACCCAGGGTGCACTTACCAGGGTGCGGGGAGCCCGGCGCGACCTTCTGCTTTAGCGGAGGCAGAGCACGATCGCTCTGCTTTTACTTTCACAGCTGCGGGGAGCCCTGCAGAAGGTCGCACTGGGCTCCCTGCACCTCGGGGGGGGGGCTGCAGGAAGCTTAAGTAAGTGCACCCAAGCCCCCTGAGCTGAGCCCCCCTGCCCCTGCCACCTCCCCCCTGCCCCCTCAAGCACTTACAGTGGCTCAAACTCTCCACGAGAGTTTGAAAATCACTGCCCTATCTCCATGTCACAGTCCCAGTGATGATTGGATCCGTGCACGTCTGCTATTTTTACTTCAAAATAACGTCCTCCTTAACTAGAGGATGACACATTTAAAGTTTCTATTTCTGACCCGTTCTAACTTTTGGGGATTTTTTACATTTCAGGGATGAAAGAAGTGTTTCATTTATAATAGAAACTGGATGAAATGTGGGAATTCCCCTTGGCCTGTTGAACAGATACATTAAATTTTGCTACTCTGTTTCTTCTGGAGTTTCAGTTTTGGCTGGTGTTCTCCGTGACATTTGTTTTACTGACAGTGGGCTCTTGCTCTACTAAGTTCTTGCTCTATTGTGGCTCTGATATTGTCTTGTTCTGTTCTTTGTACTTGTACTTTGCAGTGCTTCCAAAATAAGATGTGACATTTCTGGTTTTTTTAAATCTGTCTAGGAGCAACGGGTGTGTGTGTGTCTTTAGAAGGTATTTACCTAATTTCTCTATCTCTCTGTTTTAAACAATGAAAACTTCACAAAGTGGTTCACAAAAAGTAGTTTCAGTTTCAGTTTCAGTAGACCTTTATTGGCATAAAACACAAAAAGTAGGAAAGAAACTACAAAGTAGAAAGGCAACAATAAGAAAAAAAAAGCAGAATAAGAAGAAGCAGGGAAAAACCCCATTAAAAGTAACAAAACTGTGTTAAAATTGACACTGAAAGTCAGACAGAACAAAAATATGTTCATTCCTCGCTACCTACTTCATTCCTTTAAAAGTAGATGTTGTGGAGGCCTTCCCCAGTGGCGTCACTAGGGGGTGCAGGGGTGTGGGCCGCACTGGGTGATGCACACGGGGGAGGGTGTGACATGATAAAATTGCGGTGGTTAGGAGTAATACCATCATGTTATATACAGCTGGATGCGGAATTTCCAGCTGAATGCAATGCAGAAAACCAGAGTGAAATATCTCCTTTCTATTAAAAGTTATGGCCAAAAAACCAGAGAACAAAAAATGCATAGAGCCCTACGGAAAGTGAAAATGAGCTGTATCATGCATTTACCTGCGAGTAGGCGACCTTGCCTTAGTCTGTTGAGAGAGCAGAGCTTGAACGTAGATCTGAGAATCCAGTCAGGTTCATATGGGTGGAAGTAGTCCTTGAGAAAGCCTGATCCTAGACTGTATAGGGTATCACCTGCACTTTGAATAACCACCTTGAGGGTAGATAGAATGTTGGTGCAAAATGATAGGCAAACCGAGTACTGTAGTTCTTCAAATGTGGTGGTTTCTCATTTTTTGTGTGTCATTTATTTATTGATTTAACTATAATAAACATAAAATAGAAAAACAAATACATAAACAAAATTCCAATAAAGCAGCACAAGCGAAGCCAAAACATTCCCATACTTATAATCCAAATACATACAGTCCAAACATTAACAAATGTTAATCTATACCACTAATACTTCAAAATTAATCTTCAAATCCAAAATACCTCAAATCCCCATCCTCTCTCTGATTCAAAAAATCAATAACTGGACTCCAATTCTTCAAAAAGGTTTCTGTTGAATTCTCCTTAAGCAAAATTGTTAATTTATCCATCTCCGCATAATCCATAAGTCTTATCCACCATTCCTCCACCGAAGGTATATTCATAGTCTTCCAATTTTGAGCATAAAGTATTCTGGCAGCACTTATCATATACAAAAATAAAACTTCATTTTTTCTTTCCACATACTCATCTGTCATACCTAATAAAAATACTTCTGGCTTCAATTGTATATTTGTTTTTAAGATCAACTGTATCTGTGCATGAATTTGTGACCAATATTTTTTAACTTTTGAACACGTCCACCACATGTGGTAAAATGTTCCCTCTTGTTTCTTACATTTCCAACAACTATTGGACATAGTTTCATACATTTTAGCTAATTTACTTGGTGTCACATACCAACGATAGATCATCTTATATATATTTTCCTTAATGCTAACATTCAAAGTAAATTTTGTCTGTTTTATCCATAATTTCTCCCATCTGTCCATTGAAAGTTCATAACCCACATTTTTTGCCCACTGGATCATGCATTCTTTAACCTGTTCATCTTCTGTTTCAAACTTCAAAAGCAATTTATATATTTTAGATATTACCTGCTCATCTGATCTTGTTTCTCCAATATTGCCTCCTTCTTCATAACCATATAATTTTTTATCAATTTTAAATCTTTCTAATAATTGTAAATACATAAACCATTGGCAGTCAAAACCCTCTACAATCAATTCCTCTCTAGACTTCAAAATACATTGACCTTGATTACATTTCAATAAGTTCTTATACAATAACCATTTATCTCTTGGTACAATTCCCAAACCAAAATGTGCTTCTTGTGGTGAAGTTAAGAGTGGAATTTTGTTGTAAAACCTTTTCTTATAACGATTCCATATCTTCCACAATGCATGTCTAACATAATGATTCTTGAATTCCATATTCACTTTCAACTTATCATACCAAAGATATCCATGCCAACCAAATCTTAAATCATATCCTTCTAACTTCAACAATTTTTTGTTTTGCAACAATATCCATTCTTTAAGCCACAGAAAGCAACATGATGCATAATAAGTCTTCAGATCAGGCAGTCCTAAACCTCCTTTCTTTTGCATCTTGCAAAATCTTAAGTTTCACTCTTGGTTTTTTCCCTTGCCATATAAAACCTGTCACATCTTTCTGCCACTCTTTAAAAGGTTTATCAGAAAGTAATATTGGTATATTCTGGAAGAGAAAAAGCATTTTTGGTAGTACATTCATTTTAATTACAGATATTCTTCCCAAAAAAGATAATTTCAACCTTTCCCATCTTGCAAAATCTTTTTTAATTTCACCCCAAACTTTAACATAATTATTTTGAAATAACATACAATTCGTGTTTGTCAAAATAATACCTAAATACTTAATCTTCTTCTCCACTTTGAACCCAGTCTTATTCATCAACTTCGATTGATCTTGTTCATTCATATTTTTAGATAAAATTTTAGTTTTCTGTTTATTTATCTTAAATCCTGCTAATGATTCAAACTTCTTCAACTTAACCATCAACAACTCTATGCCTTTTAAAGGTTTTTCTAAAATCAAAACCATATCATCTACAAATGCTCTTAATTTAAAACATTCATCTTTAATCTTTGCACCATGTAGTCTTTCATCTTGTCTAATATCTCTACACAACACTTCTAGGGCAAGTATAAATAAAAGTGGCGACAATGGACATCCTTGTCGTGTTCCCTTTTGAATCTCAAACACTGTTGATAGTTCTCCAGTTACCACTACCTGCACAGTTTGTGATGTATAAATTGACTTTATCCATTGTATAAAGTTCCCTCCAAAGTTCATCTTCTCTAAGACAGCAATCAAGAAAGTCCAACTCAAATTGTCAAATGCCTTCTCAAAGTCCAAAAAAATCAATGCTAATTGTTTCTCTATCCTTTTATCATAATATTCCAGCAAATCCAATACTATTCTAATATTATCACCCATATGTCTTTTCGGTAAAAAACCACATTGATCTTCATGTATAAGATTTTGTAATATCTTCTTCATTCTGTTTGCTAAAATTGCTGTAAATATTTTACAATCATTATTCAACAAGGAAATAGGCCTGTAATTTTTTATATCCATCAAATCCTGTCCTTCTTTAGGAATCAAAGTTATATTTGCTGCTTTCCATGAATCTGGCATTTTCCCAGTCCGCAAAATATCATTCATCGTGTTAAGCAATGGTAAACTTACTTCTTCTTCTAAACATTTATAGAATCTACCTGTTAAACCATCTGGACCCGGAGCTTTATCTATATTAATCTTCTTTATTGCCTCTACAACTTCACACAGAGTTATTCTATTATTTAAGATTTCCCTTTGTTCTTCAGACATTTCTGGTAAATTTTGTTTATCCAAGTAGTTCTTTACTTCTACTTGATCTATTTTTTGACTTTTGTATAAATTAACATAATAATTTGTAATTTTTTTTATATCCTCCTCATCAGTATACATTTTTCCCGCCTCCTGCAATTTTAAAATTACTCTCTTCTCTCTCTGCTTCCTCAATTTGTAGGCCAACCATTTCCCTTGTTTATTGGCATGCTCAAAATATCTTTGTTTCACAAACTTTAATTTAATTTCCATTTGATTCACCATCATCAAAGATAATTGATGCTGTAAATCTTTTATTTGTTGTACTATTTTTTTATCTCCTGGGACTTCTGTTAACTCATATTCCTTCTTTTTAATTTCCTCCTCAATTTTCTGAAACTTAATTTGTCTCTCTTTTTTCCATTCTATACTTTTCTGAATAAAGTATCCTCTCATAAAAGCTTTACTAGCGTCCCAAACTATCCCCATTTCTGTTCCCTTATTTAAATTCAAATTAAAAAATTCCCTTAATTTCTGCTTAGCATCCTTTATTATAACCTCTTTTTGTAACAACAATTCATTCAATCTCCATCTATATGTTGTAGGTTTCTTCTTAATACTCATAGTTATTGGATTATGATCTGAAAGAGTCTTTGATAGAATTTCTGTTTTAGAAGTTTTTATTGCAATATCCTTTGTCACCCAGAACATATCTATTCTTGAAAATGATCTGTGTCTTTCTGAATAATAAGTAAACTCTTTTATATTTCCATTCATTTGTCACCAAATATCTACAATCCCTAAAGCTTCTACCAAATCAAAAAAAGTTTTTGGTAATTTCCCTTGAGAAATCTTAATCTCCTTCTCAGATTTTTTGTCCCTTTGTGGTGACACAACTGCATTCCAATCTCCCATCAAACAATAACTTGAATATGAGTAATTTAAGAGTACATTCAATAATTGCCTAAAAAAAACTCCTCTTTCTTGATTTGGAGCATACAAACCCAAAAGTAAAGTTCTTACTCCAGAAATTATAACTTCCACAGCCAACCACCTGCCTTTTTCATCTGCAAACACAAGTTTTGGTTTTAAATAATCTTTAACATACATAACCACACCATTTTTCTTCTTTGAATTTGTTGAAAAAAAATTCTTGTCCTAACTTTCTCTGTATTAAATAATTTGTATGACCTTTTTTAATATGCGTCTCTAAAAGGCAAATCACATCTTTTTTAAGTTTCTTCAAATAATAAAATATTTTTTTCCTCTTATTTGGAGCATTAGCTCCATTAATGTTCCAAGATAAAAACTTATACTCCATAGCTAATCTTCTGAACTAATTATTTGAAAGTCTATTTGGGCTTGTTGCATATCCTTTAGATTTTCCTGTTCTCTTCTTTCTCCTCCTCCTTCGAATTCCTTCATAAAATCTTTAGCTTTCTGAACTGAATCTATTCTATACATTCTACTCTGAAATCTAAAGGTAACTCCTTCCAATTCACACCATCTAAAGATAATTTTCTTCTGTTTCAAAACATCCACCAGAAAGCCATATTCTTTCCTTTTCTTTAGAATTCTAAGTGGAACCTCTTTCATCACAATAATCTGTACTCCTTCTACTGTAAGCTTCATCTTTGCATGTTGCTGTAAAACCCTATCTCTTGTCCTTTTTCTTATGAAATGCACTAATATATCTCTTGGAAGCTTTCTCAACCTTGCAATCCTTGTATTTACTCTGTAGACTCTATCTATCTCCAACTCCATCTCATTAGGATCACTTTTCAAGCAAGTTGCCAAGATTTCTCTCATCCTGGCTCTTATCTCCTCTCCTTCCTGTTCTGGTATAGCTCTGAATCTTATTTTCTTTTTGCGCCTGTTCCATCAATGCCAACATATCCTGATTCCTATCATCTCTGACTTCTAAATCCTCAAATTTTGTCTCATGAACTTTTATTCTATCATTTATCCCTTTTATCTTTGTCTCTGTTTCTTCCCACATTTTATCCCAACGTGACATGTTTGTTTGCATCTGTAAATTCATCTCCTGCATTTCTTGATGTAATATTTCGAATCTCCCATCCATCCCTTCTATTTTTTTCTGCAAACAATTTTCCATCTTCATTAGTAAATCTTGAATAGCTTCCAGATTCAACTGTTTCCTCGATGATCTTGGTGGGGATTTCTCTTTATGTATCTGTTCCAACGTATTACGTCTCCTGGTGGACATTTTCCCTTTAAAAATCTCAGTCTATCACAATCCGCAGGTAATGAACTTAAATTTCCACAGGTGTTCCAATCTGTAACACTTCACAAGTAATTATCTTAATTTGCCACCAGATATCTGTATACTCCTTTATACAGAAAGCTCAGCAAGCAGCCTTCTAGTTTAATTCTATTATTAATGTTGGTAACTTAAATAAAGTATTGCAACCATAACAAACGTCTCACTTCCCAGAAGAGATGGTAAACACAACTGATATGCTCAGGGAGAGAAGAAAAAAAACTTTTTCAACACAACAACAAAAAAAGAGACTGTCTTTCTTCTGTCCCACACACAGCAGAGTTCTATAAGAAAAAAAAACTCCAAAGCAATAAACTCCAAAAGTGTTCTATAAAAACTCTTCTCTTCTCGACAGTCTCGATCCCAGCTTGAAAATCCACCTAACTGGGCATTTAATTCTTAGTCCTTTAATTATTTCTTATCTTGTTAATGTTGGTCCTTCTTTATCTTTCAAATCCAAATATTTCTTGTTCTTTCCCAACTCTGTTCTCCTCTACGTGCCCCAGAAAAATAAAGCTGTAGGAAGGGGGGTCAGGCCTACACTTACGTCCATGGCTGAGCTCGATAGTCTCCAACTCCTTCGCTCTAAAACTGTTTTACACCCAGAGCCTTCACCCCAGGAAGACAAAACAGGAACGTTTTGGAGTTAATTATGGTCAATCTCACGCCAAGACCCCTTTCAATCCAGGGGTGTTTAAATTAAATCCACAGACGTATCTGCTGATAAGCAGAGCTTCCAGCAGCCGTCAGCCCGCCATGCCTCCCTAACTGGAAGTCCGTGGTTTCTCATTTTTTGAGGAAAATTCATTATTCCCTGGTGGAAGCATTATTGATGAGTAAGTAATTATTAGTTGTCCTAATGTAGTGTAATCGTCCTCCCCCCTGGGGAAATTCTTTTCAGTTAAAACTGATCATAATTGATTGGGTGATAGTGCTAGTACTATTAAAATTTACTGGTGCTGTCCAGGATTAAAGAAATCTTGAATTCAGGATTTCATCCAGGGTTGGCAAACTCCCTGTTAACACTGTGCCATGGCTACTTCTGGAGAGGAAGGTGGAGGTTATTCATGCACTCCACAAGGTGTAAGGAATGCAGAAGCTCATAGCTAGGATGTGTGTGTGTGTGTGTTGGTGACCAACACAGAACGCAAAATAATGAGAATTTCTACTCAAATCAATATATAAAATTAAGATAAAGGAATGTCATGCACCAGAGGACCAGGGTAGTAGGGAGCCTGGCAGGAGTAGCTGAAAGAAGAGAGGGGGAAGAGAGCATCAGAAAGAGTGTGGCAGTTTAGTGGAAGACAGATGCTTCACCAAAGTAATTGGGGCAGCTGTAAAGCAGTCATAATAGTGGGAGCCTGTAGTGTGTCCAGTTGGGAGGGGCTGCAGTGTGGATACTGAAATTTGTCAGATGGTCTTGGACATGCATAATGTTAGAAACCCTTTCAGCAGCACTAACATGTGTGGCATGTTAGTACAGGTTGAACCACATTGTTCGCGTGGATTCCGTTCCAAGCAAAAATGGATGGCAAAAAATGCACTATAGCAAATCAATTTTAAAAACGTTTCTTTGCTCCAGTGATTTAAAAACAGCCTTGCTGACCTTTGTGATGTAAGATAACAGTCATTAAGAAGACAATTCATCTATCAGTCCTTCTCCAAGCCCTTACCAAGGCATTTCACTCAGTCCCTCCCTTCACCAATGCAGTGATCACCTTTCTTTCACGTGCTCAGGGGGAAGGAAGGGGTCGCCTGGAGAGAGGAGGATTGATGGATTGTCAGCCAGCTACCCTCTCTTTCTCACTTTAAGGAGGCTATTGTTCAAGGACTGTTCAGTTTTTTCAACTGTGATTTTAAAGGGATACATTTTTCCCCTTCTCCAGGGATCAGCACATTCCTTCTCATTTGCAGTGGCCATTCATGTTGAGTCAAATCCGTGTATAAAAAATCTGGGTATGGACCTGTATTGCCCTGCATATTGCAGATAGAGGACTGAGGCTAAGAAAGTGGTTTGCCTAATGTTTTGAGTTCACGGCTGGGCTGAGGGGTGACTTTCTTGTTTTTGTTCTTAACCACTAAGTCCCCCCCTTTCATTAAATCACATGAACTGTTCCATTTGCTATACCATGGAAATATATATAACTGTCCTTGATTCTAATTGCTTTGCTCATAAAAAAACCTGACCACCTCTTTCCTGTTCCTCAGCTTAAAGACAGTTCCTTAAACTGCATTGAGTACCCTATAGCAAAGGCCATGATCTCAGTGCCATGATCTCGGCTCATTCATCAGCTCAGCTAGAGGAAAGGGAAGTTCCCAGAGTCTGAAGTCAGAAGCTAATTTGGAAGGGAAAAGGAACCCTGTTACAAGAATGTGTTCTCTAAATAATACTCTTGTAAGGAGACAGATTTCAGGCCTCATACTCCTGCTTCTAGTACCTCAGAGAGCAAAACGTTTAACCCTTGCATTGAGTTGCTCCAGAGAAATTGTCATGCCACTGTGTTCCGCTGCTGTGCCCTCCTTGCACTAGATCCTGGCTTTCCACCTGGCACAGATTACAGGTGACCTAGATAATGCCAGCTGAAACCATCAGCTCTCTTTCTTGGCATCTTTTCTGACCCAGCTGCTGCCAAAGTGACCTTATTGCAAGTCTGCAGCTAAGGTTCCAGGCACTGCCAGTGCACTCAGATGTACTTGCTCACTGATCATGCTAGAGCCAACAATTCCTATAGTTGAGAGTAATAAAGATTTTTGATTGGGTCATCCTTGACCCAATGTGTGAGCATGGCATATTCCATAATTATCCAGATTCCTGGATGAGACCTATTTCAGTCCAGCTTTTGACCTGGGTTTAGTGTTCATCAACTAAAACAATGTTTTAGTTGATAAACTGTTCCTGGAATTAGATGAATGCATCTCTGATTCACTGTATTTATTTAACTATTGTACTGTTGGGGGGGGGGGGGGGCTCTGCAACTGCCAAAAGGTAGGGTACAATTGCTTGGAGTAGATTCACAGATAAATAATTTATCTGTCATGGCTGATAACACTTGACTAATTTCTCTATAAACTTGTATTTCTTTGAAGTCTTCCAAGCTAGTGGTAATCTGTGAATCTTGTGGTAGTGAATTCTGTAAGTTACTTATTTTTTTTTTCTGGAGAGTCCAGAAGATTATTTTTAGAAACAAAGCCATCCAGTCAGTTCACCCTAACTTCTCTGTTTAGAATGGACATGTGTATACAGGTTGAGTCTCATTATTTGCGAGGGTTCCGTTCCCAGAACACATGTGGATGGCAAAAATGAACGAAAGCAAATAAATTTAAGAAGCAAAGTCTCTTCCCTCAGGTGATTTAAAAACAGCCTTGCTGACCTTTTGAAATGCACACAGAGGCAATCAGTCTCTCTCCAGGTGCTTAGGCTTCAATAGGAGGCAGCATTCCCTCCCTTCACCAGGAGCCCAAGCAAGGGGGAAAGAATGAAGAAGGATAATCATTGCCATTTATCCTTCAGGTGCTCAGAGGGAAGGGAGGGGTTTGCCTTGTGCCTGGAGAGAGAATGATTGATGGATTGTGAGCTGGCTGCCCTCTCTCACATTAATGAGGCTATTGTTAAATGACTGTTTTCCTTTAATTTAAAGCAGGGGTCTCCAAACCCCAGCCGGAGGCCAGATGCGGCCCGCGGCGAGCCTCTATCCAGCCCCACAAGCACAACTCTGATCCCGAGAGCCTCTGGCCCAGTTGACCAAACACAACCAGAGTTGTGCTTGTGGGGTGGGGGAATGGGGGTCTGTTTAAGTGTGTGCTTTGGGCTATGTTGGTGTTTGGAGAAATCCTGGACATTTGAGCCCATTTATTCATTCATCTAAGTTCCATCTCTAATGTGTTTATTTAAATTTTATATTTAAATTTTTTTTCTGGTCCTCGACACTGTGCCAGTTGTTTGATGCGGCCCTCCTGCCGAAAAGTTTAGAGACCCCTGATTTAAAGGGAACTTCTCATCAGTGTTGAGATAGAAAAATCTGTGGATAATTAGGTTATACCTGTAATCACTTGCATGACTATCTCTCTACAACAGTAAAAAGCAGTTTTTTCAACTGTGTTTTTAAAGGGATGAACTTTTTCCCCTTCTCCAGGGATCCTTTCCCCTTCCTTCTCAATTGCAGTGGCCATTCGTGTTGAGTCAAATCCGTGTATAAAAAATCCAGTTATAACAAGGTTGGACCTGTATTAATAGTGATTGGGATTCCGTTTTTATACCACAGGAGAAGGGCAGATCCTGATATGGGCCATGCCTATGCCATCCTCTGTATCAACTGAATTCTAGGCATTGTCAAAGCCCACTTCATGTTAACAGCTGTTATTTTTACGAGATTCTCTTCTAGCTGGTGCTCTTCCTTGACTAGATTTGAAAAAGGAGAGATCTTACATTGTCTAAGTCAGATCCTAGGTTTAGAATGACAATCTGTCTGGGACCCACCAGAAATGATGTCATTAACCTGGAAATGATGTCATGGCCGGAAGTGACTTAGGATGCAATCCTAACCACACTTTCCTGAGAGTAAGCCCCATTGAACAAAATAGGACTTACTTCTGAGTAGACCTGGTTAGGATTGTGCCCATAATTAAACAGGAAGTGCTTTCCTGAGAATCTTGCAAGCACTGAAATTGCCCATAGCAAGCACTGAAATTGTGCCATTTTCCCTAGATAGGCAGGCTATAAATAATTAAATAAATTAAAATGAATAATTAGAATTAATTAGAATTAATTAAAGTAAAACAAATAATTAAATAAGGGGAGATGAGATGAGGAAGCCAGCCCTGTTCTACCAAGTGAATTCTTTATGTAAGCTGCCTGCAAAAACCTCAAACCCGCCCCCCCCCCAAATTCAGTTTCCAACCCTATCCAGTATCCAGTTCAATTTAAGTTCTTTTATTGCAACCAGTTCCGTGTGATTTGGGACAAAATCAATTTTAAATTTCAAAGTTCTGGATTGTTGTTTGAAGGCTTTTTTGTGCTGGATGTATGCAAACAAGCTGAAATTGAAACCTGATAAGACAGAGGTTCTTCTGGTCCAGAAGTCCAAGATCCATGTATTAGACTATTGTCCTGCTCTGAATGGGGTTAGACTCCCTCTGAAGGAGCAGGTCCGCAGCTTGAGGGTGCTGCTGGATCTGCAGCTGCTCCTGAATTTCCAGGTAGCGGCTGTAGCCAGGGGAGCCTTTGCTCAGCTTCAACTGATTCGCCAGCTGCGACAATACCTGGGTTGCTCAGACCTGGCCATGGTGACCCATGCCCTAGTGACATCGAAATTAAATTACTGCAACGCGTTCTACGTGGGGCTTACTGTGAAGACGGTCAGAAACTGCAATTAGTGCAGAACACGGCTGCCCATGTGGTTTCTGAGACTCATTGGTTCAACTCAGTTGGGCTGCTGCTTCAGCAGCTACACGTTGCCGGATCATTTCCGGGATGAATTCAAAGTGCTAGTTTTGGCTTTTAAAGCCCTATATGGCTCAGGTCCAGGGTATTTAAGGGACTACCTCCTTCCATACAATTCAACCTGTCCTCTCAGGTCATGAGAGGGAGCCCTTCTAACTGTGCCGCCACAAGCGGAGGTGAGGGGGGTGGCGACAAAAAAGAGGGCCTTCTCGGTGGTGGCTTCCCATCTGTGGTATTCCCTCCCCCTGGAATTGAGAATGGCTACCTCTTTGGAGTCTTTTCAGTGGGGTCTTAAGACCTTTTTATTCAGGGAAGCCTTTTTATGCTGACCTGGGGGCATGGCGCTTTTTTATGAATGTATTTTAATCAGGATCCAAGTTTTATTGTGTTTTATTGTTTTTAAATATCTTATATATTGTTTATATCAATGTTTTTAGTATTGTTTTATTTGTATGCCACCTTGAGTGGAATAGAAAGGGATATCCCTTGGTGGGATAGAGAGGCAGGAAATACATACATACACCTTTTTTTTTATTTGGGCTGGATTGAGATCCTGAACTTCCCTCTAAAAAGCATTAAAAACCCTAGAGCATTGATTCTCACACATTGAGCACCGGGACCCACTTTTTAGAATGAGAATCTGTCAGGACTCACCAGAAGTGATGTCTTGACCGGAAGTGACATCATCAAGCAGGAAAATTTTTAACAATCCTAGGATGCAATCTTACCCACACTTACCCAGGAGTAAGTTCCATTTACTATTATTGTTAAAAGAATATACATAGTAGCCTGTTAAAAAGTACAGGTCTGTAACATTTCCCCAAATGCAGTCACATATCATGGTAGCATCAAGTCTAAAATATTTTTAAAAAAATATTGAAATGAATGTGAACTCACCCGAAATTGGCTCGTGACCCAATCAAGCAATGGTTTCAAGCTTATTAGCACTGGAACTCACTTTTTAAAATTACACACCATCAGGACCCACCTAGATTTACAAGACCAAAAAAAGTTGTCTTACCAGCTCAAGCCTCTTTTTACTGTACTATGGTGGGGGGGTGGCGGTGGCGGCTGCCTTCTGGAGAACATGCTGAACTCCACCTGAATAGGATCAGGACCATTCTGGTATCCTTGCATTTCCCTTCCACACCACTCAAGGCACATTTGCTTACTCATGAATAAACATGACTGTGTGGCTTCAGGCACAATCCTAAGCAGATCTACTCAGAAGTAAGTTCTATTGTGTTCAATGGGACTTACTTCCAGAAAAGTGAGGATAGGATTGCAGTCTAAGTTTCACGTTCCATAGGACTCAGTGCATTCGTCAGCTTGGAGGGATGCACTTTCTTTTTGGGTGGGGGCTGCGTTCATCGGATTGGGACCATTCTGGTGGCGTTGGATTCCTCTCAGCCTGCCCTTTGCATTGGATCAAGGCACATTTTTCTACTCATTAGATAATGTGTAATATTGCTTCACTTTCATAGGGTTCAATGCATTTTGCTCATCTCCTATCATTTTGTCAGTTGCAGCTTCGCAACTAACCCACAGTTTGAGAAACCCTGGTCTAAACTATAGATTCAAGACTTCAGGTGTCCAAATTACATATAAATGTTGCCTTGACAAGTTTTGTTGTATGACCAAATCCATTACAGTATAACAAACACAACTGGTAAAATTAAACATATAACAGAATGCAAATAATCTGGCTGTTGCTGAATCCATCCCATTTGCTGGCTTTGCATTTCAGCATTGTGAAGACTACATAATCTTAGTGGCTTGTGCACCTTTAAGAGTAATGTGTTTCTCCCTGTCATCTAAATTTAAAACGAAACAAAAAGTTATGAAATCCTGCATCAAGTCAAGGAAAGGGCCTAAAAACTCCCTTCTAGAAATGTTATGTAGGCAACAATGTAAAAAAGAATGGTTGAACTTCAACTGGTTACTTCACAAAGGCAGGTCCTCTTAGCATGTCGAACATTGTTAAAATTTCCCCACATCATTATAGCTTCCCCTGATTTACTGAAAGTGGAATGAAAGAGGAATAAATGGTTGCACTGAGTTAAGAGTTCAATTAAAATGTGAGCCCCTTGAGGACATTGAACCATTTATTTTTCTATGTAAAACTACTGTGTGCACAACTTTTGGTAGAAAAGCAGTATATTAATAACAATAATTGTTTTTTCCAATGATGCTTCAAGCAAGAAAAAAAAATTATGTGGGTTTTCTGGAAGCTTGACTTAACCACTTGATCCTCCTCAAACTCACTATTTAACAGTCCATTTTTTAATATGTACCATAGTTGGGTTGTTTCTTCGAGGCAAACTTTTTGCAAAATGCTAATGAGGAAACTGCATTTGATCCCACAAGGGTTTAGAGCAACTGTATATCCCACTAGAATTTCAACTCTACTAAATGATTTATAAAGCTATTGCTACTTTATAAATTATATACTGTATTCCTTTTTACATTTGTACTAATAAGTTTGTATTAATTTTCCAAATGTTCTTGGCAAGTTTAGTGTTTTAACTGTTGTGTATCAATCAAATTTTAATGTTGTAGTTTGTTACACTGCTGTTTTAAAAACCAACAACTTGGATGCAATACATTGCCAGAGTGTAATGTAGAGGTTTCTTCACCTGGGCACAACCTACACAAGACTGGGTTGGAGTGCATATGAGAAATTCTCTGTGGGTGGAGAAAACAATAGGTGATGCTGTCTAGGGGTTCGGTGGGCAATTTCCACGAAAATACAAGTCTGTTCCAGACAGGACACTTGTGGAGAAGACAGTGGTGTACCTGGAGGGGGGCAAGTGGGGCAAATTCCCCAGGTGCTAACCCTCTGGGGGCGCCTCCGTGAGCCTCACCTCCTCTGTCGTCCATTTGCCTTTTTTCTTTAAAGGGAGAGAAGCCGGCAGCTCCACTGGCTTCTGTCCCTTTAAGAAAAAAAACCTCCTCCCGATAGAGGAGGGGTGCCCAGGATCGCTCCTGGAGGGGCAGCGAGAAGCTGCCTCTCCGGCAGTGCGCCGGACTTAGAACAAAAATGCATGGAACCCTATGGAAAGTGAAACTGAGCCGTATCACTTGTTGACGTGCAAGTAGGTGAACTTGCATTAGTCCTTTGGAAAGGGCAGGCTGAGAGGAATCCTACGGCACCAGAATGGTCCTGATCCAATGAATGCAGCCCCCAAAAACACCTGAGAAGGAAGTCCCTCCCTCCAAGCAGACGAATGTATTGAGTCCTATGGAAAGCAAAACTAAGCCTCACTCATTTATTGTGAGTAAGCAAATGTGCCTTGGCTGGTGGTGAGGCCAGGCAAAGGGGAATGTGAAACCACCAAAATGGTCCTGAACTGATGCAACTGGAGCTCAACAAATGCTCCAGAAGGCAGCTCCCCCCCCCCCCACTAAAAGGGATCAAAACAAGCTTCAGCTGATAAGGTGAACTTTTTCGAGACTTGCAAAGCCAGGTGGATCTTGACAGTGATCTGGTTTAAACAGTAGTTATTAAATTGAACTGGGCACTGTGTAGGGCTGAAAACCTTACTGATTTTGGAGGGGGGAGTGTTATAGCAGGCAGGCTACAGAGGAAATTCACTTGGTCGAACAGGGCTGGCTTCTGCTTATTTAATTATTTGTTTTACTTTAATTACACTGGCCAACACACATTTTGCTTCCTTAAACGTTACACCAATTCCTGGGTATATTTGGGGTGCCGATTCAAAAAATGGCATCCATTTTGCCCTATCACGTCTAGTTTTGGAGACACAGCATAGCCTCTTTAGTGAATGGCTTCCTCATGAGGAAGCTGCTTGAACCATTCACTAATGAGGCTATACTATATATACTATACTATATCTCCAAAACTAGATGTGATAGGGCAAAACAGATGTCATTTTTGGAATCAGCACCCCAAATTCATATCAAATCACCATAAAGTTTGGGAAAAACTTTTCTGACCCTCAATTTTGTAGGCCTGTGTTATTTATACTTGTTTATTTTAATTTGCCTGATGATGTCACTTCCACCGTGACATCACTTCTGGTGGGTCTTGGACAGATTGTCATTCTAAAAAGTGGGTCCTAGTGCTAAAAGTTTGAGTGCTGCAATAAGGTGTTAGTGACACCCGGGGGGGGGGGGGAGTGTGTGAATGTGACACCACTAGTGACCAAAATCACTAAAATCAGTTTGGAGGAATAATACCATCATGTTATATATCAATCAATGTGTAATTTCATGCAGAATGTGTTCTATCAAAAGGTACAGGCAAAAAACCAGTGGGGGCGGAGTGATGTTACATCACCACACCCACCACCTGGGGTGTTGCCCCGCCCACTGCATGGGGGGCGCATGCTGGCATCCTGCACTGGGTGTCGCGAACCCTAGTGACGCCACTGCTGACAGATTCTCATTCTAAAAATGTGGGGCCCAATGCTAAACATCTGAGAACCTCTGCATTAGACAAAAAAGAAAGATATAGAAATAAATAATATTTTATTATTAAAAAATAATAAATTAATAATACTCAGCGTACTCCTGAGCCTGCTAGAGCTCTTACATCAAGTATGTGTATATAGACCTTTGCTGGACTCTCCTTTGAAATAGAACTGTCCCCCCCAAAAAATTTACAGTCATTCCAAAGCATTCAGAAGGCTGAACTAGAGAACAGTATGTGCTGTTAGGAACTTTCAGGCCAGACAAAAGGCTTAAATCGGGTTCACACATGATCTACAGCACACCAAAATCAGAAAATGTGAAATTTTAATTTGAGGGTATGAAGATTACTTCAGACCAGCTAATGATTTTTTCTTGTAAACTGGACAAAGGTGCTTGCAAGATTTTTTTAAAGGTTTCAAAACATTTTTGTGACACACCAGAAGTCGGCTTGTGATCCAATGGTGGGTCCCATCCCACAGTTTGGAAAATGCTGTTTTAGCACATAATGTGACTTATTAGTGAAAACTGCTGGATGGTTTTCATCTAAGCCCAGTGGTTCTCACACTTTTAGCACCCACTTTTTAGAATGTGAATCTGTCGGGACCAACCAGAAGTAATGTCATGACAGGAAGCGACATCATCAAGCAGGAAAATTTTTAACAATCCTATTCACACTTACCCAGGAATAAGCCCCATTGACTATCATTGTTAAAAGCATATCTATAAGTGCCTGTTAAAAGTACAGATCTGAAATATTTCCCCAAATTCAATCATATACCATGGTAGCATCAAATCTAACATATTAAAAATAAAATATTGAAATGAATGTGGACCTACCTGAAATTAGCTCACGACCCACCTAGTGGGTCCCAACCCAATGGTTTAGAAACACTGATCTAGCCAATAAAAAGCCGATTTTTTTTACTGCTTTCGTAGATTTATTAGTAAGTTCTTAGCAAGGCTGTAGTTTTGTATCCTAATTGCTTGTTATGACATCTGCATCAGACAGCCTGCCATTGAGGTCCAGTTGGTGAGCACAAAAGTCAAGACCTTCTTCCCCACTGTTGTGGAACTCCCTTTGTGGAGGGACCCATACAGCTTTCATGTTTCTGGTATTTAGGAAGAAGCTAAAAATGTTATTTAACAAGGCCTTTCTGACTCTGTTTACGGTTTTAATGTTTTACTATTTATTATTGACATCTTTATGATTTAAAAAAGAAAGTTCTCATCCATTTTTTGTAAACCACTTTGATCTCTAGGAAAAGCAGGCTAAGGCTGAAGTAAATAAATAAGGAAGCGCTCCTTGGGCTGGCGCAGGTCACTTGTTCTTGGGGCCTCTGTTGCGCTGGATACAGTGCAGGCCTCCTGGCCTGCCTGTTCTGGAGCAAGATAGGATTGTGCTACACAAGTCTTATAAACTACAAGTACAGTACTTACAAGTACAAGTACAGTACTATCCCCTGCTAACTGGGCAAGAGACACTTTTTCAAGTGGTGTTCCTCTTATATTCAGCAGGGGGAGAGTACGGTAACCGTCCCTCTTCACCCCAGCAATGTCTTTTCTAGTGGCTGTTTGCTGGAGTTCTTCTGCATCTTTTTAGATTGTGAGCCCTTTTGGGAGAGGAAACCATTAGATATTTGTTTGATTTTTCTCTATAAACTGCTTTGTAAACTTTTTGTTGAGAAACTATATATAAATACAGATGATGATGATAAACTGCAAAGAAAGCTTTGCTTGCTGAAAACTATTTCAAAAAAACTGAGTGGTTCTAAATTAGCAAAGAACTGTTGACTTGAAACCTACAACTTTCCATGATGTTTGGTTGGCTTTTAAAAATTTGTAGCCTGAGTTTTCTGTAGATTGCAATAGAAAGTGACTCAAAATAATAAAATGCATTTTCTTGTTTGCTGTAGGAAATGTTTAGTATTGTTAGTATGGGGGTGCTTCAGTTCCCCCATCTGTAGAAAGTGTACTTATAAGTATAAGAAAGTACTCCTTATACACAGTACAAGTGTATGGTAGTATATTTAGTGCATCCATTCCTTCTCTCCTCCTGCCTTATAATGTTGATAATGCCAGTTTTATTTATCTGAAGTATTTCTCAGGAGGTTGCCTATAATTCCCTGGACTTTTTACTTCTTTTACTCCAACACTAGTGAAAATACATTGCCAAAGATGTGGAGCTTTTTTTTTAATCTATTATATCTTTATTATAATAAAAGAAAGAGAAGAAAAAGAGAATACACAATAGAATGAAAAGAAAAACAAGCAACATTAGAAAATACGTAAAAAGTACAGATTTTAAAAAGTGTAGCATGGGCGAAGTTGAATATTCTAATTACTTATACCTTTATATCTTAATAAGCTAAATTTCCACCCATATATGCATTATATCTCCAACAGCCCTTTTCAAACTGTATAATCTGGAATAATATTTTCTATCCCTTTCATTTTAATCTTCAAATCCACAGCTCATTAACTCATCATTCTCTCATTCATGCAGAAAGTCAATAATTGGTTTCCAGCTCTTCATAAAATTTTCTGTTGATTTCTCATTAAGCAAGGTTGTCAGTTTATCAATTTCTGCAAAGTCTATAACTTTCATCCACCATTCTTCTATCACACAAAACTTCCAGGACAAGTATAAATAACAGTGGTGATAGGACATCCTTGTTGTGTTGCCTTTTGGATCTCAAAGGCCTTTGACAATTCTCCATTCACGACCACCTGCAGTTTGTGATGTATAAATTGATTTTATCCATTAAGAAAGTTCTCTCCAAAGTTCATCTCTTCTAAAACCTTAATCAGAAAAGTTCAGTCCAGATTGTCAAATGCTTTCTCCAAATATAAAAAAATCAAAGCTATTTGTTTCTCTCTCCTTTTGTCATAATACTCCAACAGATTTAATACTATTCTAACATTATCACCCAAGTGTCTTTTTGGCAGAAAACCACACTGATCTTCATGTATAAAATTTTGTAGTGTCTTCTTTCTGTTTGCTAGACGTGGAGCTCTTTCACGTACCACCACTGCCATTTTGAAATATCTCGTTCCGTCAAAAGCACACTTCTCTTTTCAGTTTGTGAACGAGTAACATCTCTTCTCTGCAATCATGTAGGGTATGATTCCTGCACTGCCCTTGGATAAATCAAAAATGCAAGCTGCCAAATGCTGTTTCTTAAACTTTTTTTACAGTTTGAATTTCTGTAACAGAAATTATAGTTTGGAGAATTTAGGCACTTCCTTCTGATTGCCTCTGGTCTTCAGGGCTGTGACCTCTTCCTTTTGAAGAAAAGTATGGTGGCAAGTTCTGACATCTGTAAGGTAGTGTGCTGAAAGAGTGTAGGAGACTTCTACCTTAGATCTGGCTATGTGAGTAGCCATAGTAGTCAATAATGCCTGTATTTCTTCTATTCTAAGAGTATTTTAGGCTGGTTTTCTTAGATCAGTGATTTTCAACCTTTTTCTCATGGCACACTGACAAGGCACTAAAATTGTCAAGGCACACCATCAGTTTTTTGTCAACTGACAAGGCACACCCATTGACAGCAGGAGCTTGCATTTCCCAGTAGCCCCACGAACAATTACTCTTTCCCAAACTCTCACAGCACACCTGCAGACCTGTGGCACACCAGTGTGCCACTGTACAGTGGTTGAAAATGGCTGTCCGAGATGGACATTCTATTATCTAGTTGACAAATGTGCAAAAAAGGAGAAAAAAATTCAATTTGTAAGGTCAGAATTTTAGGAGTCAGTGTTGTGCCAGGACTGAGGAAAGACCTGCAGATTCTTAGGTTCTTGGTAAACAGGTGTCAGCCCTTTTGTTCATTCCCTGGAAAAATGTCCCTGAACCGCTGCCTGTTGCTTCATCCCCTGTGCAGCACTAGGAGATCATTAGAAAATTGCACATGTTCTCAGTACACAATGCACTGCATTGCATTGTAAAAATCCATTGTTTTAAAATGGGCAGTTTCTATACCATCCTAATTTTCAAGCGTTTGAAGTGCAGGTTGGGCATCCCTTATCTCAAATTCCAAAATTAATTAAATTAATTAATTAATTAACAATATTTATATACCGCTTTTCAACTGAACGTTCACAATGCGGTTTACAGAGAAAAATCAAATAACTAAATGGCTAAATAACTAAAATACGAAGTATTCTGAAATACAAAACTTTTTTTGGGACCAGAGAGAGAGAGAGAGAGAATGGAAACACACAGTATAGAACTAAGCATTAAGAGGTCCCCATCCCCCTCCCTTACTTATTTTTAGAGTCTATGCCAGGGGTGTCACTCGTTTCATACAGAGGGCCGGAGTTGGCATTCAGGATGCCTGCTGAGGGCTGGAAGTGACGTCATTAACCGGAAAGTGACGTCATTAAACAGCTTATGGCCAGAAATCGGCACTTTATTCTCATTAACTGCAAATGACAGAAGCGAAAATACACAAATCTTGATTATATTTCAAGATATGGGAGAGCTCAATTTTCATGTGGGCTGCTGTTTCAGCAGTAACACCTCAGCACTGCTCAGCAGCTGAGAGCCTGAGGGCCGGATAAAAAGTTTCCGGGGGCCACATCCGGCCCCAGGGTCTTATGTTTGACACCCTTGGTCTATGCCATACTTCTGTTTATGTGAACTCTTCCATTTCATAGGTTACAGGCTCACATTTGGAGGCAATAATGTAGGATTAGTGCTTATACCATTCTACATTTCTGAGGATGAAAAAATATATTTCATGCATCTCATATTAGTGCTCTATTCCAAATGATCTAGTGCTTATATATAATCTTAAAACTGAATTGGACTTCTTTGTCTCATTCTGTTGAAACAATAACAGACTATTGTTCCTCTTATGGTACATGAGGGTTCCCAAGTTTCTTGTTCCTAGTTGTTGAATCACTAGCAAGTGTGTCTTTTTGAATGTGTGGTTTTGGTTTTATTTGGCTGTAGTTGGATGAAGAGTTTCCCCCTCCCCCAATCATTTAAGTTTTGTTCTTGTGCTTAGCACTCAGGTGGGCTTTTTCCCCCTCTTTCCTTGCAGGGAAGAAAAATCTGAGGACCAAGACTTGCAGGGTCTAAAAGACAAGTCCCCCAAAACCAAAAAAGTCAAGAAGGAGAGGAAAGAGGACAAGCAACATGAGCCCTCACAGCCTTCTGAAGAACCAGCTGAGGCAGGCAAGGCAGAGATGTCAGAAGGAGCTGGGACCGCTCCAGCTGCTCCTGAAGATTCTGCATCTCCAAAGCAGCGCCGTTCCGTCATCCGAGACCGTGGTCCCATGTATGATGATCCCACCTTGCCTGAAGGCTGGACCCGCAAGCTTAAGCAAAGGAAGTCTGGCCGCTCAGCTGGGAAGTACGATGTCTACCTTATCAAGTGAGTGACTGTGTTAGCAGTGTGTTGCTTCTAGCACACATTGCTCTTTAAGGTGTGGAACAAGCCAGTGCTCACCATAGTCTAGTTCCAGAACCTGACTTGTGCCAGGGTCCAGGCCAGGAAAATTATGAAGAGAAGTACTAGGTGATTTAGAGGTCATGCATTTATCAAGTTTATATAGATGCATGGGGGGCATGGCTGAATGGGGGCTTTAACCCTACTCCCTTCCATGCTCCGGATCCCATGGCCTGCTCGTGAGTGCTGTTTGCTTGGGGCAGGGGAACTGTTATTGGTGCTAAGGGGAGCCATTTTTCTCAGGGCAAACAGCAACAGTTTGGGGGGAGGGGCATAATCTGGATCATGAATGTGGAGGGGCACAGTCCCCTTCTCCCCCCCCCCATTATGAACCATTGTCCCATATGGCTGCTATTTACAGTTGAAAAATCAAACATGCATGATAGGTCCCACTCACAAGATAGGACTGAGGGTCAACATAAGTCTAATCTTGTGCCCTTGTTTGCAGTCTTTCCTCAATCCTATCTCTTCACTGATATGTACGTATTGCCTATTATTTGATCCCATTGTGTATGTGGTGGTGGGGTTATCTTGCATTTCAATCTCATTTCAACATTTAAAACTGCAGGTGGGACCACAGTTTTAAATTTCCCCTTACATGGATAACTCACTTCAAATAGAAAATCAGCACAAGTGGAAAGCTGGGCTAGTACCTTTTCATAAATGTGCTAGCTTCCTAGTTGTAGGGAGAACTTTTTTTAATATGAGAGAGCATTCAGAAGTAGTACACCTTACTTGTAGTTGGGAGTTGTACCATTTATTCTCCTACTGCATCATGTTCACTCTGCTGAAATCACCCCTATTGATAATGATAGGGAGCAAAATATGGAGCAAGTATTGGTGTTGTTACCAACCTATTGTTTTATAAAAACTGTATCATAAAATCTAAGTTCAATTCTCCATGATCTGGGCGTGAACAAAACATGTCCAACAAAATAAGTATTAGTGCTTGACTGATTTCCACACATTATATTCTTGTGTTAGTTTCCAACTCTAAAAGGTTGACTTGTTTAAGACCGTGTCAGATTGAGACCGTGTCTACTATATGTAGAAAGGTAGAAGTCTTTGTTCTTCCCAGTAATCTACCACCTTGACCTTCCCTCTTTGAAAGTAATTAATAGGGCAAAGACAGGGTTAATTCAAATAAGTCTAGAATCTTACGGATTTTAAATAGCTATATTTTATTAGTGGATGCCAGTAGTTGTTATAACCACATTTGCCTCCAAGCATAATGAAAAGGTTATTTCATCCTTGGAACAATAACAGGTTATGGAACAGGAACATACAGGTGCCTAGCACAGGGCATAATTTTGGGCAGATGGGGGAGCTGCATGACCCTTGTGTGACTCCCAGCTGGGCCGACGTGGGCTGACCCAGAAGTAATTAGTGGTGATGTGATGATGTCATTGCCAATTACTTCCGCGTTCTGAGCCACCAAAGTCATTCAGCAGGCTCAAAGCGGTGGTGAGTGCTGTGGGGCTTTTCAATCTCCTTGTCCCACCATTCCGACCTCTCCTTCTTCAAAGGAGAAACTAGAACAGTGTGGCAGGGAGACTGAAAAGCTGCCAGCTTGCCCCGCCCCACTCCAGCTGACAAGCGTGAAGCATTCATTCCACAATGCGTTCATCTGCTTGAGCCAGGTGGGCATGCTGGTGATGGGGGACTGCATGCCACCAGAGGATGGGGGGGGGGGAAATGGGGCTGCATGCCATCTGAGGGCTGCCAGAACAAGCCTCACGGGCCGCATATGGCCCATGGACTGCACATTGGATCCCCCATCCTAGTAGAACTACTGTTGTCTCATTCCGCTGGGTGGCAGTTGTAATTCCTCATCCCCAGGGTATCTTATTGAAACTACGACCTCTTCAACACTTCCCTTCTAGTTTTGGGAACAATATCTTTTTATTTCTAGGAACTATAATAAACTGATTAGGTATATTGCCCATTTTTTCCTTCTCACCCAATTCCAAGTTTCTGTAATAAGTTGGTAACAAACTTTCCATAATTTCTTTTCTGTCTTGGTGAAAACAAATTGTACACTCAGGTGCTTTTGAGAGGGAAAATTCCAGTCACAGTTCCAGCTCAAAAGAGGTAACATATTTTCCCCTATCTTGTCCTCAAAACATTAGGAAAACTTTTTGTAATCCTTTCCTCATAAAATCTTTGTTTGACCTCCTCTGGAAGAGTAATTATGGTTCAGATGCGGGATCTAACCTAGGAGTTTAGTCAACCACCATGTTTAACTAACATGAACGTGATGTCTGAAGAGAAGCTTTATTTACACAATGCAAAATGGCTGGCCCTCGTATCTGTTAGGAAGTTTCATCTCTCCTTTTCTTCTAGGGGCTTTAAAAGTGCAGAAACAAACTACCCTTAAAAATAAAACATCAAATAAACTTTTAATCAGGTAATTATTTCATCTAGTGGGGGGGGGGGGAATCCAAAGTAAAATGGACAGCCCACCCTCCACTCCATGATTCAGTCAAATTTCACTGTGGATCCAGTTGTATGTGTCTACAGAGAAGTGAAGGTATGGGAGCAGCAAAGCTCCTCTTGCAGAAACCTCCATCCTGTACCTGCTTTTGTTTCTGTGTGCATCTCTCTCCAGTCAAATATGCTGCCAACCTGGGATTATTCGGCCAGAACCCGGCAAGTTCAAAGTTGCCCACTAAGAAATTTCTTGTCCCTTGCCCTTCAAGCTGTGTTCTAATCTAACATGTGGAATCTGTAGTGGAATGCCATTAATTCTTCTCTCTCTCCTCTTTTTTTTTTTCTTTTTATCCCTTTCCATACCTTTGGTTCTTGTACCTGCAGCCCCCAGGGGAAGGCCTTCCGCTCCAAAGTTGAGCTCATTGCCTACTTTGAAAAGGTAGGCGACACCTCTCTGGATCCTAATGATTTTGATTTCACGGTGACTGGGCGTGGGAGCCCTTCGCGGCGAGAACAGAAGCCTCCCAAGAAAACCAAAACCCCTAAAACTTCCAGTACAGGCAGGGGCCGGGGCCGGCCTAAGGGCAGTGGCTCTACCAGGCCTCGAGGAGCTTCCTCGGAAGGTGTACAAGTGAAGCGGGTCATTGAGAAGAGTTCAGGAAAGCTGTTGGTCAAGATGCCTTTGCAGTCCTCTTCACCAGGAGCAAAGGCAGAAGGCACAGGAGGGGCCACCACCTCGGCCCAGGTCATGGTTATCAAGCGTCCTGGGCGCAAGCGGAAATCTGAATCGGACCCCCAGGCTGTGCCCAAAAAGCGGGGACGTAAGCCAGGTAGTGGAGCAGCAGCAGTAGCAGTCACTGAAGCCAAAAAGAAAGCAGTCAAAGAGCCAGTTGTCCAGGCTGTCCGGGAGACTGTCTTGCCCATCAAGAAGCGCAAGACACGTGAGACTGTCAGCATAGAGGTGGTCAAGCCAACCCCACCACCTCCAACCAACACTGGGGAATGGAGCCCCAAAGGACAGCGAACGGCTGCCAAGAGTCCCGGGCGCCGCAGCAAAGAAAGCAGCCCTAAGGGGCGAGGTGGCAATACAGTGCCAACCTCTGCCCCTTCCTCCTCCCCTGGCAAGAAGGATCAGCATCATCTTCCCTATCAGCCACCTCCAGACCCCCAGGGCAGCCCCCCAGCCCAGTCCCCAGAAAGCCCCAAGGACAGCAAGAGTCTTTCAGCTGAACCCCAGGACTTGAGCAGCAAGAGCTGTAAAGAGGAGAAGGCTCCAGAAAGTGATGGCTGCCCCAAGGAGCCACCTAAGACTCAACCTGGTGGCACGGCAGTGCCCTACAAACATGAGCGCAAAGACACTGTGTCGTCCTCCGCGGCCATGCCCCGGCCCACAAACAGGGACGAGGCTGTGGACACCAGGACGCCTGTGTCAGAGCGGGTCAGCTGACTTTGAGGGGGTGAGTGAGCAAAATGAGCGCCAGAGGAAACAAAAGAGAGGGACAGGCACTCCCCGCCCCACACACCCAGATGAGACTCCAGGCAGCTGCTGGGTAGGACTTCCCTTTCCCCACAGTGCCCCAGCTTTCAACCAATCAGCTTCCCCAAAACTCTTCTTCCTCTGTTCCCCTCCCTCCCCCATTTTTAATACAGACAAGCACAGTGTGGGGTGCAGAGACATGCCTCCGAGGGCTGGAAGCCACTTTGCACTTTTTCTACAAAATGGGGGCACCCTCTTCCCCTCCCCACCCTGGCCCCTTCTGCCAAGCTTTGCTGCATATACTACTGACAAGGCAAGCTGTTTGGCAGGGGAGGGGCAACTTCAAACTCTGGCCTGTTGTCCCAATCCTGCTTGTCCTCCATATAACAGAGGCCCTGTGGACAGATGAGGGGGTAGGGATGGGGGGGGCAGCGTGTGTATTCCACTCCACTTCCCTAGTGCCATGATGTAATGTAGTTGTCCAGTCTTAATTGGAGTTCTGTAGTTTTCAGTAGGATGTGTGCGTGTGTGTACACGTGAGAGAGAGAAAGAGAGAGGGGGGATTGTTGTGCAATGTTGGGAGAACCAACATCTCCCATCTGCCAGTCAGACCAGCAATTAGGAAGGATCTGTCCCCCAAGGACTGCCGCTAACTGACCACTGGGGAAACAGGGGCAACTTTGAAAGAATGTTTTCCTTCCTCATGTATTCTGAAAGGAGGGTCCTTTGATTTCGTTAAAGCAATCTGAGTGCGCTGAAGCGTGTGTGCGTGTTTGTGTGCTTGTCCCATGCTAAGAGTTAAAATGAGAAGTTCTTCCAGTTATTGTCAATGATGTTAGCTTAGGGAACTGTTTGCACTAATGGAGGCCTTTGCCCACTTGCTGTGAGGCAGTGGCATGAAAGCTGTATGGAGTGTGCCTGTGTATATTGGGGGTGGGGCGGGGCACTTTGACCGAATACTGGCTCACCTCTTCACCTTCTGGGGCAGGAAGGGAGCTGAATGTGTGTAAAACTACCTGTAATTCTGTGTTAGGATTGGCATGTGGCAATGGCTGAACTGAGATGCCTAATATTTGTCATTTCTAAGAACTTTCGTATGGTTGGCAACCAAGCTCTTCCACGGCAGTTGAGCACACCTACCCATTCTCCAGGAAAGCAGGGCTCCAGCAGAAGTGTAGCTTATACTGGGAAGGGGGCTTGGTCTTAAACTGGTCTCCATTTTCCCCCTTTCTACAAAAAACTGCAGAATTGAGCAGGGGGAGCACTATTCCCCCCCCTGTTCATTGTTTCTAGTGGCATATGTAGCACAGATAGGATATGTGCTCCCCATCCTGGGCAATGACAAAGTACCCAAAGAACAAGATGAGGAGCACAGGTCCAAATCAGAAATCTGGGCAGAGTATAGAGAGTGCTCTTAAAAAGCTTCCACACCTTGTGATGAGGTGCAAGGATTAAAACGAGCCCCATCTTGTGCTCTGAGTCTTTGGAGGGCAGACAATTCTGGAGATCTGTCATCTTAGGAGATCAATCTCCTAATGGTGGTTGTTGTTTTTTTAACCTTTTAAGACAAGCTCAGGCAGTTCTAATTTTTATCAGGGCAGAGCGGTGTGCTAGGGACAGGATATTTAAATCCTTTCCTCATTCTAACCTCACCCTAACCCCAACTACTTATTAGCTCTGTTGGGGGAAAAATATGGGTGCCTATATAGGTGCTTTTTCCCTCAGTGATGCTAATAACAACTAACTGGGATGCAGGGTTGATTTCAGATTGGGAAAACAGTGATTGTGTGAAGGGCAATACACCTTCCCTTGGCACTGCCATTCTGAAGCCACTTTAAAGTTGGGGTGGAAAAAATTGCCAGAGTGATCTATGTCACCTCTCAGAAGGCTTTATGTGTTAGTTGTTTCTACACCAAAATTATTTTTTTTCTTCTGCCTGTCAGCTGATTATTGGAGCAAAATGTCCTTTCACTGCTGATACACATGGAAGGAAATGTTTACTTGCAGTTATTAAGTGTAGATATGGGGTAATGCACTGATTGTCATAGACTCCAATGTCACAAGTGGAGGATTTGTGAGAATCGGTTTTGCCTTGATTGCAGAAGCTTGTAGGACTCCCTTTTCCCTGGGCTTCCTATTTTGCAACCAGGACCAAGTTTTTTTTAATTTCCATTCTGTCCCAAGTGTATTGAGTTGCTCAGTGATTTGCAGTAAGGTTTTGGGATGACTTGCAATTTCTATCAAGAGTAAAACCAATGTCTCCTATTAGACTGCATTAGAGTAGTCTGGAGTCTGCTGCTAGTGGCTGATGCTAGAATTCCCCCCCCCCCCATGAAACCTGTTGGAAAACCTGCTTGTCCTTGATTTGATGGAAATGGCTGTCTTTAAAATTGGAAGTATGACATAACATTTTAAGAAGCAGAAAAGAAGTGGGGGGAGGAAATGACCGCTGTGGTAACGTAAAAAACAAGCAAACTCCTCTTCATCAAAGGGCTTTTCCCTTATGTTAAAAAAAGGCACGACTATCTGGGTGTGGAGAGAGCAGAGTTAATCAGTATTCAGGCTATGGAAAACCCAGTATGGGTAAAATAGAGTTCTTTTGGTCTCAGGTTACATTGGGAGATCTTTAGTCTGCAGCCTCTGCCTCTGACAAATCCAGGATAAATTTGTGTCCCCCTTTCTTTTCAGTGTTCAGACTTCCATTTTGCATGGAGAACACTCCCCTTTCCCCCACCCGTATTAACTTGCTTGAGTTATATGAGGGCTTTAATAAACTGGGAGCAGATCAAAACCGTGGACGTTTATTCTACTCCTGGGCCACTGCTTGTGCGATATCTTTCTTACACCAAACATGTTCACAGTCCATGTATGAAAATGGTCTGTGTATTATTTCTAGCTGCAGTTAAATGTAGTTGGAATCTGCAGTGCACTGCCATTCACAATGTGTAATCACAGCTGTAACATTTTTATATTATGAAATTTTCCACAGAAAAATGTTTTGGGTGAAGCTGTCGCTTGCCTGCTGCTCACCTGAAAGAGAACGCAAAATCCGGTGGTAACATTGGAGCAGAAGGAACAGTGGAAAAAACGACAAGCTTCTTGTTTTGTTTAGAAGATGCTTAATGGCAATGTGTTTTTTTCTTCTTAATTAAATAGAAGTGGATCACAGCTGTGGCATAGGGGAAGGGAGTCTTTAACCTTTTGTCCCTTGAGGGTCCTGGTCCAGATCTGTTTCCTTCTGTGGCTGCTATTTTGTCTTGGAAGAGAACCTCCCATTAGTGTCAGTGGCAATTTCACTTCCAGATAAACATAGGGTGACCTGATCTGGACTGGGACCATATCAAGGGCAAAGAGTTAAAGCCTCCTCCCCTGCACTTCCCAGTCCACAGGGTCCCCAGGTTAGCTCCTACTCTGTTAAGAAAAAATGTTATTAACTATGTGCTTAAAAAGGTCACATAGTTAACCTTAAAAATAGCAATCCTTCCTATCTCAACTGGCCTTCTCTGTTGGCTTGATGTAGTGAAAGCAAACCTGTGTGGAGCATACCCAGATTAAAAACAATCATATAAAAATGGGGTTGAGAAGTGGGATGAGGTGGGATGTGAAACTCTCTACACTCTGCCTCGCCAACACTCAGTACTTTTCTTTTCAGCAGAGCTGAGCTCTGGATACTGTCAGTCAGATTGACTCCAAGAAGCATGCTTGGGGAGGTGGCTCTAAGCAGGTATGGGAAGGCTTTAGTTTCCCTCACTTACACATCACTTTTTTTCTAAAACTTGGGCATTACACCCACACCCCACATTGTTTAAATGCAGGTCTTCCATGATCACAAGTGGATCTCTTGCCATCACATTTGTGTACCCTTTTTGAAACCTTCCCAAGTACAGTGCATTATTGCATTCCAATATCTTTCTAGGATTAAGAACAATTTAATCTTTAAGCTACAAAATGGGGATCTGATTTTGTAGGAAATGTTCACTGCATTATGTTCTTTCAGATGGCATACCAGCTTGTCATACCCTTGGACAAACCTTCAGCAGCCTGTAATGGGAAGCCAGTGTGGGCAACATCTGGCCTTGTAGGTGGCTCTTTGGGCTTTCTGAGCTATTTGGTACAATTAGAAAATGCAGTTTTTGCTATCACATGGCTTTACCTCTAATGGTACACCAATGTTTTCCCTATCACCGAGCTTCAAAATGCACAGGTGTCCTTTGCCATCTTCCCTTCCTAATAGAGCTGCCTCTTGATGTTGGAAAAATAAGATGCTTTGTTTAGATAACTCCTTGCCATATTGATTGAAAGCCTTCCCTTTCATGTGTTAGTTATTTTTCCACTTTGGATAGGATGATGCACTTTAAAACTAACTGAGAAAAGTGTTTCCCTCCTTGTTAGGTAGAAAACATGGTTGCAGAACAGAACCGCAAGCCCATCTTAACCTACAAAGTTTTAGCAGTGCATCTCGGGCAACCTGAGGGAAAGTGGGTAAGCTCCCTATGTAAGCAGTTAGGGAATCCATATGGATCTCTGTTAGCAGCTGTTATTTGGATTACCTAAATGCTTGTCTTTAGATTCAAAATGCGCCTAGGATCAAGTACTGCTCTAAAACATCTTCACATACAACTGCTTATTCTAAGCTATCCTTGTCTGGGTTTAAAGAGTTTGCAAAATGATGGGGTATTATCCCAGTCTTTATCTTTCAGACAAACAAAAGGAAGGTACTTTCATGTCACTTATTTCCTCCTTGGCCTGATGTAGGGCTCAACATTAAAGAGGAATAGATTTTTGTTAGTAACATAGGACCAAATTAGATGTTTGGCAGACTCAGGTTACTGCCAAACTGCTACAAAGCAGTAGAGAAAGGACACTGTTTTCATAGAGAAGTGATGGCAACTAATTCTAACCTTTCCTGCCTGCCTCTTCTCTCTTGCCATAACCCCTTTTTCTCCCTTATGTCTTGGCTGCAAATGGCACCCTCCCCACTCTACAACTGTTCCTCAAACAAGGTCTTTTGCCAGATGTCTCCTTCAGCTCAAAGAGAAGGAATTTATGTGAAATGAAGGGGTTGATAATGGGGTGTGTCATAAAATTGGGCCTCTCCCCACCATCCTTTACTGATGTAATTATGCTGTTGGAGCTGGCTGCTTCTCCAGGGCAAATTGCTCCAGTTGTAGCTTGGCAGTTTCGGTTCCCCTTTCTACTGGGATACAGAGTTGTGTTTCAGAAGTGAATTCCTTGTGCCCAGCTCTGCCCACCCAGCCTGGCCTCAGAGACTAATGCAGACTGTGCCTGGTATTTTGAGAGACTGCAAGAGGTTTCTACCTTATTAGCATTGTGAACCACCCAATGTTTCTGTGTCAAGTGAAAATAAACTTCTCGTCGGTTTCAATTATTATACAATAATGTGTAGAGTTTAACGTTAGGTCTAACTTTTTTGTTTGGGGGTTTAATTTCTGTGTGTGTGCGCGTGTGTGTGTTTTTTAAGGCACCAAGTAGACACAGAAAAAATGGTCTAATTTTATATATCTGTATATTGCATTATGAGGGGCTGCTTTTTTTTTCCTGCTTGTTGCACCACTACCAAACAAAAAAAATAGATTAACAAGCAAGGAATGATATGGTCTGTTGAGAAATTACTATGTTGCTTCTTGGCCATTATTCCTGGTCTCTGATATCATAGGACAAGGGGAAATAAAACCGGCCCATGAAACTTGCCTGTCTAGTAATTTTTTTTTCCTCCATAATGGAGCTGAATTGCCTCTTCAGCTCTGACTGTTCTACATTTTTGAAAGGGGATTTCCTTTGTCTTGATGAGGGGAAAAATGAATGAGGTAGTTGAGTCCAGCCAATAATTTGATTTTGTTTTTTTGCACTCAGTCTGCTGGGCAGGGGGGATGGGACTTGTTTGTTTTGGGATGAATAAAAAGAGGTGGGATGATACAAAGGAGTAACATGGAGGGTTTTTTTCCCAGTCCAGACTCAGACTGGGTTCCATAGAAACCTCCCATGTCAAACTGGACTTGAGATTAAAATATAATTAGCATGATTTAATGGGCATTTATGGCCACTTCTGTAGCAGAACTATTTACTGGTAGTGTGACCCTTTGAAAACTACTTTAGGATCTGAACTCAGCTGCCTGATGCTCTTCCTCTAGAACACATATTTTTTCAGAAATTCTCTTCACCGCAAGAACTGCCTCTTCTTCAGTCCACCTCCTTGATTTTAAGAGCTAATCTGTGTCCTACAGCCCCTTTTAATTGTGTGCCTTGTATCCCAGCTGGCATAAATTGGCAACACTCCACAACAGGAGTGGTTGTAGGAAGCAACCAACTGAAAACTGCCCTATTTTCCCCAGTTTAGCACAAGCCCAAATTTCTATGACACTGCACCTTTTGTCTTTTGATGTTGCACTTTTATGGGCCGTTTTTCTCCTCTTGCATGCAGAGGCAGCTTCAGGGAGGAAAGGGGGACAGTAGAGGCAAAAAAAGGCAAGGTAGATTTGCAGGGATGGTGATGGTTGAGCTTTGTTTTGGCTGTTACAATCTTCCTGAACAGTAACGATTATGTGTTTCAAAACCTATGTTTTTAATTCAGACAGGTTAGGCAGGCAATTCTTCATACAGGCATTTGTTCATCCCCACTTGCAGTGCTGCCTGTGCTTGCATGAGTGTTTTATCTGGGGGGGGGGGAGGGTGGTGTTAGACAATATAACATTTCCAACTGCTGGACATATCTGTGGTGTCAGAGCCCTGCTAACATTCATCTGATCAAACATTGATACAGTTGACAGGGAAAGTAGAACTTGGGATCAGCTTGCCAACACTTCACTAGCCAGTCCTCGCTACATCCTGTAAGGGACCATTAGGAAGAAGACTGTGTATGACAGATGCTCTCTACCAGCTTGTCTGCAAGTCACCAAAATCAGCAATATATGCTCGGGAGGTAGCAGCTTAAATTTGCCGTTCTTCCTAAAGCAAAGATCACTAGACCAAGTGCAAATTACACTTCTGTAGAGATGCAAGTGCAACTATATATTCTTCCTGTTTGGAGTGAGGAGAGAGTTTTTCCCAGTTTGTAGGCCAACTTGCACCAGGTTCTCTTCCAATCATGGGCCTGGCATTTCTTTTCTGAGCTGTGCAGATGGGAAGCACTTGTTGCAGTTGTGTGTATCTGCATGAGGGATAATTGGGAGAGTTGGAAATTTTTATCATCTTGGTTTTCCTTTGAGCGCAAAAAAAATAAAATAGAAGAAAAAACCTTGGCAAACTCCCTCTTTCCTTTCTTGTACCTGGGAGAGGGATGGGGACACTCCCTTTACCCTGCTTCCATCTGACAACATACTGCTAACAACAAACCAACTTCCTTCTGCTTCAGAACTCAGTAGTGATCACCATATGACCAAATACTACAAGGACTGTTATTAAATGTATGCTGAGTGCTTGCTACCTTGTACAGCTCTTGATCCTCACGTAGCCAACTCTCTTTCTCTCTCTCTCTTTCTAGCCAGTGGTGTTCCTTTCTCTTCCTGACTTTTTCAAGTCTTTCTTTTTTGTTTTTTCTCTTTTTAATTCCAGAGACACAGATTTGGGGGGAGGACGTGTTTTTTGTTTTCTTTTCCCTTTCTACTAGTCTTTTTTCTGAAAAAAAAAAAAAAACTGTGGTGTTTGAGACTCTCATTGTGCGTAGGGTTTTATCACCCCCCATCCCCTGAAAAAAGGAATGTCGGTGAAAACCTTCTGTGTGTGTTTTTGATGGTCCACAAGTACGTATTGTGAACATTTCTGTAAAGTAATTGTTCCAGGCACAAACGCTTCAGATTTTGGGGTCTGTTTCAAACATTTGTACATATTTTAAAAGGGAGGGAAAAGTGTCTGCTCTTTGTTTTTTATTTTTTGTCTTGTCTGTCTGCAGCAAAGACAAAAGGGAGGTTAACTGGGGATGTGATCGATGGAATGTTTTTAACAGGCATTTTCAGGGTATTTTGTACTGCTTCTATTTCTAACCATCCACCACTAGCACATGTTGTTACAGGCAAGTGAGATGATTAGATTTCTTCAGGTAGATACTCATTTGGTTGTGGAACAACAACTAGAAGGAACTAGCACCATCAGGGCAATTAAAAGGAATTCTATGAAATGTTATGCTATGACGTGTGATTCAGAGTTGAATGAGCATCCCATGAAAGAGGCTGTCTGCACCCCCCACACACACAAAAAACAGCCCATTAATTTTGTTTCTGAATGCCAGGAGGTTGCTACTAATCCATATTGATGGGAATGTTTGCTTCAGCCACAGAAATTTATAGAAATAAAAATTTATCAAGAATCCTCCAAATTTTATATTGGGATTGGATAGAAGCAAGGATTGTAGCAAATTCTGGAAATCAATTTTTAAAAGTTTTGTTTCATTGTTCATACCTGTCTTTATAGACACCCCAGTCACCCCCAGTCTTTCTGATTGCACCTTGCATTTGGTTGATGCGTTTTTGGGACAATTACTTTTAAGAACTCTGAGTAGATTGTTTAATAAAACTTTAAATTGATTGCTCTTTTTGTAGGTTTTGTGTACAGCCAAATAAATAAATAAATAAATAAAAGACTGAAAGCACTGACTATATTTAAAAAAAGAAAAAAAAAGAAATTTATTAAAGGAAAATTTGTATTTCAGTATGAAAATAACAAAATCCGTCTGAATGTACATGTATATGTTTAAAAGAAATCCACCAACCCCCCTCCCTACCCTTGTATCCTATTTATTATATAAAAAGTTTGCCTTATAAATTTACAAGAAAACAGTCCTTTCTTTATGGGTGTCTCTATCTTTTTGGGGGGTTTTTTAAAAAATGAGAAACTTTATTTTTTCCCCCTCTTTTGACAACAAAGACAGACAGTGGCAACTGTTTTTATATGTAAAGTTATTTAAAAGAAACAAATTATATTTTTATGTTAAAAACAAAGAGGTTCACTCCCAGGCTTAGCACTCAGCATGCATTCGACACAGTAATCTACTTGCATCTCATGTTGGTAAGTACTGTATTTGTGCTAGAACTGAATTATAAACCTATGTAAATGTTACAGATTGTTTGAGCCTTTCATTACCAAGGTAGAAATGTTCTGCCCTGCCATTAAAATATAATATTTTTTTCTCTGTTGTGGAAGAGAATGTCTTTTAGTTCTGAGTTGATGGGGATGGTGACCATCTTGTCAAGTGGGGCCATTTTAACTGATGCGAACTTTGCGTAGATATTTGAGCTGGGCAGAATGGACAGGTTTTCAGCTAGAGAAAGGCAAGCGCATGCTAGCTTACTTATTAACACAATTTTTTTAGTCGCTTTGCAGAAGTCCCAATCAAATGGTACAAAACACTGGACACAACCACACAAACAACCAAAGATTGCAGGTATAAAATGGGAGATACATGGCTTGGCAGCACTACATGTGAGGTGGATCTTGGAGTTGCAGTGGATCACAGGATGAACATGAATCAGCAGTATGATGCAGCTGCAAAGAAGGCAAATGCAATTTTAGCCTCCATTAACAGAACCATAACTTCCAAGTCACGAGAAGTTGTGGTTCTGCTTTACTCTGCACTGGTTAGACCTCACCTGGAGTATTGTGTCCAATTCTGGGCACCCCACTTTAAGAAAGATGCAGCCAAACTGGAGATGGTTCAGAGGAGAGCTACGAGGATGATCAGGGGGCTGGAGGACAAGTCCTACAGGGAAAGATGGAGGGAACTTGGCATGTTCAGCCTGGAGAAGAGAAGGCTGATATGATAGCTCTCTTTAGATACTAAAGGGCTGTCATATGGAAGAAGGGAATAATTTATTCTCAGTTGTCTCTGAAAGCAGAACTAGAACCAATGGGTACAAACTGCAAGAGAAGAGATTTTGATTAGACATCAGGAAAAAATTCCTGACAGGGCGTTTCAGCAGTGGAACAGATTGCTGAGAGGTGGTGGTTCTCCCTCTCTAGAGATATTCAAGCAGAGGCTCAACAAGCATCTGTTGGAGGTGCTCTAAGAGGATTTCCTGCCTAAGGCAGGGGGTTGGACTAGATGACCTATTAGGCCCTTCTAATTCTAGGATTCTAAAACTACCAGCTGACATGTTGGGTTGGAACTCTAATAACATCTTACTATTTTATATTATTGATGTGCAAATGGGTCCAGGCCTGGGGAGGCACAGTCATATGAATATACATGCACTCACTCACTCCCCCTTCCTACTTCTTAAGTTCCTTGAAACATATACTCCAGAAACAAATTTTTAAAAAACTCACCTCTTCTTTCCCCACTCAGAGAGAGCTCAGCAGCACACCCCCAAGGCAGCTCAATAGCTGCCTCCCCTGGTGCTTTAGAAAGCCTGGTCCCTTTTTGCAAGCTCCCTGGTGTTTTCATGGCTTTCTTAAGAACAAAAAGGAGGAAACTCCTGCCTGTTTTTAATTTAAAGCCCATGCCCTTCTCTCTTTTAATTGGAAGTCAGCCATGATTGCAGCCCAACCAGTGGAGGAAGTTCACTGTGGCATCCCCAGTGATTGCTGATGCAGGTATCCTACCTCTTTTTCACTGGAAATCAGCCATGATTGTAGCGAATTGGCTTTTAGCTGCTTTTCTGGGCATTTTCACATGTATGTGCTATTTAACTCAATGTTCTGGAGAAGAAAGGAACAGCATGGAAAAGCAAGGTACAGTACTGTTCTTGTTGGGTCTGATGAGGCTCTGCCTCCCCTGACTGCACATCACTGTTATATATATGCTGCTATAATAAGATGACAACTGATTCCCATTATTCATTTTATTTCAACGCCTTCGTACATGTTTGCCTCAAATTAGCTGGTAGCATGGTGACAAGCAAGGCCATAGTTCGAGTATAATGAGTACAGCTGTGGCAAGACAGTGAAGTCCCAGTGACTGTATCCAAATATCTCTGATGCTTACCTGCCCTGTGGTTTTTCTGTGTTTGGTTTTATCCAGAAAGGATGGAAGGGTTCTCAATGCAGAGATGGTATGAAAGCCTGTCACCTTGTACCATACTGGAATTTCCCAGAAGAGAAAGGAAGATTGATAAATTCAGACATCATCCAAAGGTCTGCACGATGTGAAAGATGGGATGTGGTTTTTTTGAAAGTGCTACTATGCTGACCACTGCAGAAAACATTTGAAAGCAGTTTTTTTTTTTTGTGAAGGGTAGGAGTTTGACACAGACAGCCCACTCCTAACGAAATCCTTGTGCAGCTATGCAGTGGTGTCAGCATGGCTTCCACTGTATCCCGCAGGGGTGTTTTGGTATGTTGAGGCTTCCTCAGGATAAGGGAACATTTGTTCCCTTGCCCCAGGGTAAGCTCCAGCAGTTGCCATGAGTGAACTTGGAGTTCAACTCCAAGTTCGCATTGACCCATGAAGGCACATCAGACCTGGAAAGGGAGTTAGGATTTGGCAAGCACCACTACTGCTGAACCCTCACCCTACCTGGGCCCGATTCATCCTCCTCCTCACCCAAACTCTTCCTCACCACATCTCCTCCCCATTCAATCCACCCCCTTCTTGCCTCCCTCCCAATCGCTTCACTGCCTTGCCTGCTCCGGTGGGCATCCGGCATCTGCCATAGCACGGACCTGGCTGCTTGCACTGGTGCTGTTGCGTTTGTGACAACCATAAAGCTGTTTACATCGGTGGAACATGCGTTCCACCAGTGTATATGGCCAATAGGATTGGACTATCAAATGATTTAGGCCAGTGGTTCTCACACATTTAGCACCGGGACCCACTTTTTAGAATGAGAATGTGTCAGGACCCACCAGAAGTGATGTCATGACCAGAAGTGACATCATCAAGCAGGAAAATTTTTAACAAGCCTAGGCTGCAATCCTACTCACATTTACCCAGGAGTAAGTCCCATTTACTATCATTGTTAAAAGAATTCACATAGTAGTTTGTTAAAAGTACAGATCTGTAACATTTCCCCAAATGCAGTCACATCCCATGGTAGCATCAAGTCTAATATATTAAAAATAAAATATTGAAATGAATGGGGACCCACCTGAAATTGACTTGCGACCCATTTAGTGGGTCCCAACCCACAGTTTGAGAAACACTGATTTAGGCTGCAGTCATATCCACACTTACCTGGGAATAAGTCCTATTAAATTTTTTAGACATGGGTCAATACAGTAAATAAAGCTTTTAAGAGAAGCAGAATGTAGGGGGAAGATGAGAAAAGGAGCAATTTTATGTACCAATAATTATTCTGAGGCAGCAACACAATGCAAACAAAAGAGTATCCATTTTAGCTTCTCCAAAGAGGAAGAGAAGTGAAGATGCTTATGGGAATTATAGGCTGTATGAGGGCTGCTGCTATGGAAGTACAACACTACTCACAAAGCCTACAACTCCCATAAGACCTTCATCTCCCATCCTATTTGGAGAAGATATAAAATTTTTCCTTTGTGGCTTTTTGCTGCTGCCTCAGAACAATTCCTGGCAAGTCATTTTCAAAGAATTTTACACACCCCTAAGTTTTACCCTCCCAAGTTACCTGAGGCTCTTAGAAAATTTCATCATTCAAAACCTACCCTTGACTTCTCTGAGATTGACTACGAGTATTTATGTACATCTTGAAAAGGGGCAGTCCAGCCATTTGTATCCAACTCCTCCTCCAAAGAGTGCGGCATGATGTCTCCCCTGCCCCCTATCTTATCCTTACCACAAAACGTGTGAGGTAGATTGGACTGAAAAGGCATCAATCTACCAGGTGACCACTGAAAGCACTCTTGGTTGCTTAAACAGAGCCTCCAGGAATTTCCAAGTTATACATTTTCTGCCATCTCACCCATCCCATCTTATGTTTAGGGAGTGGCTAGGGAACAAGCTGCAAAATCTTACAATGCTCCTAAATACTTTATAAAGTTTCAAAATCAGTGTTTTATTTTTTAGCAAAGTAGTCACACAGAGGTGTTGCTTTTGTATCAGTTACCTGGGTAACACTGGGAAGAATCTCCAAGTTTTTAAATAAACAGGAAGTGTGTGCCCAGGAAACTGGCTGATTAGTGCAAGTCAGTATGTGAAATTCAGTGTTTCCATCCCCTTCTTTTCTGGCCCTCTTAGGTCCCTTGGCTTTGTCAGGTGAAGGAGTAGAATGGAGGCTATAACTGACATGCTTGCCCTATCCAAGACTAGCCTCTGAACCTGATTATTTCTGTATACCACCTTTCTTTTCCTTTGATTTCTCTTCAGAAGCTGGTTTGCATACGCAGGCTTATCTTACACCCATAAAGGGTCTTACAACATACTGAGATACATACACACACTCCTTCTCCAGATGTTTCCTTCAGAGTCAAGTTCTCTTTCTTAGCTGCACAAGACATTCCTCAAGCTTCTACCAACTCTCTCTTTCTCCTTGACTCCAACACTCAATTTCCTTGGGTTTCTGGTTACTTTCTCCTCCTTTAGCACTTTCTCTCTCCTCCTTTAGCAATGCTGGTCTGCTTTAGACAATATCTTCTCCCTGCCAAACCAGTCCCATGTAGTTAATAAGTGTCTGTGTACACATCTTGGCCCTTCCCCCATCTTCTGGAAGAACTTTTTTTCAGATTGAAGGCCAAATTACTGTTGCCACACATGATTTTTAAAGTTGCTCTGGCAGGTAGGGGAGGGAGCAGGATGCAAGTGCATAATGTATGTAATTGCATGAGTTCAGTTTGCTTGTGCATGCATGTCTATATTGAGTGGGGCCAGCTTGGTGGGGAGGTGCCAGGGGACCTCCCAGGGGACCTTTAAGTTCTTGTAGTTTGCCAGTGATACTGTATAGGCATTTTTAGCTGAACTGATAACTTTCCTCTCCATTAGATTGTAAACTGGTCAGATCTCTGAACATTTTGTGCTATCTTACCAGGTTAGGTAAGTAGCCCTACCTCCATGTGCACATTACAGTATAGACTGAGGGACCAATTCTATCCAACTTTCCAGCACTGGTGCAGCTGCAGTACAGCCTCAGGGTAAAGGAACAGGATGCAGTGCATGCTCCATTAGCACAGCTGCACCGGCACTGGAAAGTTGGATGGGATTGGGCTGTTAGGGTAGAGCAGGGCTGCCCAAACCCCAGCCCAGGAGCCACTTGTGACCCTCAGGGACTCCCAATCCGGCCCACAGTGAGCCCCCAGTCTCCAATGAGCCTCTGGCCTTTTGAAGATTTGCTGGAGCCTGTGCTGGCCTGATGCAACTGCTCTCAGTGTGAGAGCAACTGTTCAACCTCTCACATGAGCTGTGGGACGAGGGCTCCCTCCACTGTTTGCTGTTTCACGTCTGTGATACAGCAGTGGCAGCGAAGAAAAGGTCAGCCTTGCTTTGTGCAAGGTCTTTTATAGACCTTTGTGCAAGACCTTCATTCATTCATATAATTTCCATCTCTAATATATTCATTTATGTAAATTTATTCAAATTTGAAATGTATGTTCTTTCCCCCCCCCCCTGACAGTGTCAGAGAGATGTGGCCCTTCTGTCAAAACGTTTGGATAACCCTGGTATAGAGCAGTAGTTTGCTATTCTAATGTTTCCTTTCAGTGCAATTGGAAAGAAGGGTAGAGCAATTCTTTCTGCACCATATGCTCCATTTTTGAAAAGTAGTAGGAGAAAAGGCAAGGCAGAACAGAAAAGGCAAGGTACCAAGCTAGAGGAGAACAGATGCCCCTCCTCCAAAGGTCAAAGTACCTGGTTTTATCTCATCTAGAAGCTGTAGAGGATCACCAATGTCCTCTGTTTCCAGGACATGTCATCTTTTTTTAGCCTGGTGTCCTGAAAAGGAACTTAACCTTTTCGCTGTGAGCAGGCAGCACATAGCCTTCTTGCATAAATTATATGTAATTTAATTTTAAACTTAATAAGTAATATAGTGTTTAACCACACTAAATCAATTAACCACACTAAATCAGCCACACAATCAAAGGTGTGTTTAGCTTTTATTTTGTCATGTCTTATATTTTTCTTGGATGTCCTACATTTTGGGGTGTCTTGTTCTCTTCTGTGCTTATAACATCTGGTCATCCTGAGACACTGAGCACAGGTTCCTGTTCAGATCAAAATGGAGATGGCAGCACTGCTGAGACCCCTGTAAGTTTCAAGGCTGACCCAGCTCTAGTCTATGCCTTCCATTGCTATGTGCAGCAAAAGACTTAATGGGGGGAGTACTGTGCAATGGAGTATCTACCATCTGAATCTTTTTTTAATGGTAATTCAATGCAAATCCCACAGTGATCTTCAGCCTTTTTTGTGCCTTGCCCCCAATAAAGTATGAGAATGGGGACCCATCATTGCTCCTGTCCCCTCTTGAGACCCTACCCCCCACCCCTACCCCATCACCCTCCTTGCCCCCCCCAGCACTGTTCACTGTAACCAAATATTCTTATTAGAATATGGGTTCCCAACCCATGGTCCATGGACCACAGGTGGTCTGCGAGGCCCTGCTAGGTGGTTCAGGAGGTCTTGGGAGAAAAAATAACAAAGGGCCCCCCCCCCCAAAGAAAAAAGTGTTAGCACTTTTCAGACTGCCTTTCTTGTTAGCAGCTCCCCAATTCAGCGCCAGTATAGAGGCTTCTCCTCCAAAGTAGAGGCAGAGCTGCAATCTCCTAAAGTGCCACCGAGCAGAGCAGCAGAAGCAGAGACAAGTCTTGGTGCTTGGGTGGTGGAGGGGCAGGGAACCAAGCTTGCCTGGTGATGAGCAGCAGGGAGATGAAGTGCATTCACAAGCTGAGCGTCTCAGAGCCCAGTCCTATGCATGTCTACTCAGAAGTAAGCCCCATTATATCAATGGGGCTTATTCCCAGGACTGTGGCTAGGATTGCAGCCTAAGAGCCCAATCCTAGATATATCTATTCAGAAGTAAGCCTCATTATAGTAAATGGGGCTTACTCCCAGGACAGCGTGGCTACTATTGTTGCCTCCCTCTCCAGCACCTGCAGTGGATGCTTCCCCTTGGGGACTTCAGCTGTGAAAAGTCCTGGCATTGCCTTCTTTGCAATGGCATTACCTTCTTTGCAATCCCGCTCAGCCTTGCTTAAAGGTGTTTCTCAGGAAGCACAGGCTCTTTATTGACCTGGAAGTGGCAGGGGGGGGGAATCCCTACAGACGCTTAACACTGATCTGGGCTGCCTCCTGCTCCTTCCCCCATGCAAGTTTGGCTTTGCTGGAGTTTGCTAACACTGAACTGGGCTCTCCCCCTTCTCCTCCCTCTTTTAATTGCTTTTTTCCCTACTCCCACTCCAAGTTTGGCAACTTTGGCTTTGGCTCTCTTTATAGCTAGGTATGTACTGGCTATGCTCACTTACTCAGGACACACTAGTTGAACACACTGGGACTTACTTCTAAGTAAACATGCATAGGATTGCACAGCAAGTGTATGTAAATACCTGCATGCTATATTTGTGACCCTCACTGTGTTTCTATTTTCCTCCTTTTATCTCATTAACTGTCTAAGCTTAGATTGGAAGATTGCAAAGACACTTATCACAGGGACCTGCTTTTTTTTTTTTTTTTTGCTTCTCTTGTCCTGAAAAGTGCCATTTACACTGATGTCACATAACAGCAGCAGCTGTTCTTGTAATTATGGAAAGTGATGCTGTGAGGATCTGAACCTGGACAAAAGAGGACTCTGGTCTATATGTCAAAGATTGAGGAGTGCTAATTTATTAACATTATCCTTCCCTGCATGCTAGTTGCATTGTAGCATGCTTCTCAGTACTTGGGAAGTGGAACAATCACATTAATTATTAATCAATTTTATTACATATTTATTTTTTGTGTGCAGGAGTGGTGTTAATTAATTGACTAATCTTATTACAAACTTAATTGTACTTTTGGGGGTGGGGGAGCTGCATGTGGTCCACAACATTCCAATTTTTGCTTCATTGGCTCCTAAAGGTTGGGAACCACTGTATTAAGAGAGCAGAAGAAGTTACCATGCTACTAGTGAACTAGAGGTGCAAGCAAAAAAGTGGGAGTAAGTAGAGATGGGAAAACATTTTATGCTTGTAACGAGTAGTGCTTTAAGGTGATGCTGGAAGCATCCTATCACATCTTTGCTGTTTTTTCTCTCAGGGTGTGGAGGTATCAACTGTGCCCCCCCCCAACCACCAACAATTAATTTTGGAGAATTTTTACTTGTTCCAAGCAACACTGGTAAAGAGTCATCATGTGAGAAATAGATCCTGACAGCACAGTCCTATCCACGTTTACTTGAAAGTTCTACTAAGGGCAAAGGGGCTTACTTCCAAGTAAATGTATATGCTGTATATCAGTGGTTGTCAAACATTGAGCACTGGGACGCACTTTTCAGAACGAGGATCTGTCAGAACCCACTGGAAGTGGCATCATCAAGCAGAAACGTTTTCACAATCCTCGGCTGCAGTCCTCCCCACGCTACCAAGGAGTAAGTCCCATTGACTACCATTGTTAAAAGAATACACATAGCAGCTTGTTAAAAGCACAGGTCTGCCCCATTTCCCCAAACGCAGTCACAGAGCAGGGGAGCATCGGCTCTAACCTATAAAAAATAAATGAGTGAAATGAATGAGGATCCACCTAAAATCAGCTCGCGACCCAGCTGGTGGGTCCCAACCCACAGTTTGAGAAATACTGCAGTGCTCTGCGCCCCGCCTGAACCTCCGTCCATTTATTCGCTAGGAGCGATTCTGTGGAGAGAAAGCTCGCGGCCTTCGAGCTGTCAACTCCACCCGTCCCGGTGGAGCAGTCAGGCGGCCGAGGGCAGCGCCGAGTGTGCAGGGACGCCTGGCCTGCCAAGGTGCTGGCTCCGCCCCATCATTGGCAGTCATCAGCCCGCCCCCTCGGGACGACTGGGGAGCTCTCCAATGACGGCTATTGCCGCACCCAAGATGGCCGCCTGATGTGTCTCACGCACGCCACGCCACGCCTCGGTTGGAGCGCGAGCGGCGGGCGCAGGCGCAGAGCGGCCGGGGAGGCGTGCCCGGCCACCCCGCTCCACTTAAAGGGGAAGTGGCCTTTTTGAGGGTATTGCCCCCTTCCCCCTGACCAGCCCTCCACTGGCCCGGTCCGGAGCGCTGTGCTCCTCAGGCAGGGCCGCGGGGCATGGCCTGCCCGGGAACGTCCCGCTTCCTCTACGACTTGCCGGCCTGGGTCATGAGCAGGTTCTACGAAGTCATGGATGCGCTGGGCCGGGAGGAGTGGGAGCGCTTCGGTGAGTGGCCCTCGCTCGGTCTGCGCTCCGCCTCGGCGGCGCTCCCTCCGGCGGGCCTGCTGGCGAACGAGCGACTGCCGCGTCCATCCAGCCCGCCCAGCCCGGGCCCCGTCGGGAGGCTCCCGCTCTTCGCCGTCGAGCCGGCCGGAGAACGCCGCGGAGGCTGAGGAGAGAGAAACCCCGCTGCTGGCATTCCTGCGCTGGGCGGGGGAGGCGGCCCTCTTGCGGCGGACAGGTGGAAGCGGCGGGGGGGCTTTGCCGCCAGGTGGCGCGGCGAGGGCGCGGGTCGCTTCCGGGGCGCTGGGCAAGTCCGTCGCAGAGCAGGCCGCGTTCAGGAGGGGCGTCCTCTGAGCCGCGGGCGCCCCAGACTCTCGCTTCTGCGGGGAGCAGCGTCGGGAGCCGGGGAGCGCCCCCAGAGCGGAGCTGGCGTGGAGCCCGGGTCTGCCTGCCAAGTCCAGGCTGGAGCCCGGGTCTGCCTGCTTGCTCGATCTGGGCTCTGCAGTCAAGAGAGCCTCTATACGTGAGATATAAAAAGACCTACAGTGCTGAGAATGCTCCTTGATAGATTAAAACTCATTTCCCATGGCCCAGGCTTTTGTGAGCAACACTTTCTCTGGGTTCATGAATTTGAATCTAGAGGACTGTAACTGTTAGTTGGCTGGGGAATCCTTGAATATTATCCGTGACGTTTACAGGCTACTAGATGGTTTAGCACAAAATAATCAAGCATAGTCTTGATGGGCACCTGCCCAGTTCCGTGCATTTAAAAGTGGGGCATGACCCCTAATCATTCATGCAGTGAGGGTGTGTGTTGCCACTGGTGGATTTGCAGCCCAGTGGAAATCAGCTGGAGGTGCTAATTGAATGAATAGATGCCTTCATATGAGGAGGCTTCCACTTTTGCAATCACACCACAACCAACTGGTGGTTGTGGGAAGGGGGGGTGCATCAGCAGTCCTCTTGTGGAGGCAGTCGTTCAAGCAGTGGCTCCACACGGTCCCTGCCAGACAGTGAACCCACTAGCAACCTTGTGCGTTCCCACAATGCAGTGGTTCCTAAACTGAACTATGACTCCCCAGTGAGCCACAGCCAGGGGAGTCATAGAATCCTTATGAAACCCTCCTCCATATACAGTAGTTGGCAACCTTCAGTCTCGAGAGACTATGGTATCGCGCTCTGAAAGGTGGTTCTGGAACAGCGTCTAGTGTGGCTGAAAAGGCCGATTCGGGAGTGACAATCCCTTCCACACTGGGAGCAAGTGCAGTCTGTTCCTGGTCTGTTTCCCTGGCTATGGGCCTGCTTTCTTTGCCTCTTAGTCTCAGACTGTTGGCCAAGTGTCTCTTCAAACTGGGAAAGGCCATGTTGCACAGCCTGCCTCCAAGCGGGCCGCTCAGAGGCCAGGGTTTCCCACCTGTTAAGGTCCACTCCTAAGGCCTTCAGATCCCTCTTGCAGATGTCCTTGTATTGCAGCTGTGGTCTACCTGTAGGGCACTTTCCTTGCACGAGTTCTCCATAGAGGAGATCCTTTGGGATCCAGCCATCATCCATTCTCACGACATGACCGAGCCAACGCAGGCGTCTCTGTTTCAGTAGTGCATACATGCTAGGGATTCCAGCACATTCCAGGACTGTGTTGTTTGGAACTTTGTCCTGCCAGGTGATGCCGAGAATACGTCGGAGGCAGCGCATGTGGAAAGCATTCCGTTTCCTCTCCTGTTGTGAGTGAAGAGTCCATGACTCGCTGTAGTACAGAAGTGTACTCAGGACGCAAGCTCTGTAGACCTGGATCTTGGCATGTTCCGTCAGCTTCTTGTTGGACCAGACTCTCTTTGTGAGTCTGGAAAACGTGGTAGCTGCTTTACCGATGCGTTTGTTTAGCTCGGTATTGAGAGAAAGAGTGTCGGAGATCGTTGAGCCAAGGTACACAAAGTCATGGACAACCTCCAGTTCATGTGCAGAGATTGTAATGCAGGGAGGTGAGTCCACATCCTGAACCATGACCTGTGTTTTCTTCAGGCTGATTGTCAGTCCAAAATCTTGGCAGGCCTTGCTAAAACGATCCATGAGCTGCTGGAGATCTTTGGCAGAGTGGGTAGTGATAGCTGCATCGTCGGCAAAGAGGAAGTCACGCAGACATTTCAGCTGGACTTTGGACTTTGCTCTCAGTCTGGAGAGGTTGAAGAGCTTTCCATCTGATCTGGTCCGGAGATAGATGCCTTCTGTTGTAGTTCCAAAGGCCTGCTTCAGCAGGACAGCGAAGAAGATTCCAAACAAGGTTGGTGCAAGAACACAGCCCTGCTTCACTCCGCTTCGGATGTCAAAGGGGTCTGATGTGGAGCCATCAAAGACAACAGTGCCCTTCATGTCCTTGTGGAAGGATCTGATGATGCTGAGGAGCCTGGGTGGACATCCAATCTTGGGGAGAATCTTGAAGAGGCCATCCCTGCTGACCAGGTCGAAAGCCTTCGTGAGATCTATGAAGGCTATAAAGAGTGGCTGTCATTGTTCCCTGCATTTCTCCTGCAGTTGTCTAAGGGAGAATACCATATCAGTGGTGGACCTGTTGGCTCGGAATCCGCACTGTGATTCTGGATAAACTCTCTCTGCAAGTACCTGGAGCCTCTTTAGTGCAAATCGGGCAAACAACTTTCCTACAACGCTAAGGAGAGAGATGCCACGGTAGTTGTTGCAGTCACCCCTGTCGCCTTTGTTCTTGTACAGCGTGATGATGTTTGCATCCCTCATGTCTTGAGGTACTCCACCTTCTCTCCAGCAGAGACAAAGGATTTCATGCAGCTCAGTGACGATGATCTCTTTGCAGCACTTTAGGACTTCAGCAGGGATGCTGTCTTTTCCAGGTGCCTTGCCAAAGGCAAGGGAGTCCAGGGCCACGTGAAGTTCTTCTAGGGTTGGTTCACTGTCAAGCTCCATATACAATATATAGGATTATAGCCCTAATGGAGAGCTGCAGTCAATGGCCCAGTAGGTCAAGGGAGCTGCTAGTTGAAAAAGTTTGGGAACCACTGCCATTGTGTTTTTTAAATGTTTGAACCAGAGCTATATTTACTTTAACAACAAGAAGTTGCAGGTTATGTTGTCTAAAATTCTTAATGGAATTCAATGCTAATTTCTGACTTGATGATTCTGAATTTACGAATCATCTTCATAAAGGCCACAGGTTTTAGAAAATGTAACTTGCAACTCATCTAAGTTGAGGTATTCTTTGTTGCCTGTGAGGTTGCCTTGGGGTGAAATGTGAATACTGAAGCCTAGTTAAAATTGCCTAAATGTATTCAATTTTTAATAGCACTGAAATGAAACAACATTGAATACCAAAAGGATATGAGAACCAAGAGATCAGGCCCACATGTGGCAGAGATTTTAAGCTGGAATCCTTGGGCAAGAGAGTGACTAGATCAAAGCCTGCAGTAAAGCGTGAAGTGTTTGTTACCAGGGTGAACAAGCAGGCATTATTTGTCCTGGTAAGCAACTAATTTTTAACAGGTGTCACTGTTTGAACTAAAACTGAAGAGGCAGAGAGGTTGACTCGCTCCCATGGAGACCAGACACAAGCAAAGGACTCTCTCGCACAGTGGTTTCCGAACTGTGACTGTGGCTCCCTCGGGAGCTGTGGAATCCTTGTGAAAAATGTACCACCCTATACAATGTATAGGGTTGTAGCCCTAATGGGGAGCCTTAGCCAATGGCCCAGTAGGTTCAGGGAGCCACAAGTTGAAAAAGTTTGGGAACCTCTGCATCTAACCCCTTTCTTCCTTGTGCAGCAATTTGAGGCTTGACTAAGCCCTGCTGTTTGCACCTTGACTGCCTCTTCCCTGTACCTTGGTTCCAAAAGAAGTGTGAGCAGTCAAGTGTTTACCGGAAGAAACTTGATGGAGCAACTCTTGTGTTATAATTACATTTGGCAACTTCTGATTTCAAATATAGCTCAGAAAGAAAGAATTCATCTGAAGCCAACATTTCGGGGATTACACAGCCCTGCAACAAATGCCTCAATCACACCCACATTTTTTCTCTCTCATTCCAGCCTCCAGGATTGTACGAGATCAGGTGGAGTTGCGTCTGTGTGCAAAGACAGAAGGACGGACACATAATGTCATGTGGTCCTGGATGAATCGCAATGCCCGTGTCAGCGACTTGCTCCAGATCCTCAATGACTTGCAGCTCTACCTGGCACGTGATGTCATCACCTCATGTGAGCTTTAACTCTAGCTTTGCTGCTCCCCCGCCCAGTCTAGGTGTTCGCTGATAGCACTGGCAGAATTAATGTCCTGGAGGAATTAAGGTAATAGGCTCAAGTGACTTTTTTGTAGCCTCTGCTTTCTGTTGAAGGAAGTTTTCAAAAGTTGGGTGGACACACGCTGCCTTCACCCTTCCCTTTCTCTGTCCCTGCAGCTGCGGGACTAAAAGTTCTGTTCCCAGAACCTCCCTGCCTGCAGTTTCATTCTTGACCCCTCTGCTTATGAACATGTTTTCTATAACACCAACCGAACAGCTAGACTGGTGCTTTACATCGCAGTTTTCCTTTGTAGTGTGTACAGCTTGCCTTGCATTATAGGTTTCTTTGTGTTGTAGTGCACCCTACGTTAATCCAATTGCTGGGTGTGGTGACACAGCCAAATGGTAAACAATAATCCAAATAATAGTAATGGTTCTGAGTTCCTGTTCCCCTTGTGAAAAACAACTAAGAAGACACTGTGCTGATACCCAAATGCATTGCTGTAGTGGGTATACAGGATCTTCAGGCTTTCAGGGTCTGCTTTTTTTGGACTAGAACCTCATGGTCCTTCAACCAGAGCTAAGTGCAAACTAGTGGGTGGGAAGCATACACTTTAAGGAAAGGAGTGCCACTGAACACCTACTTACTTCCACATATGTGGATAAGAACATAACAGTCCCACTGGATCAGGCCACAGGCCCATCTAGTCCAGCTTCCTGTATCTCACAGCAGCCCACTAAATCTAGTCCTGAAAATGTGTGTGAGTTCTTGACTAACACTGGGTGCTCATTTGCTGGGGTCAGTCATCCCAGCATGTTTTTGCCTTTCTCAAAATGGTGCTGGGAAAAGGGAGGAGGCACCCAAGATTGTGAAATCAAAGGGAAGTAATATAGTGATAGCTTGAGTATAACCCTAACTTGGATACTGTCTGATTTTCTTTTTCTACATTCTTCTAGGGCACCCATCAGTGGGCTCCCCAAAGCCCAGTGCCTTGTCTTGTCATCTTCCATCTGCCCCACCTGAGCCTGAGCCTCCACCTGCCCTGTCTACTCCAGATCCTGGTGGCAAGTGCACCAGGGTCAGTACAACAACCTGGGAGCCCCAGAAAGGAACATCCCTACCTGCCACAGGTAAAGTTCTCCATATGTGATTGCTAGTGGAAGGTGCAGTAAAAGTATGCCCTCCTTTCCACCCTCATCTTCACTACCACCAATATGAAATACCAAAAGCTTTCCACTCTTTAAAGCCTCTCATCTGAGAAAACAACCCCTAAATGTAGGACTTCTGGACAGTGAAAGGCAGAGTGATAACTCAGGAAGCACTCTCATGAATCTTTGCTCTTTCATAGAGTTGTTAACAGGACCATGTGTGTTATATTGTTCTCTGATTGTGTCAGCAAAACATAGTGTGGCAGTGAGGTTCCTGCATTGATTATGCATTATGTGGAGAGAGTAAAAATACTTGTTTGTTAGCTCAGACCCTACTGCCCATCAGTTTTTTGGGTGACCCCAAGTTCCAGCACTGTGAAAAGAGGAAGAAGAATTCCCCACACTGTGTATGTACTTGAAGAACATTTTTTAATGCCACTGTTTCTTTTCTGAAACAGTATTTGGGTGAGAAGACCATGGTTGTGACAAAGAATTAGAATCCATGTTGTTGAAAAAGTCCAATATTTTGTTCTGTTTTTTCAGAACTTCATCAAGGAGAACGCACCTAGACAGGACACTAGAGAGCAAGCCAGAAACCTACGAACATATATCGTTTATCAATTTGTTATCATTGGGCAGCAAACCAGAAGCCATGTTTTGAAATGGATTTGCAAACATTGTTTGCAAAATGGATTTGCAAACATTCCCTGATTGTGGAGTTTTTTCAGTCCCTCACCAAAGGCTACTGAAAAAAACTCCACAGTCAGGGAATTAGAGGACAGGCCCTCTCATGGATAGAGAGGGCTGGTTGAAGGCCAGGAAACAGAGAGTGGGTGTCAATGGGCAATTTTCACAATGGAGAGAAGTGAAAAGCGGTGTGCCCCAAGCTTCTGTCCTGGGACCGGTGCTTTTCAACCTCTTCATAAATGACCTGGAGACAGGGTTGAGCAGTGAGGTTGCAAAGTTTGTGGACGACACCAAACTTTTCCGAGTGGTGAAGACCAGAAGTGATTGTGAGGAGCTCCAGAAGGATCTCTCCAGACTGGCAGAATGGGCAACAAAATGGCAGATGTGCTTCAATGTCAGTAAGTGTAAAGTCATGCACATTGGGGCAAAAAATCAAAACTTTAGATATAGGCTGATGGGTTCTGAGCTATCTGTGACAGATCAGGAGAGAGATCTTGGGGTGGTGCTGGACAGGTTGATGAATGTGTCGACCCAATGCGCGGCGGCAGTGAAGAAGGCCAATTCTATGCTTGGGATCATTAGGAAAGGTATTGAGAACAAAATGGCTAGTATTATAATGCTGTTGTACAAATCTATGGTAAGGCCATACCTGGAGTATTGTGTCCAGTTCTGGTCGCCGCATCTCAAAAAAGACATAGTGGAAATGGAAAAGGTGCAAAAGAGAGCGACTAAGATGATTACGGGGCTGGGGCACCTTCCTTATGAGGAAAGGCTACAGTGTTTGGGCCTCTTCAAGAAAAGAGATGCCTGAGGGGGGACATGATTGAGACATACAAAATTATGCAGGGAATGGACTGAATGGATAGGGAGATGCTCTTTACACTCTCACGTAACACCAGAACCAGGGGACATCCACTCAAATTGAGTGTTGGGAGAGTTAGAACAGACAAAAGAAAATATTTCTTTACTCAGCCTGTGGTTGGTCTGTGGAACTCTTTGCAACAGGATGTGGTGATGGCGACTGGCCTGGACGCCTTTAAAAGGGGATTGGACAAGTTTCTGGAGAAAAAATCCATTACGGGGTACAAGCCATGATGTGTATGCGCAACCTCCTGATTTTAGAAATGGGCTATGTCAGAATGCCAGATGCAAGGGAGGGCACCAGGATAAGGTCTCTTGTTATCTGGTGTGCTCCCTGGGGCATTTGGTGGGCCGCTATGAGATACAGGAAGCTGGACTAGATGGGCCTATGGCCTGATCCAGTGGGGCTGTTCTTATGTTCTTATGGCTTGTGGTAAACACATTTCATATTTTGTGTAGTGTCTGAACAGACAGGTCATGATGGATCACTTTGCTTTTGGAGGTTGCTACACAATGGAAGAGTTAAATTTTGAGTCTAAGTGTTGAGAGGACAGCAGCAACTGTTACCCTGCACATGCCCAATCTTGTCTGATCTCAGAAGCTAAGCAGGGTCAGGCCTGGTTAGTACTTGGATGGGAGACCGCCTGGGAATACCGGGTGCTGTAGGCTTATACCATAGTCTTTCGAGACTGAAGGTTGCCAACCAATTTTTGTTGAGAGGACAAAAAACCTGAAAGCGGGTAAGAATCTCCAGACCATGGGCCTCCAATTTCCAAGTGATGGGCCAGATCCATTGCTCCCAAATAATTATTCTGGGTGTGGCATGGCAGTGGTGAAGACTTACCATTCCACCCTGCAGCCAGCAGTTTTTGTGCCTGAATGTTGCCAAGCCTCACACCAAGGAGCTGCTTTCCCAGGAAATCAGTACATTCTGGGGTGATTTCCTGGGGAAGCAGTGCCCCGGCATGAGACTGCTAGGTGTGGTGAGCTTGTGGCAAATTAGGGCTGCATGTCTTCTGCACTACAGAAAATTTCAGTGTTAGGTCAAGGCAGCACAAATTCCATGTCAATAAAAGTGTAGTTACTAGAAACCTGCTTTGTGACCATCCAGTTGTTCTCTAGCTGCTGAACTGTCATCGGCTGTTTCCTGTTGCTTTCTGTGTTGGCAATCTTAAGGGCTAGGAATTTGCTCTTTCCTTAAAAATAAAAGTAAATATTCTCAGAATGCTGACTGCTGTGTCTGTCTGCCTACTTGTCACCTTCCTTTGGGCCTCTCTGCCAAGAATAGGTGGAACCATTTCAGAGTGGTGTGAGGACATTTGTTGGGACCAGTGGTTCTACCACTAATAACAAATAGTCATGAGCTTTTGGGGATATAGAATTTCCTTCTGAAGCAGCTTCTTTCACACTGTGCCAGTTTAATCTGTCTCCTTCCAATTTATTTCCTGCCCTTCTAATTCTTTAGAATGGTGGTTCCCAATCTGGGGTACCTGCCAGGACCATTAGGGGTACTCGGAAAAGAATTGAATAATGACAGGAAAAAGCAGGTTTGTATTAAAACGACTTGTGGGGTTGGCAAGACAGGAAGGAAGCCAGCTAGCTGGCTGCAAAAGCCCCACCAACTGCTGGTTTTTGGTCATCAATTTATCAGATATGGATCATTGTTTGAAAACCAGCAGAGTAAAAGAGCTGAAACATAATGTGGAAGGTGATCAATCACCAATAATTTCTCAGGACACATCTAACACTTTGGTGCAAAACAGTGAAAAGGCATAGTTTCAGTTCTTCAGACAGGTGAAAAGAGACAATACTGTGATGAATACATGAAGAAAGAGTTTTCATATATAGGAAGTGAAGACTGTCCTAATCCCCGCTGTGTAGTGTGTGGAGAAGTATTATCCAATGTTAGCAGAGTAAAGCATGAAACCTGCTTTACTCTTGTGCCATTTACAAACAAAACATGGTAGCTTTACAAACAAGAAAATGGAGCTTGTGGAGAGGGCCTTCTCTTCTTATGCCTTCATAAAAAATAAATACCAAAGTTGACTGGATGCAGTTCAAAATTTAAGACTGTATCTTACATCGGTGGAACCTGATTAAAAAAAACTTTGTGCTTCAAAACAAAACTCAAGGATAACACTGGGCATTTTTTGCTTATAAAATATTTGTTGTGTGTTTTTATAAAATTTATTCTGTTGCTTTTAATCCTATTATTGGGTCATTTATTTAAAGTTATAACATATAAATTTGAAATAACAGCAACTATGTTAATTACAGACCTTTTGCTAATATGAGAGGTTTGGTTTATGGAAATAGGCTGCCAAAGGGTATGCAAGTAAAAAAAAAAAGGCTGGGAACCACTGCTCTGGGCTGTGGAAAAAGAACAAGGTTCAAAAGGAATAAGATACCTTTTGATACAAAAGAAGCAAGATACAAAAGGAATACCCCCTTTGGTATCAACAATAACATCATTCTTGCTTCTTCCCCCTTCAAACAGAGCCCTCCTGTCCTTCGTTCCTTCTGCCTGGCTTCTCTCCCAGCAGCCATATCAGCCACAGCAGCCCACCTTTGCCTCCCAGCCCCCCTGATGTTCAGGTATGGACCTAACCCTGTTGGCTGGCAGAATGGTTGCACTCTGACTTTGCATGGTAGAGGCACGAGGAGAGATGTAGAATGCTGTGGTGGCAAGCTGGGTTAACTTCTAGTCATCCTGGTTTGTAACGCAATCATTTG